>NW_017728924.1:7325344-7507051 GCF_001723895.1 Crocodylus porosus | reverse complement strand
AAGATTCTGGTTAATGCTTCCCTAGAAATAAAAAAAAACAAACAACGCCCCCCCCAACCCAAAGCTCCTTCTCATGTTGCATTTTTTCTTCATCTGCCTCAGTTAAAAATCAAAGGAAGCCAGTTTCCAGTACACCAATCAGAACAGTTTTGGCATGGGTTTAATTTTAAGCACATGCTTATATGTCCCTTGGTATCAACTGAATGCATAAACTTGTACTCACAAGCTTTGCTGGGGGATGAGGAAAGAGGGAAGAGGTATATGGGGTTTACGGAGGAGGACTGGGGCTAGTTTCTATTTGGAAATCCCCCAGGGTAGCTGAAATCAGACTATACTCCTAAAACCCTCAGTGTTTCTGTGGACATGTCTACAAGAGACACATTAACCTGCATTAGCTTAATTTTATGCTTATTATGGGCGTCCATCTACATGTACACGCCCTTAGAGCACATTCAAAATGGAGAAATTAGGCTAATTGCACCTAAATTTGCTATGTGCAAATGCATATATCAGATTTAAGTGCAGTTAGTTGAAGCACTTTAACACACATGTAGACGCGACCGGGCACTAACTTGAGTGCTGGCTTTGCCCAGTCACTAAGGGCACATACCAGTGCTACAGGGATTTACCTCTAACTTTAGTGTCAAGGCCCTGTACATGCAGACACCTGCCAAAACCACTTAATGCGCATTAGCTTAATGTGCATTAAATTTAGTAACACTTAAATGCATATGTAGATGTGCCTTGTATCAAATAACCAAGGCAATAGATTATGAAGAAGTAGTTTTGCATTTTCACAGTAATTCAGGCTTATCTTTTATTGCCTTTTTTTTGTGCTTCTTTTTGTATCTTCCCAGTTTGGAACAGCTGGTAGAAGTCCCTAATTCTATACCAACAGGGAGTGGCAGGGAGAAAAGCAATTAGACACTCTACTTATGAGTGGTTATTTCTTATTTGGTAGTGGTTTCTACTCACAATTTATTCCAAACTGTTTGTCATCTACTTATGCTTGTGATTATGTAATTGCAGCATGGTGATTTTTTTGTTTTTAAATAGAAAAATGCTTCCTGATGTTTGCTTCCAAATTAGGTTTCTGCCTTTCCGTACAACAGAATGGTACTTTTTTTTTTTTTTAAGTGAAAATATACTATTCTTAAAGGTTGTTTTTAATTTCTACAATTATAATAATTATACTAAACATGTCTAAATGCTAAGAAGAGTGGGAGGTAAATATGCAGGGATATTCATATCACTTATAAATTAAAATGGGCCAAATCCCCAGTTCATGTGTGCTGAAAGCTGGCTTTTTGGCCAGACTTTCATTGCACATATCATATTCCAAACATAAATTGAATAATAGTTCCTTTAAATTTAAAGAGCAATCATTTTAAGTACATTGCAATGCCCTCGTTATTCTATCTTGCTGCCAGAATTTCCTTTGATTTTGTTTTCCCTTGTGAATATAGCATAACTCTCCTTCCTACTATGTGGTTCTATCTGTTGGAAACTAGGGCTGTGTGAAACAGCATCATTTCATTTCGACATCTGTTTTGCTGTTTCAAAGGGACAGTGTTTCCTTTTGTCATTTCATTTCATTTCGAAGCCCTGTCCCATTTTGTTTTGTCGAAACTGTTTCACTGTTTCAATTCATTTCACCGTTTTGCCCGTAGGTAATAATGGGGAATCATGAAAATGCCTAAACCATTGTCATTTGTTGCCTGACTCAGATGCAAATTGCAGGGGTGGTAGCTTCTTCAGAGGACATAAAACCTGCCAAGTTTCAAGGAGATAGATGCAGAGGTTTATGGGAAACTGCACCTCAAATTCTTGAAAGCAAAATTTGTGACACTTCCTGGCAGCAGCAGCCTCCTGCCACCCAGCATTTAGCATGCAGCCCTGGCACCCCCCTCCCTCCATTTTGTGCCCGCTAGATCCAAACTCCAAATGGCCATGTAGGACCTCTGGAGATTTGCTGATTGCAATAGGGAGGTGGAGGAGAGAGAGAGGGTTGTGTATTCCACACTCTCTGAAAGGAAGTAGGCAGAAAATGACAGGAAGTGGGATAGAGCAGCCAATCCAATGCTTAGAGTCAACTCTAGAAACCAGACTTTAGAATCAAGCCAGGTAGGAAAAATAAAATTAGAGCTCATACCCCAGAAACAGATTGCAGGAGTGCTAGAACCAGGAGAAAGGGCAAGGACCGTGCCTGGGACAAGCTATTAAAGGTTGATAGACAAAGTCTGTGGTGCAGGTGGCATGCGACTGTCATCACTGCTGGTTTAAAGGGCTGTGTTGGAGGTGAGAGCAGCTTCCTGCATATACAGCTGTGACTGATGTCTGGGCATTGTGGACATGAAAAACTTGCTAGAGGGAAGATGCATTTCCACCTGCAGTATCTATTGTAGGCCATGTCTGCAGGAAAAGGCAGGTTGTCTCCAACAAAGACTAAAGAATGGTCCACATACCAGGTAGAGGGTGGCGCCTCCCAGGTACCAAAGTGCAGGCATCATACCATGCTTGTCTCCTCTGTCCTAGCCATTGACAGGGGTACATTGTGTTTCTAGATTGACGTTCCTTTCCAATGCTACTCTCTCAACACAATGCCAGGCTGCAATGTTATTTAAGCCTCATTTTACAAAACAGCCTGGGCAGTTATTTAGTTGTGTGCACCTGTTATTCCAAATGTCATATTTCATTCAAGAAATCAGACACATTTAGATACACTAATACAAAGCCTTTTGAAGGCAGCAGGGGGTCTTTCCAAGGGCTTTGGATCAAGTGCCTAATGAGCTATTTCACACACACTAATTTGGTCACTTTTTCCAGACATGCAGAAGAAACCCTTGATTTTATATCCCAAGCAGAGTTAAATAGTCTTGAATCTTCTGATGGACATCAAAACACTTAATTTTACTCTGGGGCTGCTAGAAACATATTTTTCCCTGTTTGTACAAATTTCATAAAGGTTAATAATTAATTATATCAGGTTGACCTTCAGCCATATATCAAACCCAGCTTCAGAACAGATTAAGGAGCAGTTGTTGACCTTTAGTTAGAGATACAAATTTGGTGATTTGGGAAATCTGCCCTCGCAAAATTTATGAAATCTGTGTGAGATTGGAGACTTGCTCTGTGCATCAGAGCCAGACTGCAAACTCGGCATTGAATGAGGAACTTGTTTGCTTCTCTCTAGCATCTTGGGATGATATTCCAAAGTGTGGAGACACAAGGCTAATAATCACTCTAAAACTTCAGTGACTGTCTGATCAAATGGAGCATACCTTTAGATAAAACCTAAGGGCATTTTTTTTTATACCAGAGGTATAATACTAATAAAGATGCTCATGCAGAGACTATAGAGAAGCCAATAATTAGCCAGTGGATCATCTTACATAGGGGACTTCAATCAGTGAGGCCTGACCAAGTATACTGGAAGTTGCAAGAGTTATAAGGAGTCCTTCATTTTAGGCTGAGTGAGAGAGGAGACAAACTGAAAGCAGAAAGTTAGCTGCTAGAGTTAAAGCAGTGAGCATGTGTGGGGTGGGATGTCCTGTATTTCTTAAACAGCTCTGACCAAAGATGCTCAAGCGCAATGATGAAACTGGGGCAGGGAAGTGTGGGCAAGTGTTTTGTTTAGAGTTATATATTTCTTGTATAGAAGGCGATTGTTTTTGGAATACTTAGAGCCTGCCTGTCTGTCCTATAATATATATAGCCTTGTGATGCGGAAACATCTCTTATTTACAACAATTTATATACAATGATTTATATTACAGTAGTAACTGTTTCACTACTGACTTTGCAAGGGTCTTGCAGCTAGCCTGTTCCTGTTCTAGAAGTTACACCTAGAAGTTACTCCTGTTCCACCTAGAAGTTACTGCTGAACTTGCCCAGTCTTGTGGGATACGAGACTTCCTGAACACTCTGTCCATCCATGAGGACTTACTTGATGTCACATATCCTTGAGGTGGCCATCCATCCCAGTCTGGCCAGGAGACTCCTGGATTTCATAGGCCAGTCCCTGCCGGTTAGCAAAAATTTAAACGGAAGTCATGGAATCGCAGGGGTGCAGGGCTCAGTCAGGCTGGGACAAAGAGTGGTATGATGCACCAGGCAGCTCTGCCTCTCCACCAGACTGCCCGCTGGCCTCTGTCACTACCTGCAGCAATGCTGCCAACTTGGGATGGGAGGGGAAGGCAGCCTCCCAGATGTCCCAGATTTCTTTATGGTCACCTTACATATCCTGTGTCCTTTAAAAGGTGGATTGTAAACTCATGTTTGCATGGCTGGAGGCCCAAATTCACAAATTCATTGCTAATCATCAAAATTATTAACCACATGTTTAGATTGAAGTAAGTGTTTAAATCCCATTGAATTCAGGAACGCTGAAGCATGTTTATAAAGTTAGATTCAAACCAGCATTTGAACAGAGGCAAGGGTCCCTAGGACAGGAGAATGATAAGTAGGTGACCATTTCACCAAAACACATGCACAGGTCATTAGTCTTAACTAATGCCACCAAGTCTGTACAGAAGTATGGGCTTCCCCCACCTTCAGCTATTCCCAAATACATTCACCCACATACATGAAAGCGGTTGCAGCAGGATCTATTACTAAGTGAGACCTGGGTGATGGTCTAGTACCATTCAGTCTATCAGCACAGAGGTGAATCTTTCCTATTATGATTGTCCTACTCAATAACTCTCTACAAACACCTAAGAAAAAAACCAGCCAGGCAGTTAATTTTGAAACAGAAAACATACTACACATTTTCCAAAGGGCAGTGGCTCACAACAATTATCTGATGTCAACAGCTTTAAAAAACTTGAGCAACTGCAGGCTAACTAGCTCTGTCATAAGTCCTGAAATTTGTGTATGCTTGAGATGCCATCAAGCCAGTTCCTTGGACTTCTTAAACCCCCACCAAATCATGGAGGGTAGCAGCGGCCTTTTTATTTCTAAAAAATCTCCCTCAAAAACCCCACATAAAACACATTCATCTGAAAATACCACTTTCTCTGCCTGTCTGCCTGTACTCCATCAATGTACTGTTTCTTACGTGACACACTGAAATAGCCTAACAGTTCTGATTCCAACACAGAAAAAGTGAAAACTGAGACACGGGTCTGACATCCAAAAATGATGACCAAATTCCCTCTTGCAGTTTTCAGGACAGGTGGCATCAGTAACTAGCAATAAAAAGGAAGAAAATATAAAGGCTAAAGAAAATGGAAATATCACCCACTACAGGCATAAAACGCAACACCTTTCAAATTTTAAAGCACTTTTACAATAGTTTCCATGGGAACAGAAATTTGGCACGAGAGCTGTTATGAAAAACTGTTAGGAGGCAGCCTGTACCAAGCCAGATGGTTAATATGTAACAAGGGACTATCACAAGATGGAAAGTAGGTTGGTATAACCCCTACAACCTTGGTAATAGGTCCAAATGGACGTAATCACAGGAGTGCCTTCCAAGAACATGTCAGCACCACTGTCATCGGTGACAATGCCTAGGTGCAGATGTTACATTTAATGTACGTTGAACACACAAAAAGTCCTTTAAAGCCATAACAGGACAGACATTTTCAGCACTTAGAGTGGGATCCACCAGTTCTAAAGCACTTTAAGTTAGCCCTCGATGGATGTGGTATTAGAGTAAAGCGCTTTAGGTGACAGCACTTTTTTGAATGTCTGTACCACGTACATCACACTTTGATGTAGGCTGCATTCTGATGCCAGCCCAAGGGCCCTTGCTGGGTGGCTTGCTAGTCTCAGCTGGTGCTGGTCTGCTTCACAGAGAGGAGACAAAAAAGGCTGAATCTCTTCCCTGTGCAGTTGGGTGGGGTGGGGGATGGGGAAACAGCCTGTCTGCCATGCAGACACCCTTCCCACAACCCCCCAGGCTGTGGGATCCCATTTTGGTGGGGGCTGGGCCAGGCTGGGCTGGGTCCAAGCAGTAGAGAGCTGTGAAAAGATGAGCTAAGCAGTCCTATGCTGCATCTTATTGCTGCCATTATGAGGAGGCTTAGATGGGGTGGGGGTGAGGGAAAGGAGCCCCACTTCTGCAAGCCCTGCCCCCTCACAGCTTGCTGGTGGCTGGGGTCTTGGAGAGGCTGGGCTAGGTCTGTGCAACAGGGAGGCTCCCTTTCCCCCACCTTCCTCCCCCCAATCCCAGCCTCTTCACAGCTGCAGCCAAGAGTAGTTGCCCTGCTTGGCTTTTTGCTGCACTGGGAACTTGAGCCAGGAGTGTGGGTGGGGGGAGGGTCCCCTTGGCACAAGGACCTGGCCTGGTCTCCTCCTAAGACCCCAGCCAGGAAACTGTAAGAGGGGCCCCTCACGGTCGGGGGGGGGGGAACTCCTTTTCCCCCAGAAACCTAGTTCTTAGCATGGTAAAAAGCTGGGCCACTACAGCTCCTGGCTGCAGCTCTCAAGAGGCTACGGTAGGGGGTGGGCGAGGCGGTGTCTGTTCAGTTTATTCCCATTCTAACTTAAAGCACTTTAAGTAAAGTGCAATAGAGCACTTCTACCCAGGGCTTTTTGGACGTCTGTACTTAGCCAATATGATCAACCACAAGTAAAAACTCCACTGATTAGATGGAGAATGAAAGGGCACATCTTTCAACAATGCAGTCACTGTGAGAGAATAAGGAATGAGTGGATGTTGACATGAAATACAGCAATTGTTCCAAGACTGCTTCAATTAAGAAGGGAAAAACATTTATGTTATTGGCTGCAATAAATGTGCATCTAATAACTCTACATTTGCCTTGGTGCATCTTTAGAATGAATAAGTAGAACCAAAATGAGCTTTCCCTTTGCAGCCCACTTTCAAGTGAAGACTGCATCCAATATGAAACATTTCCAGTGGCAGCACAGGACAGCTCTGTGACATACAGCAGTCCTACATCTTAGCCAGAGAAGCTACAAAATCCATTCCCACTGCACAGACTAGCCAGAGTCAGCAGTTCAGCTCATATAAATCAGTCCTGTCCAATTCTAGCTACAGAAGATATTCTGTGGATACAAGCACTGGAGCATCTGAGCACTTCACACTGATACATATATTAATTGCTTCAACACACCTCGGACATAGGGTAGGACACGCACAGATGGGGAGTGGAGATAAAGTGAGGCATTTAGGCATCTAAATCTAATTGATTTTAGTGCTTAAATAGCTTTGGGGACCTGGACCTAATTGATTGGCCTGTGGTCACTTTGGAAAACAGCACAGCGGGCAAGTTAAATGAGTCTCCAAAATCGAATCTACCACCTAACTGCAGGATTAGCATTGAATTGCTGGGACCCATCTGCATAGACCTTGCTAGAGTGCCTTAGGACTCCAGTTTAAGGGAACTGTTATCCATCTCCATGAAAGGATGAACCCGATGCTATAACAGAAGTCAGAGAGATAATCATAATGTACTTAAGTGACAGGACAATGTGGGGGATAGATTCCTTCCTGAGCACTGCAGCAATAAGTGTCTGCTCTGAACATGAGGTTTATTTTCCCTCCCTTTGAGTTCTATATTCTGTGACTTTCCAGTGGAAAGACACAGAATAGCTGCAAGACATTTGTGAAAACACAGTGGGCATCTTTACATGTACTCCGGGGATCAGGGGAAGGGTGTGCACTTTCATTACAGCTGTTCTCTACACTCTAATTAAAGCACCCACAGTGTATCCTGCATTCAGCATCCTGCACTTCAAAATGGCGGTGGGGGTGCTTTAACTAAAGCTTGTTCAACAAGTTTTAGTTAAAGCACCCCCATTGAATACAGGAAGCTGGCTGAAGCATGATAATTAGCATACTCCAGTGGACTCAGTTAATTGAGTGTGCTCTGATGTGCTGTAATTATAATGAGTTGGAGCAGCATCTCCTCATGTCCACAGGTACCCCGTGTGGCTTGATCCTCTGAGGTCTGGTAGCTGATGCAGTCATTTAATCTGCACAAAAAGGATGGAAAATCACAGCAGTGGTGTTTCTTACTGAGCAATGGAGGGCCATGGAGAAACAGGCCCACAAAATCCATGGGACACTATCAAGCATTATTATTTTTTATTTTTTATTTTTTTTTACTTTGAGCTAAAATTATGAGTTAAACGTGTGTGTCACCTGGTGGCCATAATGGGACAATTAAAAAAGTGATTGGATTTTTCCATTCCTTGTTTGTGGCCATCTTTACCTTTATAATTGTATTATGCTATCTTGGTGCATAAATCTCCCACTGCAAAAAGGAGAATGCTGTCATGGCACCCAAGCAGCACACCTTCCATCGAAACCTGGACAGCAAGTGCCTCCATCACTCTTGAGAACAGGGTTTTGAGATGTTATTGAAATTTTAATTCAAGATGGTGCTCAAAGATACTTGAAAACAGTATTTGGTCTTTTTCTCACCTGTGTTTTAAATGATATATACTACAACACAGTCCCTTAAAAAAAAAGGAAGAGAGGGGCACAGTCTTGAAGGCTTCAGAGTACTTTCGAGAGAATGTTTCATCCTACATCACCTTTGAAGACAGGTCTAAGAGCCAGAGCCTCAGCACTTAAAACTGAAAGCCCTGATTAACACCAACTGAATATCTGGCTTTGTACATTTATAATTAGCACAGGTAGTTTAAAAGAGAGGACAGTCAAGGCTCATTTGGAGAAGAGACACCTGGTTGCAAAGCAGAGATGGTCAATATTGAAAATATTTGGCCTGCAAAGAACAGCTGCTATTACCTATCAGGTCAAATGTTGTCATTCTGCAGGGCTAAATGTGAAGAGAAACCTAAAATTGCCTTTGGGAATGGTATTTTTTACCATCATTAGATTTTGAAGAATTGACATTTTGTTTTCCTGCGCACACTCTCAATAGAGTCATTTATAAATGTCATCAAGTTAACAGACCACATTATCTTACCCTTTTGATAACTAATCTATAACACACTAGGAAATACCCAGTGTGCAGGCACAGGCTAGCTATTAAGACTGGTGATTATATTGATAAAATCCTCTGTGCATATTCATCAAGCAAGATTTTGAATTACTCTCTACTCATTGGAATGCACCGACTAATGCCACTTCTTGCACTCTGTTTATAACCCTCTGAAAATGCCCATCTAGACAGGAGGAAATTGTTTTTGTGTAATCACTAGAGAAATATTTAAAGAGCCCCTGATGCCTCCTGGGAAAGATCCTATTTATAAACAGCCCTGCTGCCATTTACACTCAATTCAGCTGAAGCTACAATCCATATAAAGGGAGGCTCAAGGGTGGTATATTCAGATGTCTTTAGTAATAGTCTAACTTCACTCCCATTGATCTTGCTTCCGGTTACGGTGGGAGAAGTGTCTGGCCAGTTCTCAACACCTGAAAATAACACCCCCCTACAGCTCTTCTTAAGTTAAACCCATCCCTCTCTCCCCTGCCCCTCCTCCCCCCCACCAAAAAGTTAATCACCTGAAACCTAATCATACACTGTCATATCCTTGGGAGCACTACGAAGCTGACATTCTTCAGCCCACTTCTTTGCCCACCTACACTTCCATATTAAGAATCTTAATTGCTCTCATTCTTTCTCACCTTTTATAACAAATTGATCCAGAATACTACCGCACTTTAGCTCTCCAGCGATTCCTTGTGATTTATTTTGAAGTCTCCCTACATTACTCCATGGACTGAAATGATAATTGTATCTCCCCCTTTTCTCCTCCTTCACCCATTTCACTTTCATATGTGTGTGTGTGCATGCACACGCACACTCCTGTGTTATAAGAGCTTACCTTTAATATTTTTTATACCATGGGTTTTACTGCTGTGGCACTTGGAAGCTACAACAGAGATGAGGAACCTATTGCATTACAGTGTGAAGTGACAGACAATCTCTGCCCTGAAGAACTTAACTTTTGATTAAACAAGGCAGGCAAATGAATCAGCAGGGAAGAAAAAGGAAGCAGATGCAGTGAGAGGGGAAGTGACTAATATCTCACAGGGCATCACTGACAGAGCGAGTCTTTCCACTCTTAGGACAATTCTTTCCTCACTAGATTCCAAGGCCTCTTTTCTAATTCCTTTAATTGAGGTCTGTTGGTGCTCCTTTAGATTTTTTTAAAATATATATGTAGCTTATTGCAGAACTGGCTGGATTTGGGGGAGAAAGCACTAGAAATAAGAAAAAGTTGTAACATACTGTCAGCCAAAGGGAGTGCTGGTGAAAGACCGGATCCCAACCATCTGCCCAGATGAGTATAGGCTAAGTACCTCATTCAGTCTACATGTTTCTTTGGACTCTTCTGTTCTTTTGTTGCGTAGCTTTGAGGTGATTGACTCCTGCTATTTCAGGAAACACACCTTTTTGTAGACCCCGTTCCTTAATGATCTGGGGGTAGGGAGGTTGGAGAGGGGGATGAGCATGTTTTTATTTTTTTTAGTTGAAGGCCTTCTGGTCTTGATGGAACTTTCCTAGTTTATTTAAAAGTCTAGAAAGTGTCATAGCTCCAGATACATCAGGATGCCAATGGCAGGCAAGCAGGAATGTAGTATGGGTAGAGAGCCAAGGCCGACAGGACAGAGGAGTGTATGAAGAAGGGTCTTGACACACAATTGCTGCTAGCCAAAGTCATCACTTATAGCTAAGGACATCCAGAAACTGTGTCAAGCACAACTACTCAAAGGCCAACTCCAGCTTTCTTCAGTCCATCCCTAGAGCTCAGCTTTCTTCTGACAGCTCCTGTAGAGCCTCAAAGACAAGTGTACTCTTCTTTCTCTGTGTTTGACCTGCCTTCTAGTTTTCTGAAATCTCCTGCCCAGTAAGTAGAAAACTGCATGTATGAATAAACATTTGCTTCCTTACCCTTCCATAGATGCACGTTATACTCCTTATTTTCCCCTTCCAGTGATTTTGTGGTATAGAGGCTGTATTAGGAAGAACTCCTCTGTTGTCCTATGTGGCCAGTTAGAAAGTTTTCCTGGGATTGTCCTCTCTCTGCAAGCCTCAGCAGGAACCTTATACCTAGACCCATGCAAATAGCTGCTTTTCTGGAGTGCTGGCTGAATTGGGGGGAAAAAAAAAATCAGTAAGATAATTGGTTTGTGTTAACCTGAAACAAAAAGGTTTGTTTTCTGGCTGACATGCAGCCCACCCTGAATTTCTTTCCAGATAGAAGGAAATATTTTGCTTGACCTAAAACAGAAAGGTTCAATGAGTGTGGGGTTTGAGGGTCTTCTTTTAATTTAAAATATTCTAAAATTCAGTTAGTTAAATTTGGCCCAGAAATGCCACTTCAAAATGTAAAATTGAAATATTTCATTTAAAAAATATCCACATCAAATATCACCAACTTGCTTTTTCCTTTTTTGGATCCAAGTCTCAGTTGAGTTTGAACTGAACATTAAGTATTTTCAGCTGCCTGTAACCACACTTTTGGTCAAACAAACTATTTTTGTTTGCTCATCTCTCCAACCTTTGCCTGCCAGAATCTGGAAACTGAAGTTAAAATGCATCCAAACGGAATCCTATGTCTGCAAGTACTTGCCTTCCTGTACATAAATCCAAAAGGCAGAGGTGAAGGTTTCTTAAATACAGTTTAAAAGAAAAAAAGGACTAGGTGAAAGTCCCAAGTACTGTAGGGATGGAACAATTTAAATTGATTATACATCAGGTAGTGATGTCAGCAAAATGCACAACTCCAAACAAAACTACCTAAGCTGTTTGTAGTTAATCCATTCAGAGTAAGCAATCAACTACTTACTAGTCTATGAAGTCAGCATAATGTGGACCATAATCAGTAAATATTCTAGAAGGCTAAAATTAGATACCAAGAGTCCATCCTCAGGCCCATGTATTTATATTTGATAATGACTTCAGTAATACATTTTCTTTGGTTAAACCCTCCTGTGGCTCTCAGGCTTTCTGTAATATATTTCTGCCCCAACAACAGACCTTGGATTTTATTTGCATTTATTAATAATTTAGCTCCACTTGCAAGTTTTATCAAGCTCTGACTAGAAAAGAAGAAATACAATAGTAGCGGGATCCAAAAGGGAAAATCCTGCCCTCTGCTGAGTGGGGAAGGGGGTGTTCAAGACTCGCCCTTTGTGTTGATCCACTGGTGACAGAAGAAAGCTGGGGTGGGGGGCAACTGGGGTGGGAGGCAACATGTGTAGACAGTGCACATGTGAATGCAAAGCTGAGGTGGGGGCAACAGCATGGTAGCTGGAGCACAGGGGTCTCTACAAAGGAAGTCTTGCTAACTCCTTGCTTCATGGGTTCAGTTGTATCAGAGGAATGACAGTGGGCAAGAATAGATATAAATTATTAAGGGCAGACTGTCTTCATCCACTATTGTAGCTACACAGATGAAGGCATTAGATGACTCATTTGTGGATGATCCTAACTGCAAAGACTTTACAGCTCATAGGACTATTTAATGCCAACTCTACCAAGAACTTGGAGAGGAAAGCAGCAAAGGTGCATGCTATGGCCATGTTTCCTTGCCCTGTAGCCTAATAGCTATGCAGGCTGAGAGTCCAACCATATCACTGCAATCTCTCCAGTACCTCTCATGTGCTTTGCTTCCCAAGGGAGCTTGTGTGTGGGATAGCCAAAATATCACATGTAATATCACAGGGGGGGCAGGGGAGTGAACCCACACACAACTCAAGCACATGAAGATGCAAGAGCAATAAAAACACCCAGATGGCAGCACCAGGGCTGTGTCACATCATCTAAGATACGTTGCATATGCAGGAAGAAGTAACGTAACCCTAAAACTGTCAATCCTTCACAGCTCTGCACCCTATTAAACTCATCGTCAGTGTTATGAAACCATATGGTGTATGTCTATTAAATGTGCTCCTGTGATTGCAATGTGTTTGCATCATCCTTATGTTTGAACCACACTGTTGATATAGTTGTGGAGCTGTCAGCTCTGAAACCCAGAGCACTAATTAAAGATGAGCACGTTAGAAAAGGGTGAGTCGTTTAAACTGTCAAGAAAAACAAGACACAGGCAGAGCTGTTGTAGCAGAGTCTGCTTCCAAGGGAATCCCCTGGTTGTGGGGGAGCATGAGCAGCAGAAGTCATGGATTCATGAATACACTAAATACCACATCTCCCCCAAACATCTGGCCAGACATGAAGTATCCTCTCACCATCTCCCCTTTGTCCCCAGGGGAGTAGCAGAGGGTCTGGTTCACCATGGTGGTACCATAAAGCCGGGCCCTCATTGTGGTCCTTCTGAGTAGCTCAGGCATGTAAATGAATTGGCCCTCAAAACATCCCATTTCACAGATGGGAAACTGAGGTGCAGCGAGATTCTGTGCCACAATTTTCAAAATGGATCAGCAAAAAGCAGGCGGGACCAAAATGTCCATCTCGGTTGCCACTTCAGAGACAGGTTTTCAGAACCGTTCAGCACTCTGGGTGCTCAACATGGTGTGAAAATCTGGCCGCAGCTGCCACCCTGTGGGGGTTTCAGCACTGAGTGCTTCTGCAAGCCTTGGTGCCAGACTCTTCAGATTCATTTCTTGTAAAAATTAGGATAACTAAGAAAATGGGAGTTCCTAAATGAGTCCTACGTACCTGCACCAAATTTCCATCCTAAGGTAGTTAGGTTTGGCCCCTACTATCGCTTATGGTCTTTTTGTGACTCGTCCTCTTTTGGGCACTTGGCTTGGAGCTTATTCCTGGGTCTCTTCAGTGTATTAGGAGTTTTCCATATCTCTGGTTTGATATCACCACAGGGTTTTTTTTACATTAAATGTAAAATTTAAAAAACTGTTGTTCGTCGCAGTTATGGAACCCTGCAGGCTCATTTGTACATATTCTGTCATACAGAAATTATTTCACTTAACAAACAAAAGGCTATTTTTTTATGCAGACTTCTTCCCAAACAAATGGTGTCCTACTCATGCTATCTTAAAGGATGTTCTGATGCACTGTATCAAAAGCTCAGCACTCTTTTCATCCACGGCAAGAAAAAAAAATGTCATTGCAAATGTTTGTTGTGGTAGAGTCACTGTTGTGTACTGAGCAAAAGCTTGTTTGGGGAGGATTTGAATGCTATATCTGGCAGTTTAGCTATGGCAATATTTTTGTTCTTATCAATCTTTAAAAAAATCTTCCACTTCTGATGCGGACACCTGTGGCTACAGAGATGACACAGGAATCACCTGTCAAGAGCAGGAAGCTAGAGTCTGCCACTATATTTCAGTCTGAAGCAGCTCGGTGGAGGACAAAGATCCATCAAACGTAGTGGCTGCCTGACGAAATACTTCAGTAGTTATTCCTCACAAACATACATCAGCAAACCTCTGCCTCCTTGACTAAAAGCTTTCCTGTTTCAGCTGAATAAATTGTGACTCTCTCCCTGGAATACTAAAGTCTCCCATCTATCATGTAGCCATCACCCACTCCCCCATCACCCTCTACCACAAAACTGTGGGTACCCCCCCATGAGATCCAATTTCCAAACATTTTTCTGAAATCCATATTATTTTGTTGTGCTGGTTGTTGCTACTAAAACACACCGCAAAAACACATCCATGCAAAATATTAAGAAATATGCTGGTATATTTTTGCAGACCATTCTAATTGTAATAAATGCCTCATTATGAATTTTGTTGAGAAACAGTGGCCCTTAATACCATTGCACACTCCTACCTTTGGCTCAAAATGTACAATTTGAGCCAAGGGTAGGAGTGTGACCTCGTTACCTCCAGCACAGGTTGTCATGTCATGTAATAGTAAGTTCAGCTGCTAATGTAGGGAGGAGTCCTGACCAAAGAAACCTAGGACATATTTGTGTGGGGGAGGGGGGAAGGGAAGTAATAAGTTTATAACATTTCACCTCTGTATTACCCATAATGCGTATGTTAAGACAAAGGGCACTGGCCTTGCAATTGTCAACAATGGGAGTTTTGTCACTGACTTCAGTAGTGTGGGAGCAGGCCATATGTTGCTAACATTGGTACAACTGAGGGCTTCTCACATCCTTTATATTTGAGGGCTTGACTGAATGTTCTGGCCTACTGTCATGAATAGCACTACTTTTAAGCCCAGAAGTTCATAGAGTCACAGAAAATTAGGGTTGGAAGTCATCTCAGAAGGTCACATCCAGTCCAAATCCTGCTCCAAGCAGGACCAGCCCCAACTAGCTCATCCCAGCCAAGGCTTTGTCTAGCCAGGTCTTAAAACCCGCCAAGGATGGAGATTCCACAAGGTCTCTGGGTAACCTGTTGCAGTGGTTTATTACCTTCCTAGTAAGAAAATTCTTCCTCCTATCTAAGCTAAATTTCCCTTACTGCAACTTCAGCAGTTGTCCCAAGTTGTCTCCTTGGAGTTGACAGAATTACCAACTGACTTAACGTAAAACATGTGCAGAAGCAAGGGGCTATCAGCACATGTACTTGTGTATAGGTGCTACAACAAATTCAGTATTCAGTGCTGCCATTACATATTATACGAGTGATTAGCAATCTGGCTTTGTGAGAGTGCCAGGGACATGTGTGAGTAGCTGTCATGCCTTGATTGAATGCTAGTCAAGTAGCAATAACAAAGCACTATTAAACACTAGTTGTCCAGAATTGTTGTCTCATTGAGAAGTGCTGCCTTCCCATGCAACATTAAATACGAATCTCATTTTCCTCCATCTCAAGAAACCTTTAACCTCTTAAAAAGAGTAATATCCACAGTTGCATGACCAATTTCTTCTCTGTCAGATAAAACTACTGAAGATGAAATTGATACAATTCAGAGCTGCATACAAAATGTTGCAGGATAGATATGACTGTCTACAAAGCTATCCTCATTATAGCCTGAATATATTTTTCTGTCATTGGAGACATTCCTGGAATACAGTTTATTATGTGTCAATCCATGTCACATTAATTACCATAGTTATAATATTACACCACCAATAAATATTTTAACTAATTAGTGTACTTTGTCTATTGTTTTTAAAGCAAGAGGCACTGTTCTAAGACAGTAAAATTCACTTCTTTTCTTTTTCTTTAAACTATTTTGCTTGACTACTCCAAAAGCTTTAACAATTGATCTATGCTTACATCTTGCAAGAATGTATAATAGCATCATTGCTGATAAAAAATTACAGGAGTTCCTAGCCTGTCTCTGTTTCTATTACAACAAAATACTGAATAGAGGTGTGACACTTGGTACAACAGAACTTCATTTGTTTCATGCAGGCCCTATTGCAAAATGCTTCAGTGAATATAATGACTCAGAATCAAACAAAAAGGCAAAGGAGTGGAGGGAGAGTGGAATGTAAAGGTACAGAGGGAAAAAGAAATGTTTTCAGGTGAGATTTTGAATACGATGTACAGTCAAACAAGTAGACAAGGACGCCTATTCCAGATAGCAGTATCCATAGAGAAGACAACACCTCCAGCGGTAATATTTACTTAGCCACATGGATGAAGTCAGCAAAGCTGGTGAAATGAAATCTAGCCCACATCCAGGGTAGAGGATGTCACTATGGGCTGATGTAGGGGTTTAGACCATACCAAGACCTGCGGCCCTCTACTATAATCCTGGAATGATCTTCTCAGCCCAGAGACCCTTTTCACAGTGAGCAGATGATGAAGAGCCAACTCCATTTGTTGTGATCCCAGTGCAGACTTTATGTGACACTTCCAGGTTGAGGAAAGACTTTTGTTGGCTCTCTCCACCACAGACCTATTTGACCCCCAATGAGGTTACTATACACAGCCTGACTGCTCCTGAAGACAGCTTAAGACTGCAACACTATGGATAGATACTGTAACAAGTGGGAGTCCTGGGGCCGGTCAGTCGTTGGCCTGCCTGCTCGCCTTAGGGCTAACCACCCGCCTTCCTCATCTGCCATGCCTTGATGTTAGTAATTATATGATGTTAAACAGGTGGGAGACTGCCCATTTACTGGCCTTGGTGACACGGGCCTATGTACATAGCTCCGACCATCCCTTACTATGTCCCATGTCTCACAGAGGTTCCTCCAGTGCTTCACACTGGGACCCAAGCTCCAGAGTCCCACACGGTACTCTAACTCCCCTCTGGAGCTCATAGTCGCAGTGTCTTGCAGATGTGCCATGGCCCGACACCTGGCCAAGTTATCTGGCCACCCAGCCACTCACTCACTTGGGTTCCCAGCTCAGTTCCTCTCAGGGCTCCCAGTCCTTACCAGTTCAGGCTCCAAGCCCCATCTACTCTCGGGGCTCCAACCCCCTCTCAACTCAGGGCTCCAAGCCCCATTCTGGGCTCCACGCCCCACTCTCATACTACTGGGATTAGGGCTCCAAGCCCGATCCCCTTGCCCTCCCTGAGCTATAATCCCTTATCCCCTTGCCCCAGGAGCTCTACTCATAGTTCCCCAGGGCTCAGGGCCCCACCCCCTGAAGCCTCACCTCTGGCTCTTATGTGCAGCCTCAGAACTCATCTGTGAATCTGGGCCCTGCTTGCTCGGTCTTGCTACCCACCAGAGATGTGGGGCTTGGGTTAGAAGTCACCCTATACTTGCCTTTCACTGGGGAGGTGACTGGACTTACATTTTCAGGGACTACCCTACCACAGGCAGCCCCTGCAGGCCATCCTCCCCCAACAGGGTATAGTTTTCTGCCATCCCCATAGTTCCTCCCTTACCTCCAAGGTGTTCTGAGCAGCATCTTAGCCAGTGGTGTCTCTCTGGCTGCTGGCAGCCTTTGCTGTTCAGGGCCCAGCTTGTATAGGGCACAGCTGGGTGCCCTTCCCCAAACAGGGAGTAGTGCTGATTGCAGCTAGCTGCAAGATGCCTTGCTGCTGCTCAGGCCCCTGCAAGTAATAGAGCACACCTTGTGCTCTGTTACAGATACTAATAAACTCTAAAGGAAACTATTACCAGTATTGAAAATCCTCTGAAACATACCTTCATGGTAGTTTTAATAGCTTTGCTCTTCTGTAACCAGGGTTCCACACCATAATTTTACAAGGTTACTAGCATACCTCTATGCAGTAGCCTAGTACTAGACCCTAAATCGGGTAGACTTTATAGAACTGTGGATAATGATCAAATATTTTGATATATGTACCACTGTCTTTTTCTTCTATGGGGCCTTTCATGGAACAAATAGTCCAATTTAACAGGTGGGCTTGAAAATTTGGTATGTTCCCCAGTTTATATTTGTATCATAAACCGAGTGGATGAGCAACACTATAAAGGATGGAGTTTCTTAGTTTTAAAGCTCTTCTTATAAAGTCAGGCATCTGTGAGTTTAGGAAGACATGACAAGGCTACCTTATAGGAAAATAGCGCAGCTTCTAATTAGAAATGGTAAGTCTGACTCAGAGAAAAGACCTCAATTTCTCAGTCCAGAGCCTCAATCCCTCAAAAACCTATAAATGCACTTAACTGTAATTATGTACCTACTTGATGGGAGTTAAACATGCAGCATTTGAGCCCAAGTTCCACTGTTATATAATGACCTACAGTATCAAGAACTGGCAGAAATTCTTCTGTCATAAATGGATGTGAAAAAAATGTTTTAATTCCTCAATAAATTGTTTCAATAACGCAAATATATCTATTTACACAAAGGGTAGAGATGTACCTTGCAGAGTAACTGAATCAGAGATGTCTGAGCTTTTGTGAGCAAGAGCTCACTTCACTGGATGAATCTGATTGAAAGCTTATACATTTCCAATTCAGTTAGTCTCCAGTGCATCTCTACCCTGCCTTTTATCTGACTTTGGACTAACATAGCTAACTACCTATTTATACAAAGTACTTGTAAAAAAAACCAGCTGGGAAATCAATCTTCTGGGCCTGAAAAATTGAACTTCCCTCAATTCTCCCTTGCAATATCTGTAGTAAATAGACTGTCTCTGTGTGAATCCAAATGCAGATGAAAATGTTACTTTTGCTTATTTCAAAACACAAAGAACCGTAACCAAACAGATCAGCCCAGACTTCAATATGAACCGACTGTGACGTTTCCAAATTGCAACCTAATAAAATAATGAAAAATCTTGTGTCTTTATTGTTTGGAGTAATTTAATAGACATAGAGAAGAATCATGGAGACCCAGAATTTTCCTAGAATGGGAAAGAAATGCACCTCGTTAGGATGCTACAAAAGACATCCCCCGCCAACCCCCACAAGAATGCAGTAATTCCCTAGCCCCTCAACTTCTGCTTTAAACAGTGAAATACTCACTGTAGTTTTTACTTCCCCTATAATGAGGAAAGGGCCCATATTAGGGCTAGAGAAAGGTTGCAATTCAAAGAATAAAGCTAATAGGCACACCAAATGTTAATATTTTCACTGCAGCTTTTATTTATGCTTATATATTAAGAGATATGTACAGGAAATGGTAAGTCTTAACTTACTTCTACCCAGAGATAGAAATGACAATATCTGATATTAGAAGAATACAGTACTAAGAGTGACAGCAAAACTGATTAAGTATTGCTACCAGAGACTAGGATTAGCACAAGAGGAAAGAAAAGGAGGAAATGCTGGGGAATAACCCATATCATCAATCTTAAGAATCCTTCATCCCATCAATCAGCTCTGCTAGGATTATTACACAGAGTAGGGGAGAAATTGGACTGAAATGTTAATGATCTCATGATTTACATCCTGCCAGAATACCTTCTCTTTCATCTGCTGCTGCTGTTGAAATAGTAGCAACCTAAGATTTGGACTGAGTGGAAACAGGAGGAGGGGAATTCACAATATTTTTTAATGTAGTATTTTTAACAGTGTGACCTGTTGTTCTTTTACATCTGCCAGAGGAGAGGGTTGAGGCTTTTCTGCTGAGGCTTAGCAAGTGTTTACAAAATGAATGACACTGTTGAAAGCTCTGTTAGCTTATTGTGCCACTCACTTTTGCTTTTCTCTCCTAGCAGTCCTCAAATGAAATCCTTAGGACACAAAGCTCAAGGAGGAATTTTAGGCTGTGTGGGTCATGGGCCAACTCCTAGAGGGATTTGATCCCACCTTAATTTGTCTCGGGCTAGGTGTGGCAGGAGGGTTAAGTTAAACCAAACTGACCAGCAATGCTGGCATCCCCTTGAGCACTGCTGGTTGGGATGCCTGCCTTGGCTTTCTCAGTATTTTAGACATTTATTAAGAACAACGGGAAATAAACATGGACAAAGAAAACAACAAAAACAAAATCGGAAAACTCCATGAGACACACAGGCAAAATGATACAGAACAAGTCTGAGAACCAATCTGTTAGCAAACACAACTGTTGTAAAATGTCTGGAAGCAAACGGCACCAAGCCAAAGAACTGGTCCATCTCAGAGGTAAACTCCAGTTAGGCAGGGAGGTCACCACAGGAACCAAATACCTCTTCAGCGCTGCTCCTCACCCTCCACCGAGAGCCACAGTACTGCATGCAGCAGGCAACTTTCTCACTTGGAGGGTGGTGAAACATTGGAACAGATGACCCACAGGGGTGGTGGAGTCTCCATCCTCGGAGGTTTTTAAGCCCAACTATCCAAAGCCCTGGCTGGGATGGCCTAGCTGGGGATGGTCCTGCTTTGAGCAGGGGGTCAGACTAGATGTGATCGCCAACACCGGTGCCAAAACTGTCATGCCTGCAAAGGTATTTGTTGGTAAATGTTAGTTTCCATCAAAGCCAAACATGAAGGGAAGCAGTTCATATTGCACCACAGCTGGTTGGAAAGACTCTGATAGATTTTTTTTTTTCCTAACCAAAAGATACACATCTGTACAAACTGAAACACTTGGCAAGCTCGTGTTGATTTTGCCAAAATTTCAGTCTGGGGGGCAGGGGGAAAGGTTCAGAAAGGATTTTTTTCCCTATGTCATATTACTTTAATTAGTTTTGCATTATTTCTTGCCATACCAACAATTACAGTACATGATGCATGATATTGGGACATAATATAAAAAAGGTAAAATATTGTAAGGGCAGCTACTACTTTGTGCTGATTTATACTGTTTTCTAGATCATAGTATTTTCTGTTCTTTTCATATTGAAAATGAAAGTGTTCCCCACCCCCAAAAAATGTCACTTGGTAATAACTAGAGAAGCAGCTGTTTTCAATTACCCTACAATAATTTTACTAGGATACTTGAAAATGGTGCCATCAAATTTAGTATAGGGTATACTTCTCTTCTTTTGAGTTTAATAAAATAGGGTATGGAAAATCAGAGAGTGTGAGAAGGGTGAGAGCTACTCAGGCAATGGGAGGAATGACATGGAGAAAAGAGGAAAGGATAATTTAAAATAATAGGGGGAGAACGGAGAAGAGATGGAAAGAAAGGCAAATGTAGAGAGAGAAAGCAATCAGAAAGGGAGCAGAAAAGATTTACGTTATGGGTGCAGAAGGAAAAAAGATGCAATGAAAGAACATTACAAAGGTAAAAGGATGGATCAAGAGATAAAGTAAAAGATAAGAAAAATGTGGGTTGAATGTATAGACAATACAAAAGAAAGGACAATAATTGGAGGAATTTATAAACATGAACAAATCTCCAAGCAGAGAGTAATAGGAAGAGGCCTATAGTATTTTGCATGGGTTTTTTTTTCTTTTTAATTGGGTGCTGGCACACAATTCCTTTAGGGTGTTAGTACACAATTCCTTTAGGCCCCTCTGAACATCCAATGCAAACTGTTGTTGATTGCTATCTATAAAAGATTTGTTAATTGACTTTATGTTTGGAAGGGTTTTGATACCTTCTAAAATGCAGTAAACTGCACCTGGCATCTTATAATTTTCTCAGGACAGCTGGACCATCTCCACATCACTAGCTGCTCTTCCTTTTCATATTTTGACTGGTCATTGCTAAAGCAAACTGTAGCCGTTAAGTCCAAAGATAAAATTCTGCATTTGGAAAGCAATTCCTCAAAGACCTTTCTTTTCATCATTAGAGAAAACTGAATAAAATTTTCATGGGCAGAACAAAAAAAACCCAACAAAGCCAAACCGAAATATATGTCACTGTCACTTTTCTGAATCAAAAGGAATAGCAGGAAATGGACTAAATACTTATTATCTGGGACTAATGCAATATTGAAAAAAAAGAAACCCTTAGCTGGCAACCTTGATTAGAGATGCTGGTTCCTGACCCAGCCTATGTTAATGAGGAAAGCCAACAATATATCAGAATCTATTTGATATATCACAGTAAGTATCTAAATGCGAAAATAAGAGTAATGTTTTTGGAAGCCAAACTTCCGAGTCAGCAAGAGAAGCTGTAATTCTGAGACATCATATAAAATAAACTGACTGATCCATACAGAACTAAACATCCCTGTACTTTAAATAATTAATCCAAGCTCTCAAAGACAGGGCAACACAGAGGAAGGAAGACTTGCAAAATGAGATCACTGTTTAAAACAGCAGTTCTCAACTTACTAATACTCTAGCTACCCCTTGATAAACTCAAAGCACCCCATGGAAAACAGTGACTTGTATTTTTCACTCACTATTTGACTATGGAAAAATAATAGAGCAATTCTTTTGTTGCATACATCTCAGAAAGACCACAACAGGTTAGAAAGGTTTTGACACTATGAATTCCTATTTGAAATCTCTGGGTTTATCTTGTGTATTATGTTTGAACACCTAACAGTGCTAACAGTATAGTGTACCTGTAGCACCCTTGAAAGGATCTCAAGGCATCCCAGTATGCCATTGGACTCTGACTGAGAATCACCGGCTTAAAATATGTCACAATCACCTGTACACAAGCTCAACATACTTCAGTACCTCATCTGGGTCTTCACAATTTCTCCCCACACAATTTTGATTTTAATTTTACTTACAACCAGCCCAAGGTGAGCAGCTTCTTTTGTTTTAGACTTTTGCCACATTTGTTAAAAATGCATAACTGTGTGTACAAACATTGAACACTGTACCTTGAGCAAGTGTTTTCTGCAAATGTACATGCAGTTGTAGTTACTATAAAAATACCAGCATCTGTGTGCAATTGTATGCATAGAAATATGAAAACATGAGTTCATATTTTGTTTCTATGGGTGCCTATGCATGAGCAGTGAGGCTGCTCCAACGTGCTGTTGTTACAACATGTTAGAGATGGCTCAGCATCTTGTGTATCAGCATCCCGATATTTAAAAATGATCGTGGGGAGGAGAGGGGGGACATTTTAAAGCAACCTTGCTGACATTTTTAAGTGCAGGGACGCTGATACACAAGATGCTGCAGACACTTTAATTAGTGTGGCTCTGGGAGGTGCTCTAATTAACTCACCCTACTCCCAAGGCATGTGTATAAGTGCTCTATGTTGTGTTAGGGTTAGTCTCTCTCCTTTGTTTCCTTATGTAATTATCACTCAACTCAAAAATTTCCAAAGATCATACTTCAGAAACATTACCAGCCTGATATTATAGCTTGCATGAAAATTTACAAATTATATGCAGTGTAAAATCCTACCAGACCATTTTACACTCATTTTGCACATGGGAAAATATCAACATATGGCAGAATCAAGCCCTCTGTCTTTTAAATCAGGATTTATTATCCTATTATTCTCATCTGAGTAAGTGTGCACATTAAGTCTAACTAAATTGTTAGATTTAACTCTGAATAAATGCACGAGCATCTATCATACACCAACATGCAGACCTCCACATGCCACATTGAGTCTAGTCTTAATGGACAGCATTAATAATACCTTAACAGAAGATCTCAGGAACACTGGCTAATTATGTTTCTACACCTGAGCAAACAAGCCTCTCTGTCCTATCTGACCAGACTTCAAAGCCAGCATCTAATTTATATTTTAAATGTGACAGAAGGCTTTTCTCTGTCATACATTGTAGAAATACTTGCTTCTGAATAGTGGATTCTGTGCAACTGAGTTGCTCTGTTGGAGCACTAACAAAAAGGCACCCTACTGCTTTTCACATCATTTGTTTTCATTGGTACCTAAAGGAAAGCCTCTGAGCACTTGCTAATTCATAAGCCTGGTCAATGACCAATTGGTGGAAGAAATTATCTCACAGAATACTGAAGTTTGAGCAGAACCGAGCTGCCAGCAAAACTGTATTTCTTGGCATGAGATACAGGGGTGGCAACTGTACCAGCACATGACTAACAAAAGAAAATCAGTCACCAAGGAGGAACATCAATTAAAATCTATAACTGATAGATTGCTTTAGAAGAGCTTGCTGGTTCTCGGCTGTCTTCCACCCCTTATTAGGTCAGCAGGTTTTCACTTGGGCGCAAGAAGGCAAGGAAAGCAGGAATGTTTGACTATTAGGCAGGCTGAACACCATCTTCTCTAACAAAACCCAAGGCATTTCATCTGTGTTTCAGATACATGTTCCTTTTCCTGAGAGGCAAAAGCCCGTGAAGGTTTTGCTTGGGACCCTTAGCAAGAGAGATGACTCATGAAAAATAGACATTCAATGACTTAACGTAAGAGAAGCAGTCTCCAGGCATCCATACAATAGAGGGACTGAGTACATGGACATTCATTATGGATCCTAATCCTTGTCATATCAGTGAGAAACTCCATTGACTTTAGTAGCTTTGGAACAGGCCCATTAAAATATTCAGGCACAAATATTGGTTGCAAGTTTGAGATCCATTAAGCATGCTGCTTTAAGATGATGGTGGCAATAAATAGGTTTGCTTTGTAGTTCCAGTTGAAAGAAATGCAGCCAATTTCTACAGAAATACAGGGTTTGGGATGCCTTTCACAGTGTTGGGGTTTTTTTTTGCAATGTTGCCTGTCCCGACCCTGGTTAGATTTCAGTTGAGGTGTAGGAACTGAATTGTTGTCTGGCTAAAATATCATCTGACCTCAGTTTCTGCCTACCTAGGCAGCAGATTACCAAATTCTGATCAAGGGCAAAATTCTTGAATTTGAGAAACTCAGATGCATTCAAGCTGATCACATATGCTTGCTGACTTCTCAAACATATGTTACAACCTCAGTCTATGCAGGACTCTTGCAGCAGAATTTTGCATTCATACCAATAGAAATTGTTCATGAATGTGCAGCTTGCTATTCACCTGTAACCTAATGGGACTTTGGAGAATCTTGGGCAAAGATAAACCTCTGGTCATCACACATCTGGCTCTTTTCTTTTTTTCAGTCCTGCTGAAAGAAATCCATTTGTCTTGAGTGATTTACCAAGGATATGAAAGTGATTTTATACCTTTTCCCCATTGACCTTGTAGCCATGGTAGCAGCTGATGGTGAGTGTCCTAACAATGAAAAATATTCCTCACCATGTTTCACTTCTATACCCTTTTCACCTCTGGATCTCCAAGCTTTTTATAATTACAGATCACAATGTTCCAGGAGAGGCAAATAACTACTAAACCTTCTTCACAGAAGGAAAACAGTAGGACACAGGTTAAGTGACTCCTTCAATGTCATACAATAATTGAGGTGTATAGGTAGGACACCTACTCCCTAGCTCCAGTTCAGAGATATACAGCTTTTTTGTCACCCTTGTTACTCTTGAGTAACTGTACAGTCAAAGCCTCTGGAGATCCTTATGGCTAACATGAACAGCCATTAGGGCTGTGTACAGACTTTGCACTTTTACTGGTATAAGTGATCGGAAACCAGTCTATATCCATAACAGAAAAGAAGTTTGGCACACTAAACTGGTTTAAAAATGGTGGCACCTAGTCTGAGATTTGCACCCCATCCCCTTCTCCCCGCAGAGTGAATGTGTGTTCTGTTCAGTTCATCCCAATCTAAATTATTCCATTTACAGAACACTGTGCAACTTAGATTGATTTTGCCTTGGGCTGTTTGAATGTCTGCACCTAACCTAAGTCATGCAAACAACACAAGCCATTTGTCACCTCCCGTTGATCTCAATAGGAAAAGGACCACGTTGACTGCATTACAGCTGTGGCTAGTTCACAGAGACATCTGGATACTCCTCATGATGGAGAGATTACCTTCCTATCCATGCCAGTGCAGTGAATCAAAATCCAGCTACCAGTTAAGTTCACAGCTTCAAAAAGGAACTTTGAATTGACAGCTGCTACTCACCTTCACTATTAGCCATCAGCTTCAGTGCTTTTCTCTTCCCAGCCGTATCTAACATAAAGATAAATTACTGCACAGCACAGAGCAGTTGAGAGGGGATGAAAGGTTTAACTGTCCACAAATATTGGATAAATAGCTGCTGGCCAAATGAGCCAACTGTAAGCAACTTAGACAGTCTTGCATTACCCAAACGGTGATAACAGGAGTAATTGTGTAAACGTACATAAAATCAATATAAAGCAGCTACATTTAGGATCCAGTTCAAAACCTATTGATGCCAATCGACTTTAAGCCTGTCAAAATCTTTGCTATTTATATTAGTGGAGCACAAATGAGCTCTTACCAAAATGCGGGGCCCTTTGCAACGTACATGCATGCAGTCCCTGCATTGATGAGCTTCCATTTTTAACAAACTGGGCAGGCAAAGTATCATTATCCTAATTTGACACACAGTGAACTGAGGCATTGTAGTCACAGAGAAAGGAGGATTTCAATCCATGTCTCTTGGGTCCCAGGGCTGTAGCTACAAGGCTACCTTCTCCTATCAACTCTACATTCCCAAAAGGGGAAAAAACACTTTCTACAGAAGAAGACTTCAAGGCAACATTTTTTTTTTAATTGGCTCCAGAATCAAGTTTGAAATTAGGTAAGCATCCTTATCGATGTTTAGGAATAGAAAGACTTCAAACAAAATGGAGGCAAAACGCACCTTGAATGTCTAAGCACTCCGGTAGACATTGAAGGACTAACTGCACATTCAAAAGACCAGCGTCAAGTGGCCCTAGTTTAAATGTTGTACATGGAATTTGCTGGCTGGCAACTATGACTATTTCTTGTTGCCTCATTTTTGGTGAAATCACCTGTAAAGTAGTTTGCGTTGTGTTTATCTGTCTCAAAAAGCTTGGGTAATAGGTTTTTTAAATAAAGTTCTGCTTTTCAATGGTTTTTATTTCATGGCATTTGTTTTGGATATAAATTGTTAGTACTCTTTTACCTGTAAGTTTTTAAATAAAAATGGTAAAGGTCACTTCATAGTAGTTTTATACTATATCCCAGATACTCAAGCTCTGTTCTCACATCATAGCTTTCATCCACACTAAAAGCACCCTTGAATTGAATGAGTGGATGACACTAATGTTTCACAAGTGATAGTAGACCGTCAGTTGAAGGTGTTTTATTGCATTATCTCCAAGATGAAAACTACCTTATCTTTAATTCAAGGGCCTGCCTGGCTAAAATGTGACAATTGAGGAACATTTTGTGCTGTGCCAGATGCCAGATTGAGACCAACTAACTTATCTGCTTTCTGGTGAGAGAGAAGAAAGGAAAATGTTTAAAGGAAAACTTGGTCGTTTATGATTCTACCACATACAGTACAGTAATCTTGTCTCCATAGAGACAGCAGCATAGTTTGCTGTTACTCAACACAATTACTGAGAAAACAGCATACCAACAATTCTGTTACAAGACCTTCGAGGATGCGGCAGAGAGCTCTCCCATTTGTCAGCCCTGCAAATGTATATTCTGAGCCAGATTATTAAATTCAATATGTTGAAGTGGTTGTTGTCTCTAAATAGGTCTCCACAAAAATGAGAATGTACTACTTCTCTGCCAGTCCATCTACCCACATTCTGTTCAATAGCTTTTGTCTCCCATAAAACTGATAATGCCTGAGTATATTGTAGCCAGTGTGTGACTGAGAGACTGCAACTGAAATTCAGTCCAATAAGCAGGTCACAGAAAGTACAAGCAATATCCTAAAGAGCTCATGATGAAACAGTCACTAAAACATTCCTGAAGAAAGGAAAACTCATCAATACCCCTAATTACATAGTGCAAACGTCTAGACAGAGCCAGTCCTACCTTCTGTCTTCCTGATTGCCTTCTTTCTGTGGTTTTCTTTTCCATTTTCTTAGGATGCGTCGTAGGTTATTAAAGGGAAACTTTGATGCTAACAGTTAGATGTTAGAAGGTGCAGAAGTTTTTATATACTATAAGGGGAAGGATTTCTCCATATTTCAACCATTTCCTAGAGTGGAACTGTAAGACTGCCAAACCTTGTGATATAAATATGAAAACAATATGAAAAAAAGAGGAGGGAGAGACTACAGCAGAAGGGGGAGAATCTTTTTTGACAGGAACTTTGTAGCTACAAATCTTCTTCTGCCTAACCTAATGCAGTAATGATAATACAGTCCCTTGTATTATTTAGCATTAAATAACATAATCAAGGAAACAAAACAATGACCCAGAAAAAAAATGTGCAGGCTGGAAAAGCATCATTCATCTTTCTCTTTTTTCCTCACTATTAAAAGTTGCTGTAATGTGCCTTACATTTAAAAAAAAAATCATTTGTATGTTCACTTCGTGTTCTTTGCTAAATAATCTATATAGTCATGCACACTCCACCGCTGCGCGATCTAACGAGACTGCTTATTCACCATTGGCCAGAGCAGTCCTCTCCAGGAATTTCAAATACAACAGCAACACCGTGCAAACAATACAACCGGATAAGGCTATGACAAAATCTGGAGACAATGGGAACTAGCCCAACAGACACAGGATTACCACACCGTTGTGTGCGGGGTTGTTTACTGGTTTAACTGCTGGCTGTATAATTTCAATAATTAGAATCTGACTGGCTGTGCAACATTGCAATGCAGCTGTAACACCCTAAAGAAATTTTAGACAGGCTATTAAAGAATGATTTATGAAGCAGGCTTTTGTTCAACCAAGTGATTAGAATTTAATAGTGTTTCCTACTTAGTTTTGAACTGGACAAAACCAAGCTAAGCAACAACAAACAGGGGAGAGAGAGAGGAGAAAAGGAAGTGTTAGAGTATCTCCCCGCTTACCTGAGAAGTGACAAGTGGAGAATGTGAAATTGAGGGAAAGCTTCAGCATTGTTTCACTCTTGGTTTGGACAATATCTCACCCCTAAAATTGTACTGAAATCTTGAAATAGCGGTTATTTCTCCAGTGCCATGCAAGAGAAAACCTGCCAAGAACAACACAAAACACTTTTTGGTAAAGATTCCATAAATGCTACATTTTGAGAGGAACCACTGAAGTGGCCATCTTGGAGATGTGTTTTGTGTGCTCTCTAGGCAAAAACAGAGGATGCAAGACAGATGAAAATATTTTTTAGGTTTCAGGTGGCTAATGCAGACATTCTTCCTTCTATATAAACTCCCTTATTTAATGATGTGGCAGATTCCCAGTAACTACAATAGGACCTGGATTATGTTTGTCATTATTATTTTACCACCAGTTCACATGGCTATTGGGAAGCAAATAGTCTCCTTCAGAGGCTCCTCAAGCTGATGCATGAGAACGATGACAAATGTAGATTGACGGGTTTTTGTCAGCTATGTATTCAGCAAGAGTAATGTGAAGAGTATCCCCCCCCAAAACAGGCTAAGCAGGCAAGACATGAATCAGTAAATGGCAAATGGATATGAAGAACAGCATGAAGACAAGATAGCATACATAAGTTGCATGCAAAGAACAGCATCATCTGCTGTCCTCTATTTATTTAATCTGAGAAAAAGTCACAGTCTGAGCTGTATTCTGAGCTAAACAGAACTGGAAATGAACAGAGGGCATTTCTAACAATGCACAATGCCTGAGACATGGTCAAATTCCTTATCCATGCCCGTTTCTCTATGATGCTATATTCAAGGGGAAGCCAATAGTAGAGCAATGCAAAGATGGGGCAGGGCATAATGTAAATAGTGAGCGGAGTGGATAATCTTGGAGCTGTCTTTCTGAAGAACTGGAGGGATGGTGTGGATATCAGGAGTCTTAGAAATTCGAAGACTGAAGTAATCAAGTGGGAGATGAGCAATTTCAACATCAAGGTAAGGATCAAATTATTATTATGTTCTCAATGCAGAAGCAAAGAGATTTAGATATAACGTAGAAGAAAGAAGAAGGACACCTGTTTCAAAACTTTTGCAACAAAACGGAGGCAGACATTGGTACTGATAGAAAGAATTGTAAGTTTTGGTAAAGTTTCAATAGAACTTTCAGAGAGAAAAGGGAGATGGGTGGTGGGAAAAGACTACAAAGATTATTCTGGTAGTCAAACAGAAGCTGAAAAGGGGTTGATGAATGGTTTGTGTATCATTTCTGAAAAATGCCAATAAATAAATATCCAGTGTGCATTTTTGTCTAAGGCAGAACACATTTCCTTCCCCACAGCAGAAGCTGAGAGATTTTTTTTTCTTGCAGGAACCACTGTAGGTAGTAGCAGAAGACTAATTCACTGACTGTTGTTCTATTCTCAGTAGGAGTACTTTATATTAGGAGTTCTTCTAGGAATAACTTCATAATATAGCACTTGGAGTATGTCGAACTCCCTGCAGGGAGGTGAGGATTCTACATTAAAGTAACAAAACATGTCAATATGGTAGAGGTAAAGTAATAAAGTCTTTTATTTAAGGTCTGTAATCAAATAACCTGCTTCTCTTGTTCGGGAGGGTGCGGGGGAAAGCATATAAAAGATAATGTCAACTCCTGTTGGGGAACTTGGAGTTAGAGGGTGAATAAACCCATCATACAAATTTCTGATAAACTGCCTTTTGGAATTGTAGATCTGTTTGTCAAAATACCTTTGGGATCACTCTATTTTCTCTTTTCTGGGTAATTTTTTTCAGTGCAACCATATAACATTTTTTTTGCTGTCTTCTGGATTTCTTCAACTTAACATCAAATGAAAGACAAACACTTCAGTTCTGAAAGGCTTTGAAAAGCCCCTCCAACATATATATATAACTTTTCAATTAAATAAGATCCATCATAGAATGAGGACCCATATTATTTTGGGTTCTCATGCATCTTATACCAAACATGTTAAAACTGACATATATTTAAGTGTCTGAACGTAGGTCTATACATCACATAACGACAGTCTAAATCTGAGAACATTGCCTAGTAACTTTAGTCATCTCACTTGTCAGACACTGCTATCCCAAAAGTTATAAAGAGATAGCTGTGACATTCATTTTGGTTTTCTTCCATATTTTGGTAAAATTAGATCATGAGGAAGAAAAATTGAAAAAGAAAACTGATGCAAAAGCAGTGATACTTAATCTGCGTCTCTTTAATCTTAACTTTTGAGTTATGTGATGTCTTAGATGACAGCAATATTTAGCTAAGGCTGAAAAGCAGATTCATGCCCAAGCTGATTCATACTGAAAGGAACCTCTTCCTAGTCATCTCTTCCAAGGCTCCTGGATGGGTCTGAATGAAGCCAGTGATGGAATCCCATAAATATGGGTGGTTAACTGAGGATGTGCTATACTACACTCCTTGATGCACTTCTTCCGATGACTTGTAACAATGTTGTAAGAGATGACAGGACAAAAAGATGTTTTAGGTCTTCTAGCCAGTGATGTGCTGCCCTTTTATCAAGGTTTTCTCACAAATGTTTCCCCTTTAGTCTGAAATAAAAGCTAGGGTGCATTCCTTTCTGAGAGGAGGGCTTAGAATCTGGGAATGTATTCATATGTTTAACTGTTTAAATTAAAATACTCTGTCATAATCACAACCAAGCCAAGGTAAAGGCATTCCTTGTTAAGCAGAATGGGTGATACTTCATTGTAGACATGAGACTGACTCTGTTATGACACATCACAGCAGGAGTCTTGGTTAGTCATGGGGTATCGTTCCCTTGAGAAATAGTTTGAAAACATCTACTTTGATTACTTTGGGTCCATCCCAAGAAGCAAACTTTGCTTTCAGAAATATTGTCTGTGCCCAAGGACTAATCATCCTAGAAAGGAATCCAAACTGCATTCATCTCCACTATCTTTACAAGTGAGCCATAGAATAATTATACTTCTCCTATTGATCACTGAGACTGGGGCTAGGTACTCATAACATAGTAGGCACTATAAGAATAGATGAGGGCAGACAGCTGATACCACAAGGAACTTCAAACATACATAGACACACAAACAGACAAGTCAGACAAGAAGTAGAAGCAGGAACTTTCAGATGCACAAAGTATGCTCCATGGAAATTCATAGAAATAGAGAAGTAGAGCTGCAAGGGACCTCCAGAAGTCATTTTGTCCAACTCCCTGCCTGAGGCAGGATTGCACTATCTGAATTACCCTATGCAATCTGTGATCTAAACTCTTTACAAAACTGTCACCAACCCTGATACAACACAAGACCCAAAACACTACTGAAAATACCCCCAGGCCTCTATCAGCACCTTTAGGTACTTAAATACACTTGAAATCTTGCCCAAAGTTGTAGGTCCGGCAGTTCAATGGTGGAGCCAGAAATTGAATTGAGGTTGCTTGCCTCACAGCCCAGCACATGTTCCTCAGATCCCTAACAAGACTGCCCAGCTCATCACAGATTAGACTAACTGTCCAATACAAGCAGGAGGAATGCCTGTCCCTGACTTAAATTACTTTAACAGAGACAAAAGTACCTTAAGTAAATTGACGTATTACTAATGTCACAGAAATCATAATAATGACTTAATTCTAGGTTATTTCATAACAGATGTGTAAAATGCCTTTAGCTCTGTTTAAATAATGCAAAACATAAAGAAACAAGCCATTTTGCCTAAGGGCATGAGGAACACTTCCCAAGATTTTCTGCTGTTTTCTAAGATCTGTATAAGAATGAGGGAGGAAGGAAAATTGCTACTGGAAAGAATAGATCAATGGGATCGCAGTAACGGCCTGCATAATACAGTAATAACCTTAATACACCATGTGCATAAGAATATAAAAACTGCCATTTACTGGGTCAGACCATAGGTCCATCTTGCCTCATGGGGAATGGGGAAAATTAAGGGAGTCTGGGGGAGGGGAGGGAAGCAGGGAACAGAAGGGGAGCCCAGAATGGGAAGGGGGGGGTAAAATACTTACACCTTTCTGTCCTCAGGCCCCTGCTGCCATAGACTGTTCCTAACTCAAGCTAGCACTAACACCCATCAACGTGTGTGTGGATCATAGTGTAACATATAATAAAGCCCTTTGATTTACCTGCTGAAGCCAAAAATTCTGATTCCATGTCTGATCTGATAAAGGCTTTCTTCAACCAAATCCAGAGGGGAAAAAGAAAAGTACAATCTTTTCCATATGAAAAATAACAACAGATTCCATTCCCTACTTTCCTGAATCATATATTGGTGATTACACTTAACTTTACCTTGTATAGATGGTTACACCTAAAGGGTTGTATACATGGTTATACTCCTAAAGGGTATAAAAGGCTAGACCAATGGTTGGCAGCCTTTGGAAAGTAGCAAGCTGAAATAACACAGCTTGGTCCACAGGCAGACCACCACTACTTTCTCTGGCATCAGTTGTAGATAGCCTGCCCCTAAGCTATACCATCCTGATGCCATCCTATCATGCAGACATTTGCACTGGTGGAAATGCCTCCATCAAGAGAGGAATTGGGCACATGGGGCACCTGTACATGTGCAAGAAGTCTCCTCCAACACATGCTAATTAGCACGTGTTGGAGAAGACTCAATTCTGAGCAGCCTCCAAATCATATGTATTCATTGTTCCCGTGTTTTGAAAATGTGGAGGGGGTGCTTATTGAACGAGTTTTCGTTAAAGCACTCCCGCCACAATTTTGAGGTGTGGAACACTAAATACACGCGATGCTGCAAATGCTTTAATTAGAGAGGCTCTTAGATCCACTCTAATTAAAGTGCTCCCCCTACCCCCTCACCCCCGCCTTCCACCCCAGAGCATGTGTAAAGATCCCCATGGAGTCCAATGATACATGCAGTTTGGGATAAACTTTCTCTCTTGCTGGTTTTGGTTCTGTCCTCTGGGAAAGCAGTTATCAGTGATGCTTTAATTTCTTAACTTGATGGCTCCCATACCAGCTGAAGCTACAGGACTCTTCTTTTTTTTGGTCTAGGCAGGATTTTAACTCTTTGTTTGCCAGGTTTTATGTGGTATTTTTCCCAATCTTTGAAAAATAAGTATCTTGCTCTCCTATCAAGAGAGGTTTCTCATAGCTTTTACAGCAACTTACTCTGTTTTCAAGAAAACTTTTCAATGGAAAAGTTTTTGAATGGAAGAGATTTTGAATATTTATTATGAACAGCCCAGAAGCTAGCAAATGGGTTACCACTGAACCATACTAACACAGGTCTAGAGGGAAGATAACATTTATGTGCCATGTTCCTTCAGACTGCAATATTAAAAAAAGCCAAATGAAGCAAGGCAACATCTGATGATTCCTTTGAAAACACCAGCCAAAACGACACTGTTAATTTATGTGCTATTACAGAGGTATAGCTGAATGCTGAATTTGAGTCCCAATCTGATGTTTACCTTTACTCTCTGCCTTGGGACTCTTCGGCGTTAAAAGAACAGGAGAGACAATTTTATACAAGGTAGCCAAATGGTGCCCATTCTCTTCATCCAAGAAATGCGAAATTAAAACACCAAAAGATTTTCTGACCTGCTCTTGAGCTTATTCATGTTGACAAGTACTTTTTTTTCCCCGGCATTTGAGCAGGCTTCTCTGACAAAAATAGTTCAGTTTCCCTATAAATAGCATGAAATATACAGGTGACAGATTACATTAAGCCCTAATTACTTCAATTAAGTTCTTTATTGGAGACACATCATAGATCAGATAATATAATTTGGCCATAAGAAATTATTTTTTAGATACTGACAAGACCAAATAGTGTAGAACAAAACAACTTAAATACAGTAGTTATTTTCCTTTTTCAAATGAGGAGAAGAAATGATCAGGCACTCTTGATCTACCAGAAATGTCCTTTACCAGTGTGTGCATCAACCAGCCTTACCATGTTCTCCCGGAAAGTTCAGCCTTCTGAGGTCAATAATTTTAAAGGTGACATGAGTGAGTCAGCCAATGAACATTCCCAACCATGTGATGGAAGGGCCAGAAAGACCATTTTTAATGATTGTACAACTAGGAATACTCTGCATGTCCTACATTTTAATTGCATTTTATGTGCAGGAATAGAACATTGAGTTGTACAATGCACAGCAGGGAACTTTAAGATATCTCCTTTATAAACCTTATAAATAAAGAACAACAAGAACCATAACTTGTTCACATTAGTGATTTTTACCACAACTGTTTTGGTTCAGGGATAGGAATATTTTCATTTTTCTCTCTAAATCTTTATCTATGTCCTTACTGGAGAGATGCCTGGATTCTGAGAGAAAGAATCCAGACAGGCACTCCTGTAACACATTATACAACCCAAGATGCCAAACGTAAAGTGTCACTTAATAAACTAAGCATAGCAATAGAGAAAAGTTAGAATGATGCATCATTATTCATAGCAATAATGCTTAGTATTTGCTATATTTACAGCATACATGCAATTAACAGTTAATCTCCAATGTGCTCCTGTGAGTGAAATGTGATTATCCCCATTTTTACAAATTAAAAAAACAGATTTGAGATCAAGTTATTTGTCAGAGGTCAACATGTAAGTCTTTGTGAGAACCAGAATCAGACTTCTTAGGATTTCCCATCCAGAGCTCAATCTTTTGGGCTACTATGTTCTCTAATAGGCTTATACCAAAACTAGATAGCTTGTGTGACTGAAAACCTTCTCTTTTGTTTGATGTCCTCAGCCTAACATATGTGCACACACTATTCCCAAAGCATTTACGCTATTTTTCTATCTCGTGTGCTTGAGGGGTACCATATGTCTTCTAGACATGCCTATTAACCGTGACAAGTCCTGAATAAATGATGCTGGAATCCTGATGGCTAGAAAGTAGGAGACATACGAACCAAGCAAGGATGTGGCAAGTCATTCAAGAAGGAAAAAGCACTCTGGCATGTTCTGAAGGAGGGCTTGATAACACCTTTTAAAGTTCCTTAGGAGGTAAATAATCTGACTTAGTTATGAGACTGGATTGTAGCTTATTTGCTCACATTAGAGACTTTGCTGGGTACAAAATGGAAACTTTCTCTCCAGAATGCCTTTGCCTTCCCTGTACAGTGGGGTCCTGTCCTCCTATTGATCTTGAGGTGGTCCACTGTTCTAGTATCTGAGTACTTGCCATGTAAAAAGATACCCATTGGAGACTTTGTTATTGTGATTCAGTGGGCACATCTACATGTGCTATTAGGGCAAAGAAATAAACTCTGGCACAGTTTATTTCTCCCAGGAGCATTATGCTGAGCTTCAGCAAAGCAGCCCCAGGCTGGCAAGGGGCCTGGGTGATCAGGCCTGGGCTCTAGGTGGTGGCATTGGGTGGCAGAGGGGCAGGCTGGGGCACAAGTGTGCCACAGTGTGGGGCTAGGTGACAGGAAGCCCCTACACTGTAGCACCCTCATCCCCCAGTCAGCCCCAGTTACCATCTACATGGGCATTGTAGTGGGGTGAATTATTCTGCCATAGGATAGTACTTATCCTGGATAGTACTATCCTACAACGAAGTTTATTCATTTACTATGCACTAATATGGGAGCACATGTAGATGGTGATGCTTTACTGAGGAGCTAATTAGTCAACTGCTGTAAAGCATGTGTGTAAATGCACCCACTGAGTTTAAATAAATACAGTCCACTGAAATTTTCTACAGTTTTTCTTGTCCCAAATAGAAACATTAGGGGTACTTGCCCCCATTTTCTTTGTTTCAGAGTAGCTAGTCAGATGATGTTAGGAAAACAGACTACAACAACCTACTATTTATCTATATCCAGCCTGGTTGACTTGGGTGTCATTCATTCCATCACAAGGTCAAATCATGTTTGATTCACTCATCAGAGTTGCTGTATCGATTTTAGTCGGACTCCCTGCTGGTAGTGGTGGAAAAATGTCTGGAGTTAACCGGAGCAATGACATCAATCCCTCTCTTCTATGGATTGCTGAAATGTACTTGCTGAAAAAAACAGTCAGTTATTTGGGTGTGTTCTTTTTTTTATGATATCTCTTTCTTTTTCCTTTCCCAGATGAATTTGATGAATTGTTCCTCAAATAATAACATGCTCAGTATTTAACCCTTCTCTGAGACCTTTTTCATTGGGGTTTGGGGCTGGGTTTTTTTTTTCATAATTAGTTTCAAATTGAACTTTACTTGACCCTCAGATGTTCCATGATTGAAGCTTCTAGAAATTGAATATGATGTTTAATTTAGTTTTATTTCAACTGGTTTATTTCTTCAAAGGATACTTAAGTGAAAGTTACAGACCTGACACATGTTATCTTCCAGTCCAGTAGCTTGCTGTGCGTAATTCTGAATGCTAGCTTAGAAGCATCAGAAGCAACTGGGAGACATTACATTTGTCTTGGGTTTTAGTAAATCCTCTGATTTTAGTGGTTTCTAAAGAATACAGTGCTGACTGGAATAGATCAGTTCTTGCAAGAGAAAACTTTGTTTAGAGTAGATTTTATGAAACAGAAGCATAGTTTAACTCACATGCTTCATTTTACAGAAAAGTCTTTCTACTATTCTCAGTGGGATCACTCACATGTATAAAATAGTGTTGAAGGACCAGTCCCCTAGTTAATAACTATTATTAATGTATTTTCCCAGTATGGGATCTAATAGAAAAATGTTTCAGACTTATTTAAAAAAAAAAAGGAAGTTCCTTGGATGGTTTTAAAGATCTTTATAAGCATTTAATCTTTTAATACTGGGTTTAGCAAGGCATTTGGTTCTGTGTCCATGAATTGTTACTTGAAAATAATTATTCAAATCAGCTCAGAAAGCTGCTCTATACAGTCAAATGAAAACTGGCTACAAGTCAATAAATAAATTGACTTCAATTAAGATTTCTTTTAAAAGCACAAAAAATCCTATTCATTTCAATAGTAGCTTGGTGCTTTGCAGGATGATAACATAAATAAATCTGAATTATATCAAGTATGACAAATATATAGTGCATCCATGCATACACACACAAACCCTATTGATAGCCATCAGCAATATAAATAAAGTCAAAATTATAAGTAGGCTAATATAAAATGGTTGACATAATTGTAAGGAAAGAAAAAAGAAGAAAAGACAGTCATTATTTTTTGTTTGTTTGTTTGTTGTCATAGTCTCAGTTCAGTAAAGGATTTAGGCAAGTACTTTCCTGCCTTGGAGTTTTAATGATGGGACCTATGAGGCTTGTTCCAACTCTTAATGAAGTCAACGAGAGTCTTTCCATTGAGTTTAGCTGGTGTAAGTTGGGCAACTTTCTCCATAAATTCTTACCCAGAAATGAATAAGGATCTTGCCCTGCTCCCAGTGCCTGCATAGTGGAAGACTTGATCTACATATATTGCATGATCTCTTGCTCTGGATGGCTTAGTAAGGGACCTTCAGACATTCAGCAGATGAAACAATGATTTAGAAAATATTGGCATATTGTGGTTCTTGAAGACTACTAAATTGACCTACACAGCCTTCCTGTCAATCTGCACTGGGAAGTTTGGGGTTTTTTTCTTCCTAAAATGAAGATAGTCAATGGGCATGGGAAATGGAGCCCACAGAAACAACCATAATGTCATTGGTTTTTTAACCCCCACTAGAGAAGGTAAGACTGATTTAAAAGCAAGAGCTGTTGAAGGTAGTACCCAACATCTCCAAGGAATATGCCAGCCCTCATCTGGTGACCAAGCCCAAGCAGGAAAGAAGCAGGACATAAAGAAGAGGTGAAGGATTTTGGTGGCACATTGTACAGGGACCTGGCATCAGTTTTGCAACTGAAGCTTGTAATATTAGCATATACTGTAAATATGAATCTTGACTATACTTTGCAGAAGCTGCTTCAAGATTCTTTATTTTTATTCTTTTTTTTAAATCACTGGAATCAAAATGAAAGGATCATGGAAGGTATTTGCAAGATAGTACCACAGGATAGGAAATTAACCTTTTGTTCCCCATAAAGCTTTACTAGATTTCTGTTAGTGCATCAGCTAATTAAAAGTAGGTCTTTAAAATCTTTTTTTTTTTTTAAATAAAATTGACATAACAATATTTCTATGCTATGGAAATTACATCTGCTTGTGTAAGGAAATGAAGTGACAGCTTCCATTCAATAAAGCTGCTTAAAATTACTAATGGAAAACACGTCTATTTACAAGGACTGAAACAAAAATATTGGTATTTTTGAGACTGTCAATAGCTGCTGAACCCATGTGAATGTTTAATTAAAATCTATTGGGCTTTCTTAACTGCATCTGGGAAAGTGCTTTATCAACAATTTATTTTTTTCAAATATCTTCAAAAAAGTCATTTGCAGTATCTATGATAATCTAGTAGCAGTATCTTAGCTGAATAGGTACCAACGAGTTGGACTTTGTGAGTGTTCATACATTGTAGATTTTTTACTAATTCTCTGGTCTTCTAGCTTTACTTTACACCATGTAAACTGCCCTGTGATGTCCCATAGAAAATTCCCTCCATGTACTGGAAATATCTGTCATCACACCTGCTTCCTGCATTAACCACTCTTGTACCACTCCTGTATTAAACACTCTCTACCTCTCTGTCATCAGGCGAATGTGCTAGGAGAGAGATCACCTGCACTGAATCCTACAATGAAGCAAGGTCCCTTGTAATAATGAGTAGCACTGGAGCTGGCAGCTTGGCATCAATAGGATTAGCTAGATCCTTGACAGCATCCCCTTGAGAATCTGGCTCCAAGAGTTTAACATATATAAAAGCAAGAAGCACACAATGCAAAATGCAAACAGTGTTAACAGCTGTGGTGTATTTCTAGTTGGACAGCTATGAATAAACGTAGAGGGACCCTGATCCAAAGCCCCTTGAATCAGGCTTTGGATAATGCCAAAATGGAAAAGCAATAACAGAAATGCGATAGTCGTGCTACCATGCATACTGAAGGTTTGCAAATTACATGTGAAATGTATCTTGTGTATAATTTTATTTCTCTGGTTTGCATCTGGCATTTATGTCTGATTCTAAATGCTTTATGTTCATTTCATACAAACATAACAAAAATAAATGTTAATTAAGAAAAGTAGTTTTTCTTTCATAAATAAACTAATTAGGCCAAAATTACCCTGATGTAACTCCACTGATTTCACTGGAGATACACAAGGGATACATTTAGCATGGAGTGTCAACTTGATAGCTATTTACAAATTACTTTCACTGATTTTGTTCAGTATTATCACTCATCTCATGATCTGCAATGTCTGTCTGTGGCATTTCTGCCATTATTGGAAGAGTTTATCATAGATAATTCATCTGGCTTTGAAGACAAAATTCCATACCTCTTGACCTACAAAGCAAAGTTTTGTTTTCAGATGAACATGTGAAAATTGCAGCCATGTCTCCTATTTTTCAAGTCAAAATATGAATCTTTTACTCCTATCAATAAGCATCTATGCACACTACCCCTTTGCTTCAATAGCTTTCAATGCCACAGCTTGCTATGGCAGATAAACCTTTCATAGTCCACCCCTAGCTATCACTGCAACTAGGAGTGCTGCATTAAAAAACACAATTTTTCAGTACCACCCTACTCCTGGATTATGTAGGTTGGGTTATAGAAAGCATATCTTTACTGCTTCCACTCCACCAAGGATACAAGTAAGAGATGCCATAAGCTCTCATGATTCTCATTTATTTTATCAGCCTTTTTTTAAAAATAGGAACAAACTTAATCTCCAATGTAACTGCATTAAGTAAAAATGTTACAATTCCAAAGACGTGGGTTCCCTTATGGTACAATTTGTACCGACAAATTGCATGATTCTGGCTGCAGCAGGGACAGATGCAGAAAGATGGAAAGAAATGTCGATGCCCTCTCTACACTTCTACAAGGCTTTCTAAAGAAAGCTGGAACGAAGAAGTGTATAAATAACTGTATGACTTATATACAATTCCTGTTATTGTAATAGCATTATCTCCATCCCCACACAGGTGATCTTTCTAAGCTGTGGCCAAAACTATAAACCCAGGTTGTGTAACAGGGGTCTACAGAAGATCCAATCTATGTGACTGGGCACAGAGAAGGATCGCTGGGTTACAGTACTGACTAGGAGTTGTGCATGTTGGTCTGTCCTGAAGCATCTTATGCTGTTCTACCATGTTCTCTCTCTCCTACCTGGGTTTTCACTAACCTTTTGGGACGTGCCGTTGAGAAAGTAGAGTTGCTAAGTGGTTAGATCACTGGATGATTTTGCCACTGTCCTGACAGATGACCTTGGCACATCCCTTCACTTCTTTCGCAGTCTCAGTTTCTCCCTATGTAAAAATGATAGATAGATAGATAGATGAAGTATCACTATATATTAGTGATACATATGTATAGATACATATGAAATAAATAACACTGTAATAATGTATGGCTCTGACAGCATTTTTAATCAAAGTAGATTCCAATATATGGGTACAGAGGAAGCTAGTATCGATAGATAGATAGACAGATAGATACATAGATAGATAGACAGATAGATTTAGATATAGCTTTAGATGGATATATATATGAATATATCTATAGATGTTTAGCTATATATATATATATCTACTGATACTGGCTTCCTCCATACCATATATAGGAATTTACTTTGATTAAAAATGCTGTCAAAGTCATACGTTTTTACAATGTTATTCACTTCTTATTTGTACAGTGGCTAGCACAAAACAGCTGTGAATTGGTAGAGGTATTAAGGTGCTACTGAAAAAAAAAAAAGAGTTCTGCTTCTAGTAGATACTTTGATAAATTATTGCTAGCATGACAGCGATTTTTCTAAATGAAGTGCCTCCATCATTCTTTTTAAAAAATACCAAAAGTAATTAGTTTAAAATAGAGACTTATTATTATACCTACAATACTTCATTTCTGAGAGGTGATTAAGATATAAGAATCATGGAAGTCTTGGGCTTTGTGTTTCTGTAATTTAAAAACAGCATATCTAATTTATTTCCCAAAAAAACATTAGTCAGACACACAGACTTTTTGTGCCAGTTTTCAGGCTGCAGTTATTTTTTCCTAGCCAAAAAACTTTTATTTTAGAAGTTTATAAAAGATATATTGATAGGCCCTTGATTATAGGATCATAAATAGCCATGAAATGAAGCTAATGACTGGAGACAGATAAGTGTTAGAGACATGAGAAGATGGGAATTATATGAATAAATATCTCATCTGTAGAAGCAGAATATGTTTAAAATAGTAATAATAAAAATTCAACTAACTCTCCTTTCCCCTCCCCCAAAAATGTTCCATATGCACAGACCAATTTCATATGTAGACTGAAGGGTTTCTTAAAAGGCTAAGGAGATCAAACAGAATATGCCAGAAAAGAAATAAAATACATTAATCTTTCAAAGGAAACATAAAGCAAAGAATGCTAAACAAAGTAAAGAAAGTGATGTTCTAAGATAATGGGTTGCTGAGGAAAAGATTAATTTTATCCTCTATACACAGCATGAAAAAAAAGAAAAAGACTACCCTCCAAACTACTAGCAAATGGCACTGACAGGCAAGGGTGCTAACCTGAGAGGATGTAGTGGAAGTCCATCATAAGCTCCTTTTATAAACGATCACTCAATTTTGATTGCCACTTACAAGTTCACAGACACTGTATTTGGGCCATAATGACTTTCACAGGGTCACAGATTCACAGAAGTTTAGGGCTGGAAGGGACATAGTGAGATCATCGGGTCCAGCCCCCCGCTCTGGGCAGGACAGACCGCTGGGGTCAAATAATCCCAGCAAGTTATGCGTCTAGTCCCCTTCTGAAGATCTCGTTAGGTGCCTGCACCACCCCTGCTGGAGGTCTATCCCAGAGTCTGGTCACATGAACCGTAAAGAATTTTTTTCCTTATATCCAGTCTGAAACCTTTTTTTAAGACATTCATAGATTGTAAGGGGCTGTAAGGGACATCACAAGATCATTGGGTTCAGCCCCCTTACACTAGGCAGGAAAGACAGCTGGGGTCAGGTGAGTTTATGACCTTCTAGAGTTTATGACCATTGCTCCTGGTTTTCCCTGGGACACTTTGGTGAATGGTTGTTTACCTAGTCCCTGATGCTCTCCCCTCATATATTTGTAAGCTGCCACCAACCCCCCCCCAAAGTCTTCTCTTTTCAAGGCTGAACAGACCCATATCTGTCAGCCTGTCCTCATATGGCTTGCTCTTCAGGCTTCTAATCATATGAGTAGCTCTTCTCTGGACTCTCTCCAGCTTCTCCACATCCTTCTTGAAGTGGAGTGCCCAGAACGGTATTCAGTACTCCAGCTGTGGCCTCACCAATGCTGGGAGAATCACTTCCTTAGTTTTGCTTGAGATGCATCTGTGGATGCATACTAGTATATTGTTTGCTCTGCTAATTGTAGCATCACACTGGTAATGGGTCAAAGCATTATGATCTATAGACCCAATAAGTTGTGCTCATGAGCACCTTCCATCAATGTACTTCCTCAGGGGCAACTGGACCCTTTTAACTTCATACTTCTAGTTAATCCTCTGGGTGATCAAAATGAAATTAAAAGGACTACACAAAATTTGGCACGTGTTGAAACAGAACCAGAGAGAAGTAGGGCTAGAAGGGACCTCCAGAGTTCATCTAGTCCAACCCTTTCCTTGGGTAGGATTATCCCTATTCAACCCATCTCATACAAATCCATAATATAAACTTTTGATCATCTTGGTGAACCTTAAGCATCCTGGCCCTAGATTTTTAAGGGTATTTAAACAGCTTAGTACTTTTAAAAGGCTTGTCCTGGGTCTCTAAATCTGAGCTGTGCTGGACATACCTCCAGAAAGCTTTTAATGTACACCCCTATTTCCAAAATTGCCTTAGGTATATATAGTATATACCTATATACTATATAGTAGGCACATATATTAATTCATAGAGCTTTATTGTTTTAAAAGCCGCAATAGACGAGTCCCTAGAAGCTCTCTCTCAAGAAGGAAGGCAATGGGCTTCCAAGGTTATATCACAGGATTGCCTATATGTGGATAAAAGAAGTGACTTCAAAATCCATCCAGAAACAGGGGTAAATGAATGCACTCTGAGCTAGGGTTTAAGAAACCCATAAAGAAAGAAGTTAGGGCCCAAGCTAGCTAGTTTAGAGGTAGCTCAGGCAGCTCTACACCACCTGGAATCACTACTTTGACTGACATTCACTAAAAACCTGTTCCATTACTAAATCTATGTGGGGTTTTTTTCCTTCCTTTTTTCCCCTGTTTGCTGCATTGAACTTTATGGAGTTTCTTGGAAAGTTTCACACATTTAATGGGTCTTTTGCTTCACTTTGTATCTGGATGGACCCAGCATTCATCCCTTTAATTTTTAATCCTTCGTCTCAACATACATATCTTATGTTGCTCCTCAGGAACCAATTATACTCTTCCCAACATCACTCACTCCACCCCCTTTGCTGCTATTTTTCATCATTATGAGCTAGAACTCACTGAAATATAGATAGCAGAGATGCACAGGCTCAGTGCTGTGTTTTCATATCATCAAATGTCACAGACATTGAGGCCAAAACATTACTTAGGATTATGTTCTCCCACTGTCTGGTTCCGATTCTGCTCTGTGGCCTTCCGATAATGCATTTGTGATTTCCTGCTCCCCACTTACTGCCAAATCTATCAAGTTACATACCTCCTTCCTCCTGAGTCTTCCTTGAACCTGATTTTCCCCTACTTTTAAATGCCTAAAATAAACATATTGAACAAGCTACAGCTGCCATTTTTTTCCAATTCCACCTAGAAGCAATATAATCCAGGGCAGGATGTATTCTAGAGTATACACTATTTAAACAGACTGGTGGATTTGTCTATTAGGATACTCCTGCAATGGGATTCTCCTGTGGGTGGGATGAATATTGAAGGCTAATGCTGGGGAAATAGAATTTTAATTACCTGAAATTCTGATGGATTTGGTGATACCGTTTTACTTACATCACACTTAAATGGGGTAAACAGCCAAAGAAACTGGTTTCTAATTTTTTTCTTTATTTATTTTGAATTAAGAAAGGGTTAAAGATTATTTTTTCCAACAAAAAGTTTTGGTTTTCTTGAACTGATGTTTTCTGATGAAAAATGTATTTCCCCTGAAACTTCTTAAACAGCTCTATCAAAATCATACTGGCAGTCTGAATTCTTAGTTTTTGTCCTCTCAAACTAAGTTATTTCATTCAGTGTCCCACTAAGAGTAGGAAATAAATGCATGTAGTATATTTTACAGATCTTTTTCAATCATGTGGGATTTGGAATATTAAAAAAAACATATCAAATGTATTAGACAAAAAGCCCAAATAATTACATTAGAGGAGAATTTGGAGACTATTTCATTCACTATCCCTTGAGAGATATGACTATTTCCTATAGACTTATGTATAAGGTTTGAAAAATTTAATGAAGGCAACACATAGCTTCCATATATCTGGATTATCAAAAAGCTGTTGATCCAGAAAAACACAATTTTCTTCAAACATAAAAGATAAATGCCCAAGAGTAAAATGTAATTGCTTCATATTTCATCAAAACTTCTAGAAAAGGAAATAAAAGGGAATTCAAAAAGCAGGAGGGATGCCTTATACACTAGGGTATTAGTAAGACAGAGAAAGATAAATAGAGGAGTAAAGCCAATGGCGGCATTGGCCAACCTTTTCAGATGCATGAAGTCAGGGTTTTACATGTATGTGTTTATGCAAAAATCCCCAGCAGGTGTGCACACAAAAGTGCATCTGCATTCTTGTAACATGTCCAAACGAGTGATGATAACAGATACGGTCCCAAAGATAACTTTTTCAATACTACAGTGGACCATAGAGTCTACCACCTGTTCATAAATGTGGGGAAATTCACAAGCTTTCTGCCACAAAATGTCATTTTCTAAAATAGGAACCCAGCTGAATTCAATGTCTTATTCAAAAGGACTCAGGATGGGAAAAATAAAATTGTCATTGGTACCATAATCCTTTCCAAGAGATGAAAAGAATATGACCATCTAAATTACTTGGGTAGAGACTAATGAAGTTCTAAAAGTTAATTAAATTAGTTAGTGATACATTGATAGAATAGTGAAACAAAGCTTGGAGCAAGTAACCTTTCATGAAGATTTGGATCTCATACATATCAGTTAACACAAATTAATTTACTGGTAAATGTGAAATAATAAACTTCAACCTAAAATAATAAACATTTAATAACATTAAAACTATCTAAAATCTAGGCACTACTTGTTTTTCATTTCACAGCACAGTAATTTTGTATTAATAAAATAAAATATACAGTAAGTTGCTTGCACTATCTTTTTAATTACTAGTTAAATAAGAACATGTTTCACAAGATGAAATGTATTAATAAAGTAATGGACCACTAAAAATGGTTCAATGAGGAATCAACAGCAGAAAGATAAAAGGAAGCTCTGCTTTAAAGAATTCTATGATGGTTCCTATAAACCTTTTCTTCAAGCCTAACTTTTCTGATCAGTTTACAATCCGTTGTGCAATCACGTGTTAGTCCCATGAAGTTAACGACGATACAGGTACACAAGCAATTAAGGTGAAGCAATACACTCTGGAGCACTTTGAGCTGAAGTAAACTGCTCCCAGGTGCAGCATCTACACATGTGCCTTGTGCAGCAGTAATTTCAGCCAGCATGGAGCAGCCTTGGGCTGGCAGGAGGTACAGGGGGTCAGCCCAGGCTCTGGGTGGCAGTGTCAGGCAACACAGGGGCTGGCTGGGGCAAGAGGGTCATGAAGGAGTCTTATGCCCACAGTCACAGTCTACATGTGTGTTTAATCACACATCATTACTCCTCTATAAGATAATACTGTCCTCTACAGTACCATCTTATGGCAGAGTTAAGTAGTTTACTACCTCCTAAAACTGGTGCTTATGTAGACAGTGACACTTTACTATGGAGATAATCTACTCTGTAGTAAAGTGCATATGTAGATGCACCCAGTGGGCATGTCTACACAAGATGTTTACTGTGAAGCTGCCTAATTAGCTCCGCATTAAAGTCTGCATGTGTGGCCTTATTAGACTGCAGTAAACTAACTCTGCTGCAGGTTATTACTTCTAAATACAAGTACTATCCTGCAGCAACATTATTTATCATGAAGCACCACATGTGTAGATGCTGACAGGGCTGGCTGGGGCACAAGGGTGCTTCAGTGTGGGGACTACTTACTTACCAGCCCTGCAGTGGAGCACCCTTGCACTCCAACTAGCCCTTCTGCAGCATGTTGAACCAGAGCAGAGCAGCCCCCAGATCACAGGCTGACCCTCTAAGCCCCCTGCCAGCTGCTCCAACCCAACTCAGCATACTATGGTCCTGGGCACACATGTAAATGCAGTGCCCAGGAGCAATATATCACACAAAAGTTTATTGAATACCATTAATTGCACATGCAGATGTGCCCAGAGAAAACAAAACTACACAGGTAACTAGAGGTGTACCACTTAAATAAAAGGTCTTAGGGCAAGATCCAGCAAGGTTCTTGAACAGAGGAGTACTTAGCTTTAAGAATGCAAGTAGCTGTAATGACTTCATTTGGACATTTGAGATGGTTTAAGTAAATATTTGAGGGTTTTTTCCTGAATCATGGTTTCGATACAGAACTACACATCTGCTCTCTCAATGTTCTCAAGATGTTCTAGGATGTCTTATAATCTGTAGTTTGCTTACCTCAAATTACAATGGAGTTTATAAAAATAAGCATATGTTGTGAACTCAAAGGTAACCTGTTGTTTGTCTCCTAGACCAGTCTTCCCTCTCATATGTTCGCAGGAAGACATGTCAAGCTTCAAGGAAATGTCAGCTGCATAAACTGTCTGACAAGTGAATAAACCAATGATTTCAAAAGGATATGTCTGTTAAAAATCTAATTTGTGTGGAATAAACATTCTATGTATATTGTGAAAACACAAAACATTTGTATTGCTGTGAAAAATACAGATCAAAGTAAAGATGGTTTGTACACGAATTCAAAATATTTGCCACAAATACACTAGGTTCAATAAACCTTTGATGAAGGACAGGCAAGTTCCTTGACTAATCACCAGGAAGTTTCCTGGCAGAAAGCTGAAGAATATGGGCATTCTAGATAGCCCTAACACATAGGCTGTGCCATAGCTGGGTCATGGCTCTAACAGAGGTTTATGTCTGATCTATAAAGCCTGGACAGCCAGGGATTGGCAACCAGACCCCAGCAGTCCAGGAGAGACCCACCACTCATACATGTCTGTCTAGACTGAAAGAATGGTACTGGCTTGGTACCATGAGATTGGTGAACAAAGTTTCTAATGGGCTGTGCAACTTAAGTTATATCCAATGGAGTATACTTGCTGCCAGCCATATATACACATGTATAAATATATATGTATACCAAATGTATATTAAAAAACAACATCGTCTTTCATTCTCTTAGAATGCAAGCCATGCTCCGTGGCTGCATACTACTGAACACCATATGACCCTGAACCTGACAGAGTCTACTGGATGTTACAAAAAGATAAATAATAATAATTTAGGGACACAACAAACTGCTTGTTTTTTCATCTATGATTTTACTTCCAGGTTTCCCCTGGATATTCAAACCTGTCTTTATTTTCTTTTTCTTTTCCTCTGCAATAAAAAAAAAACAAGCCATAGACTGAGAGGCCACTGTTATGTTCAGGTTCTACAACTTCCCAGGCCAGCACTATAACCCAACTTAAGTGAAAGGCTATTTAAGACAATAATTCTGCATATCCATATAACCTAAACAGACTTTGAAATTGTTTATAGCCAGCTGACATTGAAATAAGAAAAGATGTCAGTAAGCCAGAAGTCTTCTGCCAATCTGTCAACATCTGTGATTGCTACAGACTAGCTGGATACCCAAGGGGGAAAGAGAAGGATAAAGAACAATAGGACTTGGCCAACAACCAAAGATAAAGTTCATTTCATTGTCCCTGCTTTCTCTTTTTTGTTTCCTTTTTCTATTTTTTTGTTTCTCTGTCTTTGTTCAAAAATTAATCTTTGTAACTGCTGCAAACAGGCTGAATGAAGGAGCCTTTTTTTTAATTAAAACAGCAAAAGGATAATGTAACTGTGTTTACAATCTCTCCTTGCCCTTGGAAATGAACAGTTGATTTAAAACCAAACAAGCTGCATTCAGAGTAAATTAAATCCTAAGCTCATTGAACCCACTGTTTCAAAGTGAAGATTTAGCCTACTATTGAGATAAAATAGGGTTATTCCTCTATAGGTAACCCCAGCATTCCCCCTTTTAATTTGGAACACATGGAGTGATTGTCTGAGTAAACCAGGCAAATATAAGCTAGTAGCTGGGAAAACACGAGTGATGCTTGGATTTACATTTTCAGAAGGCTTGAGAAGGTTGTAGGTGCCTCAACTTCCAGGACCTAACCTCAGGAGCCTGATTTTCAAAAAGCCCTACCAATTAGGCCCCACTACATTACCTCAAATTAGGCACACAGAACTCAGCAACCAATGTAAAAAAATGTAAGCTTGCATGCTTTGCAGATGGCTAATGATTAAGTTTGGCATGGGTAGGGGCATACAGACACCACCCTCCTATGTGCCTGACATGGTCAGATATTGCATGTCAGATACTTTTTCATACCCATTCATCTTACAAAATTTGTATCCAAAACGTGAATATCCATGCAAGCGTTTGGATACTCATCTGAATGAATTGTGGATTACTGACTATTTGAGATTTGCCCTAATTAGGTGATCTCATAGATGCTTAAACACACTGCACTTAGAAACAAGGAGAAAATGGTTTCAGCTAATTAACAGCAGGGCTGCAGGTCTACTCTGAGAAGGTCTAGCTGGAGAAGTGTAAAAATGGCCCTCTTGAACTCTACAGAGCTCCATCTGGTACAATCAGTGACAGAAGTGTTTGCTGCTTTTTTTACTCAGTCTCTTCTTGAACATGAGGTGCAGTTCAGAGAGGAGTTGTTGACATTATTCTAGCATCAGAGGAGCCTTTTGCTAACTCAACTTGCCATCTATTAGAACAGTTCAGGTCTCAGTGAAACCTGTGGGTTTTGAGGAGAGGTCAATCAGAGGCTCATTTGAAGTCAAGAGGATCAGTAGACCTATTTCTGAGGGCTGAATCTGCCGTACAGAACTGCCCTATTGGCAATGGTACATGAAATGAAAGGATCTAGGGTAATTTTGCATGGCTGAGAGTCAGATTTTGGTAGGCAGATCCCTTAAGACACTATAAAAATTAAGCCCTAATGCCAGCATCCCTTTCTGAGTAGAACCATATTTATGTTATAGATTAAGGCCATGGGGGAATGATAGGTCGGAGATCTCCCTGAGCAGGTTGCATGGCCCTGTTAGAGCTCACACCTTCCCCTTGTTCCAGGTGCCATGCTGCCTGCTCCACCCTGGCTGGCCCTTCTCTCCAGTTGCCCCTGCTTATCTCACCTTTTCTCTTCCCGCTCCAGCCACAGAGCTTTTGCCTTCTCCCCAGCCACAGCAGCTCTGCCGCCTTTATACTGCTGTCATGGGCATGCCTTCCAGCCTGTCTGGTTTCTCCTTTAAGGGTCTTGTCCTTTCTTTCTTTCTTGTAATGGGGACTGAATGTGCTCAGTTGCACTCTCTTTTTATTAAGCCACCCTGTGTCACAGCATCTCCCCTATTCCTGCTCTCCCTCTGGGGACAGGTTATTATTTAAGAACTATTTTCTACTATAGCAGCCCTTAACTCTGCTATGATATTGTAGAGTAACATTTCCCAAGGGGGAGATTTAGAATTAAATTCAGATGACAGCAAGAACAAGTAGAGATAGGGGACCATGCTAGTTGGGGAAGACTCTGAAAGAACAAGTTAGGGAAAAAAAGACACTGTAGACTTACAAAAAATATTAGTAAAAGAAGTTTTAGATAATCTCTTCTCAGTAAATATCTTTCCACTCTCCGTTACTGCCTCTATAGTTTTTTGGGTTTTTTTGGCCTTTCCATGTTCATTTTTTCCTCTCCTTTTTTTTTCTTTTGCTTGAATTATACTGCTATTTATAGCTATAAATCATTTCATTGTGGAGGGTTTCCCCCCGCCCTTTTTTTAATAATTGTAAAGTGACTTAGCCAAAGGCATTTTGTTAAATGAAGTATCACTGAAGTAAGAGTGAATCATAGATGCCACAGGCCCAATCCCATGCAAATCCCGTTGACTTCAATGAGAATAGTACTGGGTCCAAAGGCACTTTTTTGTAAAAATTCAACGCGAGCTGAAAGAACTAGGCCATGAAGTATTATGCAGGTTTGCATTCATTCAAGTACAAAGGCCCCATAATTAAAGAAAAAGAAGAAAGAGAGCACCAAAATCTTTACTAATTCAGGGTCAACATTATTCCAGTGCCTAGCAGAATTACGTCTGAAGAGGCACAGAGAGACACAACATCCCATAGAGGAATCCCAAAAGCATTACGTAAAGTGAAGCACCCTTCCAAATGTCTTCCAAATGCAAAAGTAAGGCTCTGTGGTCAGAGCATTTAAGGAGGGAGAGGCAGTTTTCTCAGATCTTGACACAGATGCAGAAAAGAAGAATAAAAACCAGACTAAGATGAAACAGAACTGATAGCAGAAGCCTCGTGGCAACTGGCCAAACCTAAGAGACTATGCACAGAGAGGGAAAGATGGCTCCTGCAAATTCTCAGTGGGTGTGGAGGAGAGAGGAAAGAAGGAGATTGTGAAGTTGGCAAAGATGTCTGATTATAATAGAAAAAAACAGGTAAGGCATTTGGCGTTAACAGGCACTGTAAGTCCCTCAGGTAGGAACTCTGATTCATATCTGCAGAAAGTGAATTCACTTTAGAGACGTCAGGGATGCCAGTCACTGTAGAGAGCTAAGTTACATCTCCCCTCAGCTACGGCCTCCGATTTTCGTTTCTTAAAAGTAATTTTATTTGGCTCTCAATGAAAGATCACTGACTGGGACAGTGGTAGAATGCAAGAAGTCTTAAAATATTGCTTCCTATCTATTTTCTGTTGTGGACTGAATTTATCCTGCAGAAGTAGGGTGACCAGATGTTCTGTTTTAGCTGGGACAGTCCTGAATTTCAGAGGCTGGTCCCAGCTGCATATTGGGAATTATAATAGGTGTAGGGGCATGGCGCACAGTCTGACCAGAAGTCAGATGTTGTCCTGGATTTCCAGGATTTCCATGTGGTCAGTCTAAGCAAAGGATAATAAGTGCATCATTTAACATACCCCAAATAAACCCACACATCTCTCTTGTAGCTGACAAGAAAGGGGTTGATACTCAGCAGTGCTGAACGCCCAGATGTGCCACTGAAATCAATGGATTGCGAGCAGACAGATTACATCAGTACAGACTTAAGAGTTATCTCAATCAGCCTTGTGTCAGCCAATTGTGATTAAACTGGTGGTAGCAAAGTTTAATTGCAATTAGGTGACATGACGCGCTGTGTGCTTTACCTGCTTTAGGCAGAAGGCAGGTTCTCAAGAAATGCTCATAACCTCTGAAAACCAGACTTACTTTGTTTGCATTTCAAAGGATCATCCCATGGGTTAACCACTATGAGACATTAGCTACTGGGGAACTGGTACCACATGCTGACACCAGACATCAAGCTGTGATGTTTTATCTACCGCTGAAATATCTAAATGCCACCATGATGGCACAAAGGAAATAGCTACTAACCAGCTTCTTACATTCAAATTGCATGCAAGGTTTAGGTCTGAAAGACATTTTTTTTTGGCTTGTATTAAATATGACCTATAGATTGTTTTCTTTGCAACAGTGAATGCTGAGGGGAGGGATGCTGCTAAAACAAGGCTTTTCAGACTCTTCTTTGTTTGGCTAAGTTATAACCCTACATTTTACATCTTCATCATTTGTGTAGTTATTTTTGTCTTGACGTCTGTTCGTTCCACTGTATTTACTTTGGATCATGAATGACTGGTGCCTACCAAAACTGGGGAGGGGGCCACAAGTTGTGGGTGGCATCATCGGCACCATTGGTGGCAGGGTGGTGAGTGGTGACTGCCTGCAGAAGCTGGGGGGGGTAGGGGGGAAAGGGTTGCGAGAGGTGATCTGCAACTGCCCACAGAAGCCAGCAGCAGTGGCGGCGGGAGCGAGCGGCAAGTGACTGCAGAAACTGGCGGTGGCATTGGTGGCTGTCCTCATTTCAGGGGAGGGGGGGCACATGCCCTACCTCATACCCTCCCTATGATTTACCTGTGCTTTGGATATATGGAATTTCTCAGAGTTTTCTGTTGTGCTATTTTTTCCAGATTAGAAAATAATAAAATAGCATATGTAATTTAACAGATTACTCCAAATGGAAGTTATGTGTATATCAATAATAAAATTAAACTGTGTTCTTTTGTCACTTTCACTGGGACAAGGTAAAGTTTTAGCAGCAAGTAGTTGTATGTTCTCCCAGTTTTAGATGGTGACAATAACTTAATAGAAATACTATCTCATCACTTCTGTTTACATTCAGGTTGAATATAATGTCCCTGGACTGTGATTTTGCAGCTGTCCATTATTTCCCAGTAAATATCAATACAATAATGAGCAATTTTCAGCTGTTTTAAATACTGGTATATGTGAGGGGAGTTTAGTGGGGTGGGGCGGGGATCCGAAAATGAAACAACCCAGTGATTTACATTGTCTGCTTTTGGTCCTACCTCCTAACATCCTTTGATGTTGGTTTGGTTTCTCCTCCACTGTGTAATGGTGGGTCTGTATCATGGAAACTGAGCATACTACTTTTCACATGTTTTCATTATGGGAGACTGTGCATGAGAAGAAAAAATAAAATAAAGTTTGATGTGTAAAATTTGGACACTGCCACCTGGATCTTTGAAACACATCATGGTATGCTATGCCACCATTTGGGCCAATTTAATGTCAGACAAGAGCTGTGCTATATTATTTGTGGTCCTCCAAATTCCTTGTAAACGGTTATAAATAATCCAAAAATAAACCTATCAAATCATGACACGTCTCACCATAAAAAATTTAAATTTGTCCAGAGATATGCAGAATGAATAATTCAACCAGCACCATTCATCTGCACAGTAGTGTATAAAATTTAATTTAAGAATTTAAGTATTTGCCTCTTGTGAGTTTTATTCCTCTAATTTAATACAATTTCCCTTTCTCAGAGAAATTACTGCATCTCATTTTGACATCTGTTCTTCAAAGAATTACAGAGAAGGTTCTTAAAAATATACTTTACAGTGTTTTATATAAACCTTCCCACTTCTATCAGGCTCTATAATAATTATTTTAAGTTATGAATGATTGCTTTTCATTTCATTCATATTCATTAGAAGTGGGCAGATATGAGGAGTATGTGGGTGACTGAAGGTAGCTCTGAAAGTGAAAATTAAGGTCTACTATAAAGTGCTGCAGGTAGCAGAAATCCAAGCAAAAAAAAAGCCCATGCTGTAGCCAATAGTACTTGGACAAATGAACAATAGCTCTAAAGTAGTTTGGAACTGCATACCTACTCTAGAGGACATCACAATGCAGCCTAAACGCAGAAGGAAAATTAAGAACGTCTCTTCAGGAGAATAAGCAAAGGGAATCTACCTTACCACCATCACCATCACATAGTTCTCAGTAGGTCCTACAAGTACTTAACAGAATAGGTCATTAGGATTATATCTTATTTTACTAGTGGGAAAACTGAGTCAGAGAACACCCAACAGCATGACAATACCCAGAGAATAACCAACAGCACTACACAAATTTTAAATCCACATGTTAAACAATTTTGGGGAGGAAGGATGAAGGAAAAGGAGAAAATAATTCAACAAATCCTAATTTGCTCACAAAGAAGATAAAGGCCAACTAGTTAAACAGAATAAAGAGAGAGCTTCATGTACATACTACAATAGGTTGGACCAAATTCAAAATATGGATGAAAAAGGGGCAGCTGTAGTTTAGCATTATGAGGTCAAAGCAAGGGGGTTGTTGCACCCATGTTGGTCTAAGGACAAAGGCAGACATGACTCTTTGGGTAAATCTGATATCTTTTACTAGACCAACTAAAATAGTTGGACAAATTCTTCTTTGCAAGCTTTTGGGTACAAACATCCTTCTTCAGGCAGAGGATGCTTCTACCTGTAGAAGGGTATTTGCACCCAAAAGCTTGCAAAAAGGAATGTGTCTATTTTAATTGGTCTAATAAAAGATATCATACTTACCCAAAGAGCTCAAATCAATACATCTGTATAAACTCTATTGTGCAAACAATATGAATGGTAAGTATGAGCCTTAATTATCATGATTTGAAATGTATAGGGTCCCAGAATTTTCACTGGAATTGCTCAAAAATATGTACTCTTTTTAAATACAGTAATCACAATTTCTCTTTACATGAATGGAAACATTTCTGATTACTTTGACAATAAGCTATGAGAAGACTGTCACCTGTATTTCAAACCTCAGTAGGTTTATTAATAAACCCTCTTGATATATTTTCATTTCCGAAAAACTGTAATTGAAGGTTACATGCATGGAAGGAGAATACCAGTAGAACTCAGATTTTTCTAACTCAAATACAGAATAGCATTTTAAAAAATGATCCCAATCTGCTATACAGAAAACAAACAACTCTATTCAAGATAACAGATTTCTTAAGCATCATGTTGAACCTCATGCAAAATGAATAGATTGCAGGTACCTATAATAATACTCACAGCAGCAAATATTACATTTGAGAGTAACTGCTTGCAGAAACTAATGCTATACCACTCAATTTCTACATCATAACCCCAATAAGTGGCAAAAGGTCCCAAAGCTACACTCTTCTTAGATATCTTAAGACTCTTATATATCTAGGGTCTTATATAATGCTCAGCACCATCATACCTAATAACCTGGTTCTTCATGTATTACTAAATAACGGTTGTAGAATGCCAGGAAAAGCATGGAAAGATTGAAAACTACCCTAGATAAAGGGACTTGTTGCTCTAAATAACAATCCATCCCATTTACATACAAAATAAAAGTGTATATGAAATAAAATGGACTGTTTACGACACAGTAATAATAATTAATGGTACAGTAACATTTGCTTACTCCAAACCTCAGGAAAGCATTAAAAGAAATTTAGAGTAACTGGTTCACAAATTAGACATTCTGTGAACAAGGGTTTTTTAGCCAAAGGAAAAATATGTAATGATCCAGAAACAACAGAGATAGGTTGATATAATTGACTTTTAACATTCAGGAAACCAGAGGGGCAAAGTGATCTTCTCTTCTACAAACCCACATGCCTGCAATGTTTTATAGTGATTCTATTTATACATGACATTTTTGGGAGGAGTACTCAGGTTATGCTTCAGCAGAGATATAATCATTGAATATGCCCAATAGTCAGGCAGTTCAGTATATGGCAGCAATATTTTAAGGTGGAAAGCTGTCTCTTGCAATAGAATTAGATGCAAGCAAACAGAGACGCTAGGTACCTCTGGGAATTCCTCAGCAAAAGCGCTGATGGACTCAGTTTTGCCTTCTTGGTGGACCTCCTGTTTTAGAAGATTATGGTCCAGCCCAGCCCTGGAGGGTGCTAGTGGAAGGTGTTGGAAAACCCTGGATGTGTGGCTCTATCACAGGGATACTCCCACCAGATAAGGGCCAGGTACAGACATTACACTAAGTAATCATAAATCAGTCTAAACCTATAACTGTACAGAAGTTCAATGCACATACACTGGTCTAAAAATGGCGGAACCTGGTCTAAGGTAGTCCTGGATTGATCCATGTGCAATCAAATCTAATTGTTTTGGGTTAGACCAGTGAATCAAACTTCTGTACCAGATCTCTTATAAGTTCAAATTAAGTTGCTGTCCTTCGGTATCTCAGCCTCCTTTGCAGCCCCCTGCTACCCTCCCCACACCTCACAGGGGGGCATACTAGCACTCAGCTCATGCTCAGCCGCTCCAGCGAAGTGTCTAGTATACCTCATCCCTGAGCGGTCCCAAGTTTCAGCCAGCAGAATCCCTCTCCCCAACCCTGTCCCCTGCTTCCAGCCTTGTCAGCTACAGGAAGGTGGTGGGCAGAGAGGGGCTTCTGTTTCCCCTGCACAAGCCCCAGGACCTGGGCACCTGAATCCCAAGGCTGTGCTCCTGCATCCAATCATGAAGCACCCCACGCTGTACACACAGACTTGCCACTGACCCCAGGAGAACCCCCATGCTTGGGCACAGCCCCACAGGGCCCAGTCCTAGCTGCCACACACCCAGATATGAACCCCCAATGCCCCATGTTGGGTACAGCCCCATGGACCTGGTCTGGGCTGCGGCACACCCACTAACTGGTAGGTTATCTCAGAAGCTTTACCATGGCAGAGGGCCATCTTATGGGCAATTCTGTTTTCCAGTGGTTTTGGCCTGTCACTGGAGTTTGACTATTAAGCCGTATGCCTATTCCATGAGAGGAAAGACAGAAGACTACAACAGCCCCCTTGTTTCTCCAGGTCTAGAGCTGAAAACACTGTATAAAAGGAACGTCAGTATATCTCTTCCTAAAGCACTTTTCCTTTTATTCTGAGGACAGCCTGGCCCATGTAGCCACACTTTGAGATGCCTTTAGATTTGGCATCCTTAAATTGCAAGGTGATGATTTTCTGGTCTGGGACTTGAACCAAAAAATGGTTTTGATTATTTAAGAATAAATCTCTTTCAGTATTTCATTTCAGAAAATGATTATTCCTTAAAGCATTCACTGAGCTAGGAAGAAAAAGAGAAGGAAATCTCACTTCTCAGATGAAAGTTACTGTGGTCCATATCTTCTCTCCAGTTTGAAAATGTGCCCTTCTGACTAACAGGAGAGGACCCCGACTACCAGGCTATAGGACAACATCCGTTCCACTGATGATGTATGTAGCCTATGCAACATGGAGCACAGCATTAGGAGCAGAGACTAAAACTTCCTCTAACTACCTCGGTGCCAGTGGCTGGGACAGTCTCATGAAAGTTCGAAGGCTTTCTGGCAGAGAAGGTCATTAAAACCAAGGTCTTGTAGACTGTGGGAAACAGGATATGTGGCAGCAGCTCTGCTTCCTCAGACAACACTTGCTAAATCTAAACTTGTTTTTCCTTAATGTTTCATTTCAACATTTCTTAAATGAACTGCTTAGACATTTCAGAAATGTTCATTTCTTCTTAGCATGGGCAAAACTAGCCAGGAATTTGACCTGAATACACAAATAGTTGTGGTCACCCTGGGAAAAAAAAAAATTCCCCGGGGAGATTCACACCAAAAATTCCCAGTTCTGATATAGAACATTTTTTGTTAATCGATTTGTATTAAGAACGGTCTGTGAACTGGACCAGTTTAACCCTACCCTCTTTCTGCTGAACATTTCCAAATAACCTTTGTAAGGTAAGGTGTGCCAGAATGAAAGAAGAAAGCTAAATGCATTGCTGCAAAATGCAGAAGTACCAGTAACAGGCAAGCGTGAGACTTAGACACCAAGTCTTCATAAAGGCATGGGCAAAGGTATGTGCACTTTTCTCAGGAGTACTTAATGTCAATACAGGAACCTCCGATGTACCTATGTATATAAAGAGTCAAGTTTACCTAACTATATGCAGACTCAGTTCTGGCTTTTAAACCTGGTGGTGAGATTCATGTATTCAATATGCAGAAGTAAATAGATACTTTGAGCAGCATGTGTGAGCGGTGTCAAAGATGTGTGTGAAAGGAAGTCTTTAGGATTGTTATTCAGGCTGTAGCATTACTGCCCTTTCAGAAGGGGAAAAAAAGACATGTGGTATCCTTTGGGATCTTGTAAAGAACAGTAAATTCCACTTGTTGAGTGAAATGGTAAACAATACTTCTAGAAATGCATGCCGCTATATTAGGCTACTGTGTACTTGCTAATTATGGTCAAAGGGAATTTCAAGTATAAAAGCAATATTCTACAGTGGCATCTTTCAGGACAAGGGAGATGTATTTTTAAAATGGAGGAATATGTTTTGTTACATTGCAAATCTTCTTACAAGAAAAGAAAAAAAAAAAGAGAAGAACTAAAAGATTCTATCTGTGAATGTCCTGCTGTGTAATTAAATATTGATAAGACGTTATCGCTAATATTTCCTCCTACCCTTTCTGGAAGCACCCAACTATGGTAGCAGGAAAAATGTTTTTCCCCTCCCTCCTCCCCTCTTCCCAAAAAAAATCAGTGTGTTGAAAGCAGGCTCTGATTTTTCCTTTGTTATTTTTCCTTTATTTACTTTCATTACATGAGTTTTTTGGAGTGCTCTCCCTCCTTCTGATCTGTTCCTTTCTGTGTTGCAGTTTTCCTTGTGAGTGTATATCTTCATGCTGCAGAGGATTGCTCTGGAGATGTGGTATCAAGGAACTGGCTGACACAGAAGATTAATGTAGAAGACTGTTTGAACTGTTATTGCATACCAAACAGTCTTCTTTGCCCTCCTTTCATCACTAATTCCAAGGCGCAGAACTCTTTTACTCACGGGCAATTTTAATCTTCATATAAACGTCTCCTTTTGCTTTCTTCCTAGAGAATTGCCTCAGTAGGTTTTACTGGGATTCTTATGGCACCAATGTGTGGTTTTATCTATCTTTTCACCACTCGTTCTCTCATAACACACTTTCCTCCAGCCACTTATTTTAATTTCATATAGACATTCATTGTTCTGATCTAATTTACATGTGACAAAAAGACTTGCAGTTAGACAAAGAAGATGTATATAAAGATTGGACTGCAAGGCACTTGGAAGTATAGAACAATACATGTTTTGCCATGACATTCTGTTCCTTACCAAGGATAAGGGATCCTAAAGATATTGAAATAGAAGGATGTTTATGTCTACTGTTAATTACCGTTGTGTCAATACCACAAGAACAATCTGGAGATCAGAATACCTGCATTACTGTCACTTAAAAGCAATGAAGCAGAAAACCTCCCTTTTGATTAATGATTTCCGTTCTTAGCCCTCCTGAGTCATTCAGCAATGCATGTCTCATTATAATATACTCTTTCAATTCCTGAGCAGTTTATTGTGGTTTAGACACATCACTCTTCGTTGTTTCGTTGACCTTGATTTGCTCTTGCTTTCAGAGATCTCAATACCAGATTAAAACAGTTCAGTGCATTTAGAGAAACAACAGACTTTCAATTTCTAACCCGTTTGCTCAAACTTAGACATATTTTCTATCCCCACAATGCATATTTATTCATCTTGGTTTATACCAGTTTTCTAAGATCTCAGGGCCAAATTAAAACAGTTCTAATATGTTCCAAAGAACAGCAAGCTTGCTGCTTAAAATAAATATATTAAATAAGCTTGATGTTGAACCTAACATGTTTCCAAGTAGGTTTGGGAAGGTCTTACTTTAAAGATACTGCAACACTGATTTTGAAATGATGGAAGTTATTCTCTGTCCACTTCTAGTAGAGCTTCTGCAGTGCTTCAAAGATCCCTTGATAGCCTTCCATAATTTTTAACCAAACTAGGTTGGAAATTTAAATGTCCCATGTGAAAGCTTATCCCCCCATACTATTAGAATACCTATCCTCTCCTCTTTACAGCCACTCTGAACTTTAAAACTGGTCGATAGTTTAAATGTCCCCATATGCACAACTGACCTAATTACATATTCTGCAATTCATTAGTCTCTTCACATGATCACCTCATAGTCTCTTAGCTAATTAAATTGTTTTATGTCTTGAGCTCATTGGTCTCAGATCTTTTCAAAACTCAATTCAAATTATCCAACACCCAGACATTAAGGCATTAAAAAAGGGATGCTTCTAAGCCAATATTTGTCCATTTGTACTCCTTTTAACATTAATGTCTTATTTTGTAATGCATCTTTGAGGGCCTTGCAAGTTAACACACATTCCACTATCCAGGTGGGCTTACATGGCCCTCCAACATCTTGGCAGATGAAAGAAAACACAATGAAGTCAGTCAGGTCAATGGTGCTTAGCAGCAGTATGGGAAGAGAGTCCAATACATGAGTGGCAAGCCTTCCTACAGTGGCTACAGGTCCACTCATCAGATGGAGGTTGATGCGTACACTGCTTCCTGGCTCACCTGCAGGCCTCAGCCCAGGCTTTCTGCTGGTTCTCTGCGGTGACTGCACTACCTTTGACTGGCTTCTCCAGACTGAGCAGTTGTGGGCAGGGTTCTCCCATTTTTCGGTAGAAATACTGATTTCACGAGACCTTGCTTGACCTTGTCATAGTATTGGAGCTTTGGCGTTCTTTTGTACCACAGGCAGTTCTTGTGTTGACCACAGAGCACAGCCTTCAGCAGCTGGTTATGAGGCACGCACTCCATGTGTCCCAGCCAGCAAAGCCTGAAAATTTCCAGCACATTCTGCATAGACTGTAGACCGGTCCTCTCAAGGATCTTGTTGTTGGTGATCCATTGGTCCCAAGTGACTCCAAGAATTTTTTCTGAGACCGCGAATGGAAGCTGTTCAGTCTCCAGTCCCGCTTGGAGTATGTGACTCAGCTTTCACAGCCATAAAGAAGGGTACTGAGGACATAAGCCTGATAGATGGACACATTTGTGTTCAGGGTTAACAGCTTGTTCCAGACACATGAGGTAAGTTTGCCAAAGGTGACAGAGGCTTTGACAAGTCTTACATCAAGGTTTCTATCAAGACTATGTGAGCTGGTAAGAGTTGAGCTGAGATAATAGAAGTGGTCTACACTGTCCAGAACTTCATTATTAACATAGTTTTTGGGTGGGATGTTGGTACCCTGTCAGGCCGTGTGAAATTTTGCTGGCTGTTTCAAGGTGCAGTTTCCCAGAAACCTTTACATCTATCTCCTTGAAACTTGGCAGGCTTCATGGCCTTGTCAGGGGCTACCATCCCTACAGTTTTCACCCCACTGCACCTTAACACACACACACAGTCACACATGTCACGAGTTTTGCTTGTCAGCAGCTTATGGTACAGTTTCCCAGAAACGCCAGCTCCTATCTCCTTGAAACATTGCAAGCTTCATACCCTCAGGAGGGGCTACTATCTCTGCTGTTTTCTTTCAAATCTGCTGAAAAATTACAAATTTATAGGCAGTTTAGTGTTTCCCCACTATAGCCTATGGGCAAAACATCAAAACAGTGCTGAAACAGTGAAACAGACAAAGCGAAACGGAAGAGTGCTTTCAAACCAAAATGAAATTCAAAATGAAACACTGTCCCATTAAAATGGCAAAATGGAAGTTGAAACAAAATGATACTGTTTTGCACAGCCCTAGTGCTCTGTAACATAACAACTGTTTTCTTGATAGGGATTGCCATGCCGTGCAGCATGGTACTGACTACTCCCACATTTTTGCCTTTACATTAGGTGTAGCATCACTATCTGTTATTGTCCATATAGCTCAGAGATAGGAAAAGTCCAGTCTGACTGGGCCTAAGGCAGACATTTTTCCACCAGCCCCTGCCTGTGCCACTCAGGTCAGTCTCCATGGAGACCCCAGGAGCAGGGGAGCCAAGACAGCATGGGGCCATGACAGCCATGTGCTCACAGGGTCACCATGGTGACTGGCCCAAGAGGTGTGGGGCTGGGTGGGAAGCTGTTCCACGATTGGGGCCGGGACCATGGCTGGCATCTTGTGGCGATGACAGCACAGGCCAGAGCTGGGGCAAAGCCGTGATCTGCAGCCTGCGTGCCCCTGCCCGCAGAACCCATGCCCATCACAGGGTCGCACAGGCAGCGGATCATGGCTTTGCCTCAGGATCTTGTTCCAGTGACAGCATGGGCCAGAGCTGTTTCCATCCCTGGCCCTGGAGCAGCTTCCCACACACCTGTGCACCCTGCCAGTGCTGCTCAGACCAGTCTTCATGGAGACCCTGGGAGCATGGAGCCATCATGGCCTTGCTGCTTCTAGAGTCTCCATGGAGACTGGACCGAGTGGAGGAGCTGGAAAATGGAGTCCACTGTAGGCCAGATCCACTATTTTGCCCACCCCGATATAGTTGAAGTTTTCCAACTTTGCAACCCTCTACTGTTTGCACTGGAGAAAAGTCTCTGCCAAACCTCAGCTATAGGAATACATTTTTCTTTCTATTTTGCTATTAGCCAAAATTAGGATGCAGACAGAAGTGACAATTTTCATTCAATCTAGCCAGAGAAAGTAGTTTATAGCTGTGGCCAAACACAAGTGCATGGCTGCAGATAGCTTCAAAAATGGCCAATCAGGTGAAAATCTGACCCCTTATTGCATCAGGTATCAGATAAAGACATTTCAAAATGTAGTGTCTTTTGTAACTCATGTCTGCAGAGCTTCCAGCCTGTCACTGTTTTCAGAATGGGAGAGGAGAAAGGGAGGAGAGGGAGTTTGGTATCAGTTTTTTTTAGCTTCCCCTGGAGGGTGAGGCCTATATTGGATCCCCTCATGAGGTGATGGGCCTCCATTTCACCCATCCCACCCATCAGCACCAGCTGCGGAGCCCCAAGAACAAGTTCCCTCCTCTGCCTTTCCCGTTCCTATTCTGAAAAGAGCAAGCGCTCATAGAAAGCCCTGGTCATTGCTATGAGAACCCGCCTGCAGCTTGATACCCTTCCTCCCTGTAACCAACAGTGAACTTCTGTTTGGTTTGGGGTAACGTTGTAACTCAGAACACTTTGCAAACATCATTCTGAGTTATAGCTAGGAGCTGCACTTCTGTCTGCACCCTTAGTGCCTGAATCTTTCCTAGTGGCACAAGTGTGGGTTAGACTAGACACATACTTCCTGCTGGAATTGATAATGTCAGGTTTTATATGCACATGCAGACATGCATGTATACATCTGTAAACATGTCCGCTTTGCCAAATAACAATCTTATGCCTTCAACAATAGTGAGTATATTAGTTACTCAGGTAGATTTAACTGCCTAGAAAAGCTGGAGATGTCATAACAAATCAGTCTTTACCCAGAAGGGAAGGAATTAACAATAGAAAAGAAAAGTTTAAATCAGGGAAGTCCTTTAATGAGTTTGCTTCTCAAAACCAATACATTTTCTTCATGTTTTGCAGAACTCTACCTTGAATTTGCAATAAATATGGCATATTTCAGATCAACCGTATTTCCCAAACCACAGCTATAAGAATTATCACCTTAGTAATAGGAACACAAAATGAGGAAAATTGTTCAGCAGTATTTCTAACTTGAATAAGGATTCAATTGCAATTCTAAAGAGTTTCAGGTCAGCATATATTTTATCTTAGAACCTTTCCCACTATTTTATCTTTTCTGGATTAGTGATCTTCCATCTACAGCAGAAGGATTATTTATCTTAGCGCAGTAGTTGAAGGAATTGAAGAGGCACTGAACAGTTTGGGCAGTTTATGCTGATTATTCATCTGAATAATGCAGATATTCTCCCAAGTCATCTCCTTTCATCTTGCCTGAGAAATCTGACCAAGGTAGCAGGGAGTTAGAATTGTAGAACTCTACAGAAACAGAGGAATGTTGTATGTGATTCCTGGGATAAAAAATAGCACATAAAAAAGGAAGAGCTAAAAAAACACAATCATTTGCCTATGCAAACATATTGCCTGCAGAGGGGTGATATTTGAACATGCAGAAATATGCACAGGAGAGCTTCAAAATTTGATCGGCTCAGAAGGGAGATTTAAAGAAGTAGAATTTATTTCTGTTTTAATTTGTTTTCTCATGCTGAAAACATTTAACCAATTTCCTACTCTAGCATGGTGGAGTTCAGGGTATAAGAAGGGCTTAATTCTAATGAGAGATATGCACGCTTAGTTCCTATAAGGTGAATGATCGAGAACATTTACAATACATTTCAGTGCTGCAGTCATTTTCAGACATCAGTGTCAGGAATGTGTTTAGTTATTGATCTTGTTTGAAAGTTGAGAAATGAAAAAGCAGGTTGAAACACCAAAATGCCCATTTATCTGATTAGTCAGATAAATGGACATGATTATGGTGTTTTTTCTTTGAACTTATAGAGCACACCCTGGTTCAGTCTCATCACTTTAGAATCTGTATCATGAGCTAAATAGGAGATGTAAACTGCACTGTTCAGAAGAGACACGTCTTGCCAGTTATCATTAAGTTAACTAGTACAAGAGGGTGTGTGTAGACAAAACAGAGCCCAAAATTGAAGCGGTGGGTTTTTAAAAACACTGCTTCAGTTTAGGACCCATTAAACCCCCTATGCTGTGTACACAACCAAACTTATCTGCCTCTCTGTTAGTGGGGAGCGGAGGTTGAGTTGCCAGTGGCTGGAGCAGTCCCTGGGCTGCAGGGGAGAAGTGGTGCTTCCCTCCATGGCAGCTGTACCCCACGCTCCAACAGGTGGCACACACCCACAGGCTCTGGCAGTCCCAGGGGGCACTGCAGCCATGGAAGGAAGCACCGGGCCCCCTTGCAGCTCAGGCAGGCAGGCAGGCTCCAGGGGGGGAAAAAAATCAGGCTTGCTGCTTTTCTTGGGCAAAGCCTGCCTTCATGGGCTGCTGCCAGGCTACCTGCATGGGCTTCCTGCAGAGCCCCAGAGCTGCATGGAGCCCAGTGCTTCGCTGCATGGCTGTAGGGCAGCAAACTAAAACTCCTTAAAGGAGTTTTAGTTTGCTGTGCCCCAAGTCATTTAAGGCACATTATGCTGCCAAATTTTCTACATCAGCTGGAATTACTGCACAATATGCCACCAACACATGTAAACACTGATGCCATTAAAGCAGTGCAAAAGCATTTAACCTGCTTTAAAGTTCCATGTCATGCACATATGCCATGCACACATGCCCCTTGTTTTGTCTTGCCTTAGGCTTCCTGATGTTGAAACCACAGTGGTGAAGTAAAATTTGTTAGCTGCCTTGTATTGGTCAACAGAACCGCCTAAGAATTTCTGTATTTTTGCATCTTGTTAGAATTTAAGCCTTAGCAGCAGGAAAGCCAAGACTCACAAAAATGGGGGTTTTGAAGAGATGCCCTTCAGTCACTATGACTAATTACTTACAGTCAGAAAGCCTGAGGCAGAATTTATTCAATCTTCCCAGGTTTCTCTACGTAGCATAAATTGGAGTAATAATGAACTGAACTGATGTTCAGTTTTCAGTTGGGAAAGGCAAACAGAGGCCTGCATTGGCCCAGGCCAAAAGACTGGGGGTGGGGTGGGGGAAGGGGAGGGAGTGGGTGGTGCTACAGCAGCCTTCCACCCTGCTGGCCATTGTGAGCCCAGCTGAGGAGGGACATCCCTGATTGGCTGCCCAACACACACCCCTAACCTCTGCTAACCAGCCCACATGGGGTTGAGGAGCCCCATCCAGATGCCAGCCCACAAGGGGGGAGCCTCTGCCTCAGAAGGTTTTCCCTAGCCAAGATTCCCCTGAGCCCTGGTCTATCCTGTTCTGGGGAGCCAAAGGGTCACTGGTTCTCTAGAGATTTTTACTCTTGCCTTGGCAATATTCATTCTTAATCTTTATTTCATCTTCATGACACTTCAACATTTGTCCTCAACCTTACCACTGAATATTTTCCTCTTCTTTTTGTGCATACTCAGATGTGAACTTTAATACATGCCCACATTGGTGTAACATCACGTCTACCCTCCTGGTAAACAAGGAATCAGTTTATCTTGAATATAAATTTGTAGGAATGAGGGAGAAAACATCTCAAAAAAAACAGCAGGAGGAAGTTATTTCTTCTTCCAAAGACTCATTTTAATAGTCCGTCTGATCTCATGATGTACTGCTGTTATTCTCTTTAACCCACTCTTTTATGCATTCTTCTAAACCCCCAAAACAATCGTTCTTTTTTAACCAGGGATGGCTGAACTTCAAAATCTTCAGAGATGCATACAAACATCTGAATATTTTTCTGAGCCCTTTAAACTTGCATCAAAATGAGGAAACAGGCAGAGATGGAAGAATTCAGGGCTGATGTTAATCTCATGCTAGCATGCATCAGGAACAAAGACACTGAAGTCAATGGAGTTACAGAGGCATAAAAGCCAGCCACTATCATCAGAATCAGAACTGTGATTTTCAAGAGACCAGAAACATAGTAATTGACTGAAGTCTTTCTCATCCAAACTGAAACACAAAATGGCAGTTGCCTCAGAGCAGCTTTGGAGCTTACCTCAGAAGGTACAGAATACAAAAACCAAAATGACATCTCCTTTCAGCTCAGGTGCATTTATTTTAGCTGAATTCACTGATTCAGAAAGATCTGATTCTCTCTGACCTGATGACATCTCATACAATACAGGTCATAAGAATCCTATTATACACTACAGTGACTCAGCTAGAGGTTAGGACTGCAGTGCACCAAAGGAGATAGGGCCCACAAACAGAAAAGGGAGTATGGACATAGTGAAAAATAGTTCCCTTGAGGTAGCTCAGGCAAACAGACTGATAGCTAGAAAATTATATTTAGAGGTTTGCTTTTAGAAATTAGCTTGTAGGTAAAGTAGATGTGTATTAGAACATCGATCTATGGGAACAGCAAGGGTTAATTGGTTTCTAAAAGTCTGTTTGTGACAAAGCTTCTTTCAAGGAAGACACCATGTCTCAGGCCAACAGACAGGTGGACATAAACAAGCTCGGAAATTTGAACAGTGTACCCATAACATGAGATAATGTGGCAATAGGCCACAGTGATTAGCTGCAGAATCCATGAGATTTCTGGTTTTGGCAGATAGACCAAGTTAGGAGACTAGGGCATGCCAAAATTAAGATACCAGTAAATGACCAAATTAAAATGTGTGCCTGTAATGGTTTTGGGAAACAAAGGAATATGCTGACAAGACAGAATGTGGACAGTATGACGACCACAGGGAAACCAATCAATGATGCCCAGGAATGAAGAGTTATCAGAGGAGATGAAGAATACAAAAGGAAGGATTTCAGAGCAGCAAAGGGTCCCCAAGAGGGGAACCCAAAGCCATCATGCACAGAGGGCACACCACCAGCCCATTTCACCCACCCCACTGGAGGGGGTGGGAGGGGGAAGGCTTGGCCTTTGACCTCCAGGCTGCTGACATCTGATATTCAAAAAAGAACCATGGGGTGAAGCTCACATACTGATCAGATGTACCTTCCCTCTGTGAATTCTGGGACTGGTAGATATAGAATTGGGATAGTTATTTTGTTTGCCTTGCTTGCATTATTCCTATCTGTTATTATTGTATAGCAATAAAATTTGGCTTTTAATAAATGGAAGAAGTAGTGGTCAGTCTGAGGCTTTAAGTTCTTCTGGAGCAAGGTATCTGAGTCATAAATCTAGTGCCAACACAGACCTGTGTCAAGTACGCCCAGGTGAAATGTTACTGAGGTGGTTTGACAAACCAAATTGCTTTCACTAGGGATGATTTCACCCCAAACCAAAAATTCGTGCATTTGTCTTTTGCTACAGGAAAATTGAAACATGCCAGCAAGCTCTTTCATTGTAACAAGATTTTATACTGAAAAAAACTCGAAACAATCAAACATTTAGACAGAAAATTCCCCACTAGTTCTAAGTATACTCCTTTGGACTCAGTTTTCATATGACAGAGGCCAAATTAACAGTGGCTTATAAAATAACTTCTAGCAATGAATTCTGAAGACAGGGCTCTACCTTAATGCAGTACACAATAGAGAAACCCAAACTATTTTTAATTGCTTTCACAAGATTATAGTTATATTTTATGAGCTACTGAATTTGACTACACAAATCCCTATTGTACTACAAAATGTGATAATGGGAATCTAATACAGTTTTGCCAGCATCATGATTTTATCAAAGTTTTGTATTGTTTGAGGTTTTTCTTAAAACCCCAGAGCCTGCAATCAGGTGATTGTGAGTGAGTTTCATCTTTCATTTTTTAAATACATTTCTAGGCTTTGAAAGTGTAAAGTCCTAAAAGAAAAGAAAAGAAAAGGACCAAAGTTTATTATTACACTTTTTGTTTTTAACCATACTGTTTTTGTGTCTGATTTATGTCTTTTGACATTTTGGAACTGATGCTACCACTGAGTGCTGAAAAAAGAGAGAGAGAGAAACAATACTGCATGGGTTGGACGGCAACTAAAGGGTTAAAAAGAGTAGTGCAGAAACAACTTCATCACATAGAAACCTTGTCAAATAAAAATAATAAGGGAGAAAAAGAAGTCCTCTCTCCATTTATAGTCAAATAAAGTATTCCCACTAGCCTTTAATAGCCAGCCTCTACTATAGCCTACAACGCTGCACCAGCTGCAGCTCCTAAGTGGTTTCCTACCATAGCATCCTGGCTGAAGCAGAAGCAGCACTCTGTTCTGTAGTTTGTTCCAGTTTTCTATACAATTTTGCTGACACTGAAACTTTCAGCAACAAAAATTACCTTCCTGCAGCAGCCACATATTGAATATTTTTTACCTATGTTTTATTAATTCTGTATTCATTTCGATCTCATTATTTACTTCATTTTTTTCCCTAAAAGACAAAGGTTTGCTTCCTCCTCCCCTTATATTTTTATCAGAAATTTGGAATAAAAAAAGAAACTAAAACCGTGTGTGTGTGTGTGTGTGTGTGTGTGTGTATGTGTGTACACACTTTGTTCTGTGGCAAATTCACTGCATTCATGACTTCCTGCTGCTTATCTTCCTTCAAGGAAACATTCACAGATAGGAATAAAATTCTTGACATATGAAGTAAGCCCCCCAGTCTCTTTTTCAAAATAATAAAATATTACTGATATTGCACACTAGGTTCAAAGTAAACTTTCCCTTTTATTTCTTTTTCACTGGACCGGAATATATACCTTCCATTTACCTCATCCATGTCGCAGTAGAAAGTCACCTACTGTTCTATGCAAAGCACATCTTTGCAGTAGTGAAGGTAAAGATTATTTCAGGAGACACTCAAATACACTCGAGGACTCAGTTCTCAAGACCTCTGGGTTAGGAAATCTATAAAGAGTACCCAGATGTCTTACACTATTAGTATAAGCCACCATACATGTACATCTTCCTGTTGAAATAAACACTTTTGTGCTCTGTTTAAAAGTTGCAGCTACACTGGTGTGCTTATCAGACTTATATTCAAAGTCCTTCCAAAGAACTTGACAGGCTGAAAAGTCCTAAGATCTACAGAAGTAGCATACATGATGTCTTAGGGGACAGAATTCATCTTAATAAAAATAATCTTCCTTGCAGGTAGTGATCCCGTCAAAAAAGCAGAAGTAGGACTTGATAAGAAATAATGTAAAGTTGCTAAAGGCCCACCTGCCAGCACACAAGCAAGCAAATAAAGACAAAACCAGGATATATGATATTGTTCGACAAAGTCGATTGTGATCCATGTTACATAAACTGTACTGCATTAAATGTCACAAAGAGCTTAGGTATTAGGTATATGCATTAGGTATATATTGAAGACTGTAGCTAAAACATGTACTATTTAAGAAAATATCTTCATATCCATTTCTTTAGCATTGTAGAAATATGAATCTACAGAAAATTATGTTTTGTTGTTTTGATGCAAAAATATACTTCAGCAGATTTCGTCTAGTTTGCCACTTTAAACTGAAAGGCTAGCTCCCAGGTCTCTACGACCACTTTCCTTAGGGCTGTTTGCTCTGACAAGAAGAGAGGCACAATTAGCAACACCCACTTCCCATTTTTAATGTTTATTAGCAGTAAGGAACTGCCTCCCTTCACCATCACTGCAATGAAACCCATGCTCTCTGATGACAGAGTTTCTCCTAGATTTTGAAATGGAAGTAACTACTGCTTCAAACAGCTCTTGTCTGTCCCACTCTAGGATTCAGAAAATGCTATAATGTGTTAATTTTGACGAGAAACTGCAACTTCAATATTTGTAAAATTAGCTGAGATTGAGCCTAAACTCGCCCCAATTCTTTAACCCAATCAGATTAATGACTTCTTTCAAATAAAATCTGCCCCCTTCCCCCCACCTCAGCTGTTAGGCTGTTAACACATTACCTAAAATCTTTCTAAACCCAGTCTAGACACAGTCATCAGTTTGTTATCTAGGGGAATGGGAGATCTTATGGAACAGCTGTCCAGGGATGTTTTACTCTTTGTTTGAACACTGGGTGGACTCAGCCACAGAAGGCATGGATTTTTGTGAGCAATATCTTTTATTGAACCAACTGTGTAATTGGGAGGGGCATTAACGAGCTTTCAGGCACCACACTATGCTTCCTCAGGTGTCTGAATCTGGATCTGAGCCTATTCAGGATACCAAACTTCCACTATGGAGATAAACAACTCCAAAGTCTAAACATAAATCCGAGCCCTCTTGAAAATTTGGGAAGTTTAAATCCCTGTCTATTGAACTTAATGGTATATTGGACACTGACCTCAGTAGGACTGGGATTTTACCTTGGAAGTTTAAATACAGACACTTTTCTTCAGGCTTGTTTCTATTTGAGGGATAGAGACACCTCAGAAAAGTGATAGCTAAGATCTGACCATGCAGCAGAAACGATGCTAATATAATTCTAAATGACTCCTGTTTTTGAAATCAGAATAGAAATGGAGTGTCAGAAGTTAACACACTCCTTTTAAATGTTGAGACCCTCTAATTCTTACAGGTACTTAGTTTCTTAACTTCCTATATGCAGATTGGAGGTGCCCAAAAGAAATAGCTATTTCCTCTCTGCACCTTTTTTGGCTATATGTTCTTATGCAATGTTAATAAAAAGTGCCACTGGCTAGAAAGAAAAAAAAATGGTTGAGGAAAGTATGTTTGATACCATTAAAGAAAAATGATGGGATAATATTATATCTAGTACTAGCACAGAGCAAAAGAATATTCCACAGCATTTATACTCATAGTTATATTTTCTCATTACCATCTACCATATGCCTAGAATATCTATTTAATACAAAACAGTAATTATTTTACCTAATTAACTGACATATTAAATCAAAGGCAGAATCCTTAAAGTAAGTTAAACTATACTAATTATGGACAGAAATACTTTATTTTCATTCTTACAATCATCAGTGGAGTTTTCTTATAACTATGATGAATAAAATCTGATTAAGTTTCTCTTTTTTAATCTTCCTAAAATATGTACATAAATTTTAGTGCTAGCTAAAAGTTCTGGAATGACATTCCTAGGGAATTAATTCCTTTATTTATGTATTGGATGTAAATACCCTCAACACTGTGCCACCAATGTTTCTACAACCGTGAAATATTTCTTTCTAAAAATGAAGAAGAAAATCAACTTCTCAGTCTCACTGCTGGTTCTGCGTACCTGAATATGAGTTAGCATACATCATACAAGCTATCTACAGTATAGGTGTCTGTCCAGTAAGGTCCAGAGCCACTTTTTACATAGACTACTAAACAAATTTCAGACTTATGGGGCGTAGCCTAGTCTGGATTCATATTCCTAAGAGATGAGAGTTTCCATTGCCCTTTTATGTCATCCAGTAGCTCATTAATCAAATATTTTAAAAGAAGCTATAAGTGTACATTTTTGCTATGATACATAATCAGGGGTGTGTGAAACATATATAACTTCATCTACATAAAGTCACTCAGTTGTGTTTCATCATACATTCGCCTTTGCACGAAGCCGAATTAATTCTTCTTTTTCTTTGACGTTATTTCCTAGTCATGTCCATACGTTTCAAAATAACGACTAACTCTTACAAGGAAAATGGCTGATTTTTTGCTCTACTACATTCTTCTGTCCATCTTGAGTATCCCCATGAAGAAAGCTGAATCCATTCCTTTCATGCAACTATTTTCCATGGCCCCATTGCTAGGCAAACCTCCAGAATGTCCAATCCCCACTGTCACCATCATAAGATAATAATAGGAATGGAAATTCAAGGATTCCTGTGAGGAAGAAGAGGCTGCCTGTCCTGGTTTCTCTGTTTTTGTCATTCAGGTTTGTCACATTCCAGCTGCCAACCTCTGAGGCCTAGCAAAGCTTTCATTTGATTAATCCACAAATGGCTTTGAACAGCCACAACCATGACACCACGTTGACCTGAAGACACAAAGTATGGCTACCTCCCTGAAACAAAGCAGAAGATGGCACATCTCGTGTCATCACTTTCAATTTTTTCTGCATCTCTTCCATAGCTCTTAACACCCTAGAGATACATGAATCCATTCCGAAATTTTGCACTAAGTCAGTTGACGTCTAGCTGAGTGCTCTCAGATCTCTGTGTACCTAAAAGTCAGATGCAGCAACACAATAACCAGGAAATGTGTCAAGTCAGTAGATCATGTGCAAGTTTTGAAGAATATTTTGCAAACTTTGAAAAAACAAAACCCTCCCTCAAACAGAATGACCCTTTTCTATCTATCTCTAAGACCAAAATTACTCTTTATTGCACAGATTTTAAAACGTCCTCCCTCCCGCACCGCTCCCATTCCATAGTACCCTGTGGCTGTGGCACTCTTCTTACAATTCCATATTCAAACAGATACAGAAGAGTACAATTTCCTTGCAGGACTACATTTTCGAAGGATGACAACCTTATTTTGCATTACCAGCTCATACCCATTTTGTTCAATTTGCTGTCCATGGCATGCCACCTCAATAGGAAAAATGGTTGATATAGGAACTGTGTAGCTTTCTGTTATGCTCATTGCCAGATATTGTAAATGTGCTATTGCACGTGTAATTGCAACTTCTATGAAAATTAGTGGGCTTGATTCTCTTCCTCCTTCTCCTCCTTTCAGAACAGTGTACATCAGAAGTAACAGCACTCAAGTTAACTGGGTGAAACCAATGAAAGCCTGCAGAAGTGAAAAGAGAATCAAGGCTGATTTTATTTTCACTTCTGTGCAGATAATCTAGTAGTTAATAGTACTGGATGACATCTGACTTAAAATAGGTCTCAGAAACAAATTCCATTTAATTCCTTTTCATACTTTGTCATGTTGGATTATTTTATAAATTTCCTAAGAGACACGCAGATGTGACCAACAACAAGACATTTCAGTAGAATTACAACTGTCTGAACAAGCGCATCAAAGCAAAACCAAACAGATAATACAAATCCTCTCCCGTACTATATGTTCTGCCAAAAAACTAACACAAATATGATCATTTCTTCTAGCACATGACTGAGCTTACAAACAGGGAATTCTCATGAAGCACTCACCTCAAGATGTGTACTCGAACATGATCCCCAGTCAGGTAAGGGCTAAATTAAACTTGTATTTCAGAAGTTAGATCCCATACAAGTTTTTTTGTTACCCCCATTCCTTTGATAGGTTTGTTCATTTTAGATTCAAATAACAGGCAATGGGGTTTGGATTCAAGTTCCCTGAAAGAATATATTACATTCTAGACTTAGATTCTCGTTTATTGAAAATGTTTATGGCCTATCTGAATTCTGGACTTGGAGCTGAGTAGTTTGAAAACCCCATTCCAAAATAACTGGCCAGGTGTTCAGGCGAGACTAGGATCTTGGTCAAAAGGAGCACAAAGGGACCTGACCTTTGCCAAATCTGGCCATTTTATCCAGACATCCAAGCAAGAAAGAAGCTCTTTTTAAAAATGTAGCCCAAATTCTGGGTTGTCTACACTTGATAATCTAAAACATACGGCTCTGTGAAACTCTTTGGGAAATGTTATATGTATAGCACTGTGGACAAGGATGTGTTGCAACTCTAAAAGGCAAGACTCAAAAGTCACAATCCAGGAGGCAAGGCTAAGTATCTGCGCATCAGCTGTGGCTTTCTGGAGGGGTGGGACACAGCATGCTCCGTTCCACCTACCGAAGTCCGCTGATGCACTGAGGCTGCTCCAGACTTGTCCTCAGTGTCTAATCATGGGCCTCCAGTGCAGAGAAGTAGTGATCTCTCCCAGTACCCAGGGGAAAGGGGAGAGTTGGGGATTAGTCTGGCCACTGGATAGGATGAGTGGGGTGGGGGTGTAGTGTCTTACCTGTAGTTCTCCTTGGGCAGCAGCTGAGGCTGCTCATGTAGCAATGTGGGCCTAGGGCAGCTGAGAAAGAGGGACAAGCATGGGTTCCCTGGGGGGCCCTCCTGGAGCCCTATGTTCTTCTGCCTCGCACTCCCTGACTATGGCTCCCATGGCTGATGTGAGATAGACAAATCCCTTGTGACCTCAGGATTTTAGCCAACACCATGGGTGCCTGTCCAAATCAGGACAGTTGTTTCAGGACTGCATGCCCTAAGCCTGCTGCTTCAAGACATAATTCTAGTACGTCCCTTCTAGTAGGACTTCTGAAGAGAGCCCTAGAAGGCTACCACCGCAAACATGCCAGGGTAATCCCTGCTGGGCTGTTACAATCTTTTCAGCCTGCTCTAGTCCTTTTGCAAAAATGAAGCTGGGATAACTGTACCCACAAAAGAAAAGAGAGCAAAGTATTAATGTGGCATTTGTCCCAAGAAGGAGTTCTGACCTACCAGAGTTGAAAATACCAAAGCTAACAAATAAATTTTGCTAGGCATGATTTGGTAGGCCTGGGGTTTTTTGGTTTTTAATAAGTAGTAACAAACAAAACAAGAGGGGACAACGTGACAAGAAACACTGTACTTTGTTTCCTATGGTTCAAGCTTGTTTGTTTGTTTTTTGCTTTACACATTAAATTATTAAAGCTAGTCTCTGTCCTGCAAAGAGAACAGGGTAGGGAAATGGGGAAGTGACAGAACTCGATTTGGGTACACTTTCACTTTCATTTACTGTCTCCCTACATTGCATGCCACTGTGTTGTGCACAAGCTGCCTTTGCAATTCTTTGTCTATATTTTTGTTACTTAGGCTTCACATTTATCTATGGACTCAGCACTTTTCCAGTGGGTGACATGTCCTGTAGTGAAAAGAAAAGAGGGCACTTCTTTTTCTGTTTTAATACATTTGATGTGAGCTAAATGATTTTTTTCAGGTCATGATACATCTCACTGATTGATGGTAACTGGCAGCCTCCACACGGAGTATAGTAGACATTGTTTGCTAGCTCTTTAGTGTAAACTGTTCCTGACCATTGGTTCCCATAAGATATTTTCATGAGAGGAAGCTGCCAGATAACAGGTTTCTGCAAGGGGCTTGAAAAGGGCTATCTTACAAGTATTTAGAGCTGAGACCTTAAAATACATTACAAAATGTCTCTTTTACCCAACTTTACAGTGTTTTCCTAAAAATAAAACATTCCAACCACTTGTTTGAAGAAATTATAGCAGATGATGGGACTGGTTCATTGCAATTTCATCCAATTCCATTTCTTTTGCAGAACTAGGAAGTTTAATTTGGTAATTCCAGCACAAGTCCTGCATATTTTTCCATCCTTTTATCCATTGCTCTGCCCATACACACAGACATGGACATATGCATATGCCCTTTTTGACTTGTGACCTTTGCCATTATTTAATCACGTTCAGTGGAACACATACTAAAAGTAGGGTTTACTTGGATGTCAAAAGCTTTTCCACTTTGTTAGCACCTTTATGAACCTCCCACTGTTTCAGACTTTTCCCATTGCTGGGATGTGGTCCATTTATAATATTTTGGCCTATGTTTCTCTGAAATCCACTAAGCCAATTTGTTGCTACTTCTTTCTTGGCTGCTTTTCACCATAACATTTAACAATAAGCCTTAATTAGAGCTTTCAATCGGGGTAATGATATGAGTTTGCTCTTTTTTTTTCAGTAGAAACAGTCCATCCTCATTTGTTGTGTATCCAGAATGTAACAGCATGACCACTTGATCTGGCTGTCAGATTCAAAGTTTTACCAGAGGAAACCTCACTTACTGGTTTTGGTTGAATTAGAAATGGAAACATACCAAACTAACCTTTCTTTTGGAAAGTCTAAAAAGTAGCATGATGCACAGCTAAATCTTTAGGTTTGCCAGAAACTGAAAAGAACATAGTCATGTTCGTAGTTTGAGTAATCAGAACCTGGGGGAGCTGTTCATAAGGTATTAGGCCACCAGACTCTCAGCAATGTTAGCTACAGTGAATGCTGCCAAGAAATACCAGCTTGAAATAAACATTTTTCAGTAGGTAACATTTGGAGAACAGTGCATTTGGCTTCAGATACAGTCTCAAAGCACTGACCTCTTTTGAGATCTGATAGCACAAATACATTGCCATATGGAAAAGCACATCATCATCAAAAGCACAAAGTGATGTGTCCAGGATCTGCAAAAGTGACTAGTGACTTGGGATGCCTCCATTTTTGGAAGCCTAAGTTGACGTATTTCAAAGGGGCTTGGTTTTCAAAGGGCTCAGCTATTGCCTAAAGAATCAGATCCCATTTCAAGGTCTAAATGTGTGTACCTGAAAATAGAGACATGCAAAAAGCATAGTAGCTTTTGAAAGTCTTAGCTTTTGCCACACATAGTAGTTGATGGGTCAGCACACTATCTGCCTTACATACAGGATACATCTTTATGGTACAAAGCGGTGTCATGAAGACATTCCTGAGTTAGCTAGGCAAGGTTCTTTGGGTAGATATGATATCTTTTATTAGACCAACTAAACAGTTGGAAAAAATGTTCTTTGCAAGCTTTCAGGCACTAACACCCTTCTTCAGGCATAGGGAGATTCTGCTGGTATTATGAGTTCTCCAAAGTAGGCAAGAAGCTAATTTACAATAAGTAGGTCTGTGAAAATGTGAGTGAGTGGTAGTTTGGAATACAATAGGTAGAGATAGGAGGGGAGGGGAGGAGAAGCAAGGGAAATGTGTGCAGGAATGTAAGTGGTCTGCTGTAGGCAGGTACCTGGGGTCATCAGATGACCTGCAGGTTGTAATATGTCATAAATCCAATGTCTGTATTTAGTCCATTAACTTTTGCATCCGGTGGATTTATGAAGTGACGTTCCTGGGTTTTTGGTTGTAGCCATGTTGGTCTAGCTGTGATGTCTTTTATTAGACCAACTACTCAGTCGGTCTAATAAAAGATAACACATCTACTTAAAGAACCTTCCCTTTGTATTTCTACACAAGGCAAGGTTGCATCATGAAGATCCTAGCCTGTAAACTCGTACATCCTCAGCTAGTTTGGACCCCTCTGAAAGAATTATGTCATGTCATATAGCCATATCCATATTTTCCCTAGCATAATTCTCGAGTTAAAAATTTAGCTTTAATGTGGGACTTTGAATCTCACTTATGGGATTTCTGTTCCCTTTTTATCCTAAAGCTAGTCCTTTTTCAGCCACGCTAAGCAAGGTGGATTATCAGTTAATGCACAATACCTTAAAGGAATTACCTTTTAAACAATCCCAAAAATATGTATTGAAGCTCTGAAGTATTTCAGCTCTCATCTGCATGTAGGAAGTGAAGCAGGAGGCCCTAAAGAACTAATCAGATGTATTAAAAATGAAAGAAAATATCAGGCAGGGGAAATGATTATAATTAAAATTTGAACAAACACAACTGCCTCAATGTTACTAAATGGAAGTCAAACAATAGAATTTGTGTTTGGGGAGTGTACAATCCTGGGCTTAATCACCTTCATCTACTCTGCTTTATATGTGCTTTCTACAATATCATATTTATCGCTGCCCTTAAAGAGTTAATTCTTTCACAATTTATGCAAGAGAGTTCAGCTCTGAATGGCTTCAAATATGAACAATCTATTATGCATAAAATTACTGAAATACCACACTGCAAACACCTGGAAAAGGGGGTGGGAGGGTTTGTTTGTTTCTAATTTTTTTTTCAAAATGTTAACATTGTGTCAGATTTAGGAGTTTGGTTCTGAACATTAGTTCAGTTTAGGGGACAGTGCTCTTAATATTTTTTTACATGATTTCATGATGTGTCAGCAGTAGTGCTGCACTTCTTTTACAACATAATAGGGCAGGTTAAATATTCTGACATGGTCTGACACAGCATTTTCAGGATCAGGGCTTTTCTCCATTTCTATATTCATATTTATTTTGATTAGTCTAAAGAAATAGTCCTCCTCCCCCTGCCCCATGTCCAGAAGGGACCAAAACCCTTGGACACATGGGGGTACTTTTGAATGCACACTTACATTAAGACTTTTAACTGGCTAGAGATGCCAATAAACAATGCAGCAAACATTAACTTGTACCTGTGCTTAGGTAAGTACTTTGGAATATGATGCAGAGATTTCTTCTGACAGATGTGAGAAGTTTTGAGTTTAAAGTCAGTAAAACACTTGTTTTTACTTACTTTCCCCTTTTCTTTTCTATTCAGAATAGGTATTTGTTAAAGAAGTCCTAAGGGGTTGCTTTATTATTTTTCAGTTTACAATACTGTTAATTTACCCACACTATTCTATCAATTCTCCCCCACACTTTTGACCAGTATGTGCCTGGGGGAACACATAGAGGGAGCCTTTCTTGCCCTTCACCGCATTGAGATGGACACACAAGTCTTGTGGAGTAATATACCCTCCGTTCTGGAGTCAGGAGCAGAAGCATGACCAGTTCTCCCAGGCTAGCTGTCCTCAGTAGACAACAACTAAGTGGTAGGGGTGTCAGTTTGCACTGAGCAAACATTTACACTGGAATGAAAAAGACTTGGAAAGCTGATACACAAGTGTTACACCAGTGTAACTCACACCAGTGTCTAATTACTCCTCACTTTCTGAGGGTAATTTTACCCTAGAGTAGAAGACCTTTGCAACAGTTTCATACAATCACTCCATTCTTCCCAGACTGTGGTAATGTATTAACTATATATTTTCTCTTCCTTCATACCAGTACATAACCATTTATCCCGCAAACAATGTGTTTTGTTTCTCTTGGAGATTTTCCTTCTGTTATTTGAATTGGCCTACAAACAGAGCTGTACCCTTGTTATTTTACAGGAACCAATGTTTCCACTATCCACTATTTTTTAGTGACCACATAACCAGGCAGCACTGGGTGTAAATATCTCGTCTCTAGTGTTCCCAGAGGAACAGACTTGCCACACACCACTTCCATCCAGCATCTGGATCCCCTTATCTCTTCTATACCTTTAATGGCAGGAAGGGGAAGAGGGTTAAAGGAGTCCCAACTCATCCTGTTGGCAATACAAAAACCTACCTCTTTACACATATTAGCTGCAGGGACCACATTATTGTAGGGATGGCAAAAATGTCCATCCACATTATACCAGGAAACTAGAGCAGTTGTTCACTAGGAATACAATAAAACAGAGGGCACATACAGAGGTAGTAGGGATAGGAATTACACAAATTCCTCAGTAACATCAACCTTTCATTCTCCAGATGAAGCAAACTTCTCTTCTATGCCAGTCTAAAAAGTCCAGTTGTAGGTCATGTGAATCCTGTGTTTTTATGGTCTTGTGAAGCATTCCCTACTTGTAAGACACCTTGCCAAAGAGCCCATAAAGTTCTCTTCTCCCTGACTGAAACTAACACTTAACTGTAGAAGCCTGGCATTCTTCTGGGGCTTGTTTTTCAGAGTCACTGAAAATAGTAGCCAATAAAAAACATCCTGCATTGCACTGCCCTATCCAGAAGCTGCTACTAAGGCTGCATACACACACTTAAGTAATCTGAAAGAATTTCTCCCAAGTTTCTCTTGGCAGAGACATTTTCCCAAAGTCACATGTACTAACTTTCAAATGTTGAGGCCCTAAAGAATGGAGAGCTTCCAGTGCTAACACTGTGCAGCCTTGGAGCTGCAGGGGAGGGGGGTACAGCTCAGTGTGCTCTGTAGGTTCCCTTGGCCTGCCTGCTGACAGATGGCAGCAGTGCACAGCACATCTCTGATTGGCTGATCCAGTCTGCCCATGGTCAGCCAGTTTCCCTGAAGCACAATGTGAACATTGTAAAGGGGCATGTTCCAGAGTTCAGAGTCTTTCTGGACAAAGGGGAGGGGAGCGTGGGGGGTGGGAGGGATGTTGGAGGACTACATTCTCTTCTGAGCAAAGCAACAGTTGTACAGAAATTTGCTCTCCTCCCAGAAGAAACTCTCCTGGACATGATTTAATCTGTTTGTTTTTTCTCCTGGAGTAGCCATTTTCATTCTGGGAGAAAAAAGCCTTAATATCTGTACATTCATGGTTTCTCCTGGGAGAACACTGACTCTTCCAAGAGAAACTGAATGACTGTAAGTGAAGAGAATGAATACCTTTAACTTTTCTATCACCATAACCTCTGAATAGATTTTGGAACATTTTTATCTATCTGGGACAAACTATAACACAGATGATAGTTATTTCCCCCGCTAACCAGAAATCCCAAGTATTTGATTGTTAAAATATCTTTTTTTGTGTGTTTTTTTTTTTTTTTGGGGTGGGGGGGGAGTTGTTAGTTTTTTTGGTTTGGTATTCTTTTTAAAACAATATTGAATGACTCCAGCTTTTTTGGTTTCCACAGCCCTTCAAATGACAAATTACCATATACACACTCTTCCGCACCAAGTACAAGAGAACACTTTTCAAGGCTGGCATCCAGTAACTTTGTCTGAGCTAGCACCAAATGAGCACCTTTAACTGCAGTTGATCTCTCTCACTGGACCTCATCAATCAACAGAAATGTACTTTTCTTTCATACCGGCCAAGTGCGGACATTAAAAAAGCCCAAGGAGGAATTTATCTAACCTTCGTGAGTTTCTGTAAGTGGCTTAGGTAATACTGATAGTGAAAAAAGACAGGTTGGCCCTTTGATAGGGGGTGGGGGGCATGTTCCAGCCAGCCTCTGCATCTTGTGTATCAGCATCCCCATGCTTCAAAATGGTGGCAAGGAAGGACACTTTAAATAAAAGTCATCCAATGAGCTTTAGTTAAAGTGTTCCTGTTGCCATTTTGAAGCACAGGGATCCTGATAGATGAGGTGCTGCAGGCACTTTAGAGTGACTCTTGAAGCCACTCTATTTAAAGTACCTGCCTCCCACCACTGGGGCACATGTAAAAACGCTCTATGCTTTTTAGAGACATGTTTCCTCTGAATTTCTATTAATTGCACAGGAACTATTTGGTAGAAGGATATTGTTAGAATAATGCACATCTGCTCTTGATTTGTGACGCTAAAGAGAAGCATTCCATAACTACACAGATTTCATATAGCTCATCATGAGAAAATTTAGTTTGAATATCCACTTTCCTGGCAAGAAAGGAACAAAAATTAGTTGAAAGTCAGAGGTGTCAAACTCAACCTGGGCCCTGAGCTGAATCAGGACTGTAGGACTCATTTAGACATAAGTCTCAATGAACATTCTGATGTTTTAACTAAGAAGTAGAGCTTTGAGGAATTCAACAACTTAGGGTCACAGGTACTGCTTTCCATGACATTTTACTTAAGTTCACTAAATGCCAAACAAAACAAGCAGAGCTGTTGCATAACTTTCTCATGGCAGCCTCTGGAAATCAAATATTGGCTCAGTCTGGCTTCACTGGAAGGTAACAACCTGACTTGAATTCTGAGTCTTTAATGTAGCTGACTATTGATCCTGAACATTTTATGTCAATTCAGATGCATGGTTTTAGTCCCACTGGCAATAGCACTGGGCAAAATGAGTCAAGTTGGGGGGTGACCGTGGAGCTTTTCCTCACCTACGAGAGCCCATCTCAGTTAACCCTACCTACATCCTTATAAAGCAGTTTAGCCTAATGAAAGCAAGAGTTGTCAGGAACAGTACTGAGTATTTTTTTTTCCTGGTTTAGGACTTGGTTATAATACTCAATTAGCAACAAAACATCTTACGGAGGACATTTCTGAGACTGATGTCCCAATGTTAACTAGACAGATGTAGCTATTTTGGCAACACTCCTAAATAGTTACCTTGGGCTTAAGGACTGATGGAGAATCCAGGGGTTATTCAGTCCCAGGTTTTTTTATATACAGTGCTTCAGTAAAATTCATGGATGTATTTTGTTTAATACCTTATGCCTTACTTTTCCACTGAGAATTTCAGGAATAATAACTCTCTGGGTGACTCAGGCAAGAGGTTAGGAGAATGATGAGGTATGGGGACTTAATTGTTTAACTGGACAAATTATGGAGAGCAAGGGGTAGTCAGATTCCTAGGAAAGCCACAAATACCACCAAGAATGGCAGAATGAGCAGCACAGCAGTGAAGGAAATTCTGAATCCAAAACTGAAGTCAAATACAATGCTGTCTAAAGCCAAGCCTGAATATACAATCAAGGGCTTCAAAGAGACACGTCATTTGTGAAACTAAAGCTGGGTTTTGACCAAGTATTTCTGTATAAGCACAGATATCATAACATGTTGTTTTCTTCCCAGCTTCCAAGCAGCTGAGAATCAAAGGGAAGAATATTTCACATGTATTTGAATGATGCAGTGACCTTTCCATAACAGATCCCTTTTAAATCAATTCTTAATTAAACATATACATAAGCTGGGATCACACTGTACAAAACTACTACGCAGCTCTCAGGTAACATTGTATTAGTTAGAGATGATACCAGGCAATTTGCATTGTATTTTGATATGGGGAAACAGAGCAGAGTTGCTAGAAAGATTGGACAAGCTGCTCAACATGGTAGAGACGTATCTGTACATTCAAAATCCCTGACAGCCACCCCACAAATACCAAAGAAATTACATTTGGCTAAAGTTACTCATTTCAGGCTAAATGTATTGTAGCAACTTATAAGAAGTTATATACATCTGAATACTCTCGTCTTGAGCCCCACAGCGCCACTCAAAGGGAAAACCGTTAAGCATGTCATGAAACCTTTCATGTGTGGGTTGAACTTTGAGGATGGGGATAGATCTCAAGCACACATTAATTTCTAGTGCAGATTCAGGTTTCTGCATGCTCTAACTGTCTCATGTTCTTAATTTGTACCTCAAATGAATTGATATTTCTTTCCCTTTCTCTATTTTAATTTTTATCTGGCTAAAGTCCTGCAAATATAACTGACTGCTTTCGCCTTGCTGGAGAAGGGACCAAACATCACCATGGCAACTTGATATTGCTACACCTCCTTGGTAACCAATTTGACATAATTATTTATGATATTCACCTGTATTAAGGCTCCAGGGCTGAATATTTTAAAAGTCTATCATTTTCAATTGCATTAGCTTGTTTTATAAGCAAATGATCCTATGAATATGCACATTTTCCATTGCTCAATGCAATTTCAAATTAATTCCCTTCCGCACATACTATTAAGCTACATTGCCAATTATTAGACAGCTCCTAATCTATTTGTTTACAATGCCCAAAGATAAAAAAGTGAGGCTGGAATATGTGTATGGGAAAGGATTGAAGCTTTTCTAGAGGTCAGATGACAACTCAAGAAACAGAAATATGCATTACATTTTGACCATATATTCATCTTCGCAAACTATGTGCACATCCCAATTTGAAACCATCCCTCTCCTAGCCCAAGAGAAGACCAAAAATAAACACAGTAGATCTTTATTTCACATTCCAAGTCCATCTCTACTACATTACATCTATGTATTTAGTTTTCCTAAGAGTAGCCTGAATAAACACCTAATTTCTAAACTAGTTGCAATACAGCAATTCACACATACTGGCTTACCAAAAGCTGGAGTCTACCACCTTAGTGATGACTTCCTTGCAGTTATTCATTGCATGTTTGGAACTTGTGGGAGAGAAAATGGCTCACAACAAAGACATACAAGGTTCTTTTGGTAAATCCGATATTTTTTATTAGACCAACTCAAACAGTTGGAAAATTTGTTCTTAGCAAGCTTTCGGGCAAACACGCTTTGCCAGGCTAAGGAAGCATCTGCAGATGATCTGTGCTCTTCTTGGATGGAGTGGTAAAGCTGCCAGAGGACAGTATGTATGCAAGGAAGCCATAATTTTATTTTATGTACCCGCCTCAGGCTGCCTTACCACTACATCCAGGAAGAGCACAGCCCAACTGCAGATGCTTCCTCAGCCTGACAAAGGGTGTTTGTGCCTGAAAGCTTGCTATGAAGAATTTTTCCAACTATTTCAGTTGGCCTAATAAAAGATATCAGATTTATGCAAAGAACCTTTTCTGCCTGTGTCCTTAGACCAATATAATCACAAACAACAACTCTCCTATGAAACATGGAAGAGATCACAACAAAGACTGCATGTTGCCTCCTCTTTACTTTATAAGCTATCCTCTTGTTGCCTGTTTTTAATTTTTATTTAAGTATATTAAGCTGTTTTAAGGGATGTCATCTTTACCAGAAAAGACTGTGTTTGACTTTTTAACTTGCCTGCATCTTTAGGTTTAGGTATAAAGGTGGTGTGAAAGCAGAGAAAAGAATCCAAGTAAATATGTAACAGGTGCACAAGTACATTTCATTTTTTAATAAACTATGCAAGCATAGGTGTGAAAAAATATGCTAATAGGCCTCATTGTGGCTGTGAGATTGTTATGGGAAAAACCCAGCCAACCAATAACTCTTTACACACAGATAAGAATTTCCCAACTTTACAGTTGGCCCAGGGAAAGATATTACCAAACAAATCTTGCTTCTTTTATGAAAAAAAGAATAAATTCATTTATTCTAAAACAGATTAGTATAAAACAGTTAGCTGGACCTTCAAACTATTTTTATTAAACCTTTCATTCGTTTTTACTCCTTTGTACTTCAATAGAAAATTCAGCAGTTCTCTGAGCGAAGTTGTCTAGTTCTCAGGAACCATTATTACAGTTTCCTCATGTGTTTTTATCTTCTCCAAGAGCCAAAAACTCCTGAGAAATGCCTTTAGTTCATGAGCAGCCACATTCGTACACATGCTCTGTGTTCCATGAGCGCCGTTATTATTGGAGAGGATGCAAATAAGTTACTTAAGATAGCAACAATAATTTTCAATAAAGACTGTAGACTCCATTGAAAGAGATGTGAATACTGGCTAGTAGTACACTGTCTATTGTGGGCTCTGACCACACAGATTTATTTACAAAATGTTTGAAGATAAGATCCATCGCCCAGAGAAGTCGGCAACCTGATCCCATGACAAGAAACACCAGCATTGATTCTTGTTTCTGCATGGTTCTCATTTCAGAGATGGGAATGAGAAAAGAGAGGGATGCTTCTTAGGAAAGGTGTTTTTTGCAAGAGGAAGGGGCAATGCTATGAAAGCTATAAAACCTAAATAGCAGAAAAGAAAACGAAGGAAGCAGTTTCCATAAAGAATGAAGAGGCTGTAGGAAGAAACAGAGAAAGAGATAAAAGCAGTTGCAGAGCTTTGCAAATCCTGCATATCGTAGATCAGAACTGGACCTTAGGAGTCAGAATGCTTGTTAAATAGTTCTGGTCCAAAGCCCATTGAAGTCAATAGAAAGACAATCAATGGCTCTGGGTCAGGCCCATAATCACAAACTAAATGCGTCAATAGGATCCTTAGTTCCCTAACAAAACACAAAAATAAATGAGCAGTGTCAAAAAGCAGGCTTGTAAAGCCTCCTCCCTCCAATGATGCTGCTTCTTTTAAGATGAGGCCACTAAAGGGTAAAGTGTGTGTATGGCAAGTACAGCTCCTGAGAGTTTTAAATATAATCTTCTTATGGCAGCTTATTCAGTTCCTGAAATCTTCTCTGGTGAAAACATAAAGCAAAAGTGAGGTGAACATCTGTTCCATCTGTGGGTTCACTGTACTGTCAACTTCACCGCTAGCTTTTCTTGGCATGGGTGGAGTTCACATATATGTTTGCGCACCCTTCTAAACATGTCTAAGCCCTTTAGTGTAGCATTTATGTAAGTGAATGTGAAACTCAGCAATGCTTCCTCCCTCTGATTGCTTCTTTGTTACGGCTACTGTCTTTTTGCCACCCACAGATACACACTTAATTCGGAAATGTGATTGTCCAATTAAGGACTGTTTAGGGGATGGTAGCCAACCTTTTACTGTTCATACCAGAGAGGAGCTTTCTGGAGCAAATTGGGGTTTTTTTTGGTTTTTTTAAAGTAATTGTTATCTGAGCAAACAGATGTTTGGTGTTTCAGAAAAACATCACATGTTCAGTCAAACTGAGTTCTGAAGCAAAACACACACATCTATGTGGTCTGTTTGATGCGCCGTGTTAGAAAGTGAATAAGGCAATCATGTGCCAGTACAGGAGACTCATCCATATTTGTATTGGGGGAGCTGAAAAATAAGGACGTGTTTGCATTCTCAACAACTAAAGGTCAATTGCAATGATTTCTCATCAGCTTTCCCTATACTGAAGGCTGTATTATATGGGAAAGCAATTGTGCCAGAACCATAATTGATTTTTTGAATTTCACTTTGATTTTTTTTTTCCAAACAGAAATGGACAGCATGAGAGAAGTTATAGTTGGGGGAGGGGGGAGAGACTGAATTTAGAGGCAGCATCACAGATGACAAAGGAAAGATATCCCTGTGAAAGATGAAAAGCCAACAGGCATACACAATTCCTGTATAAGTAGGCCCTTGATCTCCCAGGGTGATTTGCCCAAGCAAAGAATGCAGGCTCAAAGCCGACATTTCTTTATAGAGCCAGATCCTCACACGCTTGCTCACGATGAATGCCTTACTCAGCAGCTGAGGTCAATAAAAGCAAAGCAGATTTTGTGGTGCATTAAAGGGACCACATACCTATAGGAAATAATCAGAGAAAGGCGATTTGAGAGATTTCGCAAATCAGGAGAAAACAATTAAATGTGGGAAATAGAGACTGGGAAAGTTCAAAAAGCCTTTTGCTGAAAAACCCTCTTGTGTGTTTTTTGTGTTTCTATGCTTTAGAGCAGGGATGTCAAACTCACCTGGCTGTGTAGGCTGGGTGAGTGGTGTAGGGTATGTCCACAGGTCATATGAATGGCACATGGCCAGATTGGGCTGGACTGGGCCCCTGGATCCACCTCCCCCTGACACACCAGATCCAGCACACACAGTGCTTTGTCCAGCTGCTCTGTGATGCACAGTGCATATGGTACCTATCCCACCCAATCTGGGATGCATGCTGCACATCAACCACAGGTCCGGGACTGCTTGGGAAACAGGGCACTGCATATGGCATGCATTCTGGTCCCTGCACTTGGTGCTGCTCTGGCACAAGCTGCATGCCACATGTGTGACTACTTTGGACCCAAGAGCAGTGTTGGGGGCCAGATAATAGGTCTCCACAGGCCAGATCCAGCACATGGGCTTCATCTTTGACACCCCTGCTGCAAAGCATGAGCTCCTGGAGAAGACACCTACTTCTATTAGTACTTATTGTCCAAAGTCAACCATATGGTTTGTACTTAAATAATAATAATAAGGAAAACCTAAATGACTAAGTTTGGGATCTATAAGATTCCAAGCCCAATTTTCTGATTCAAGAGGTTCCGACATTTTAAAATAAATATCCAAATAGATCCCAAAGCTCAAATCTTTATTTTGTACTACTCACTATAATTAAAGTACAGTCATTGTGATATGGTACAGCAGGGACTATATCTTTTTCTGCCATATAAACAATAGACAAATCCCGCAGATCTAACAGAATCACAGCATCATAGAAAAAGAGGCTTGGAAGGGACCTCAGGAGGTCATTTACTCCACCCCCCTGCTCACAGCAGAAGCATCCACAACTAGATCATCCCAGCCAAGATTTTGTCAAGCTGGGCTTAACCTCCAAGGATATAGATTACACGACTTCTCTAGGTAACCTGTTCCAGTGCTTCACCACCTTCCTACTGAGAGTGTTTTTCCAAATATCCAACGTAAACTTTGCTTGCTACAACTGGAGACCATTGCTCCTTGTTCTGTCATCTGCCACCACTGAGAACAGTCCAGCTCCATCCTCTTTACAACCCACCTGCAGCAAGTTAAAGGCTGCTGTTAAATCCCCTCTTAGTCTTCTCTTCCCCAGACTAAATGAACCCAGTTCCCCCAGCCCCTCCTCACAAGTCATGTGTCCCACCTGCCTCACTATTTCTGTTGCCCTCCACTGGATTCTCTCCAACTTTTCCACATCCTTTCTGTAGTGGGGGGCCCAAAACTGGATGCAGTACCAATGCTGAATAGAGGAGAATAATTACATCCCTCAATCTGCTGGCAATGTTCCTACTATTGCAGCCCAGGATGCCATTAGCCTTCTTGGAAACAAGGGCACACCATTGGCTCATATTCAGTTTATTGTGCACTGTGACCCTCAGGTCCCCTTCTGCAGATCTGCTGCCCAGCCAGGCAGTCCCCAGCCTGTCCCGTTGTGCGGGATTGTTCCATACTAAGTACAGCACTTTGCACTTGTCCTTGCTGAACCTAATGAAATTTCTTTTGGCCTAATCTTCCAATTAATCCAGGTCACTCTAAATCCTAGCCCTACCCTCCAGCATATCTACAACTTCCTCCAGCTTGGTGTCATCCGCAAACTTGTTGAGGGTGCACTTTATGCCAGCCCATTGATGAAGATATTGAACAAAAACAGCCCCAGGACCAACCCCGGGCACTCCGCTTGATACCAGTTGCCAACTGAGCATTGAGCCATTGATTACTACCCTCTGAGCCTGAATGCTCCAGGCATTTTTTAATCCATTTTGCAGTTCATTCATCCGACCCATACTTCTTTAGCTTGCCTGTGAGAATGTTTTGGGAGACCATATCAACAGCCTTGATAAAAATCAAGCAATATACATCCACTGGTCTCCCTGCACCACAGAGCCAGGCATCTCATCATAGAAGGCAATCAGGTTGGTCAGGCTTTTGCCCTTGGTGAACCCATGCTGACTGTTCCTAATCTCCTTCTTCTCCTCCAAGTGCTTAGAAATGGATTCCTTGATGATCTGCTCCATGATTTTTCCAGGGACTGAGTCAAGGCTGACTGGTCTGTAGTTCCCTGGAACCTCCTTGTTCCCTTTCTTAAATATGGGCACTGTGTTTGCCCTTTTCCAAGCATTCAGGACCTCTCCTGATTGCCATGAGTTTTCGAAGATGATGGCCAGTGCCTCTGCAATCACATCAGCCAACTCCCTCAGCACCTTTGGGTGCACCCTGTCTGGCCCCACGGACTCGTATATGTCCAGCTTTTCTAAACAGTCCCTAACCTGTTCTTTCACCACTGTTGACTGCTCATCTCCTCCCCAAATTGTGGTGCCTGGTGCAGTAGTTTGGGAGCTGACCTTGCCTGTAAAGACTAAAACAAAAAAGGCATTGAACACTTCAGCCTTTTCTGCATCCTCAGTCATTAGGTTGCCTCCTTCATTAAGTAAGGGACCCACACTGTCCCTGATCCTCCTCTTGCTATTGACATACTTGTAGAAACCCTTCTCATTACCCTTCACATCCCTTGCTAGCTGTAACTCCAATTGTGCTTTGGCCTTCCTGACTTCATCCCTCCATGCCCATGCAACATTCTTATACTCCTCCCTAGTTGTTTGTCCAAGCTTCCACTTCATATAAGCTTCCTTTTTGTGATTCAGTCTAGAGTTCCCTGCTAAGCCAAGCTGATGTTCTTCTATACTTGCTAGTCTTCCTGCACATCAGGATGGTTTGTTCCTTCACTCTCTCTAAGATTTCTTTGAAGTACACTCCTGTACTCCTCTACCCCTCTGTCTGACTTCCCAAGGGATCCTTCCCATGGGTTCCCTAAGCGAGCTGAAGTCTGCTTTTCTGAAGTCCAGGAGCCTTGCTTTGCTGCTCTCCATCTTTGCTTCCCTCAGGATCCTAAACTCAATCATCTCATGGTCACTGCTGCCCATGTTGCCATCCACTACTACATTCCCCACCAATTCTTCCCTGTTTGTGAGCAGCAGGTCAAGAAGAGTGTAGCCCCTAGTTGGCCACTCCAGCACTTGCACCAGAAGTTGTCCCCAACATTATCCAAAAACTTTCTGGATTGCCTGTTAACTACTGTATTGCCCTCCCAGCAGATGTCAAGGTGATTGAAGACCCTCATGAGACCCAGGGCCTGTGATTGGGAAACAACCACTAGCAGTTTGAAGAAAGCCTCATCCACCACTTCCTCCTAGTCTGGTCTATAGCAGACCCCTGCCACAACATCGCCCTTGTTGCTCTCCCCTCTGACCCTAACCCAGAGCCTGTCAACAGGCCTATCACCAACTTCATACTGGACTCTGAGCAATCATATGACTCTTTTACATAAAGTGCAACTCCTCTTCTTCTCTGCTCCTTGACCTTTCTGAACATTTTATGCCCATCCATGATGATACTAACCATATGCACTTTGGAAACAATAGACATTTTCCCAGAAGATACAGATATTAAGCAGAGATGTGACACAGAACGGGAGAATTTTTCAAGAATCCAGTCTGCACATGTTTAGGAATGAAATGAAATATTAATGAGAACAGTCCACTAACTATATTATTCATCTGTATATGATTTATTTCACATGGGTTAGCAAAATGAGCATTCATCCTGTTGATGACTTGTTAACATATGATATCAAGGCAACACATTTGTTAAGAATCTGTATAAGAAGGAAATGACCATTTAAGAGAGTTCCCATTTGTTTCCCACGAAGCAGCAATAAGACCCAGCCATATTGCTATTTGGATCTAGGTTTTTGTAATGCAAAGGCTGGATTATTACCTTACTTTTTGCCTGGCTCTGTACTTGAGAACACTACTAGCGTTTCCATGCACAATCAAATTGCTTTTCAATATTGGACTCCATGGAACAGCAATTTCATCTGGTCTGGCCTATACTGTATGGCTTCTAGGTCAATTTTTTCAGGCATGTGCATGAAGCATCAAAGGCCAAGCAACTCACAAGAAAGAGAAAGGAAATATGCTATGCTGCTACATGCATGGAACAAGGATTGACAGTATTCATGCATGAGTTTGCAAAACATGTCGAAGGCAGGGGGCCTACATGAATATACATGAGTTCATGTTTAATGTGTTAAAACAAAAAGACTAGGACAAGACATGCATCAGGTTTCCTCAGATCGAGAGAGAACACATCAGTCATTCACCACATCCCAGTTAAGATACGTTAGAAGCTCCCAACCCACCCATATGTTACAAAGAGTTACCCATAATACATACCACATTTCAGCACTTCCTACTTGCTTGAAGAAAGAGGGACACCTAGGGCTGTGAGCATTGAAAGACAAGAACCAGAAAGCTGGTGGACCAAGAGAAGGCTACAACTGAGAGGGAAGCAACATTTTAGAAATAACCGAAGGACTGCCTACAGCAGATTTCACTGTATTGTCTAATCTTTCACTGCCACCTCTTACATCTAAGCCACAAACACAACATGATTAAGTTTATACTTGCTATGCCTGCATATAGCAATATTGGCAACAAAACAGCCATTCAAATTAAACAAAGAAGATAAAAAGCTGATGTACAAAATCATAATTGCTTTACTTACCCTTACCAAAAAAAATTTGATGCTGGGAACAAAAGGGGGGGGGGTATGCTTCAGATTCACAGAACACATTCAAACCTTGCACTTTTTACTTGTCAGCTGAAGATCTTGCTTCAGTAAACACATTGTACAAAGAAATGAGGCACTACTATGGTAACAGAAACAAAGGCCAATATCTCACAGGCAAACTCAAAATAAGAGAAATATCTGCAAAGGAAGAATATGGATCAGGAGCACTGCCCACTTCCCACTCACCCACTTCTGAAAGAAAACCACAGAGTACTTGTTCATTACAAGGCACGATATTCTAGTTACCCTTCCTAGCATCAGAAAAAGTTGATTTCTGATTTAGAGTGACCATAAATCCTGGTTTGGCCAAGGCAGCCCCAGATTTCAGATGCCAGTCCTGGCCAGCTGGTGAAAATTGAAGTGGGCATCCCAGGTACAGAAGCAGAGGGGCAGGAGCTGTTAAACAGGAAATGCTAGCAGACAGCAAACTTGCCTTAAAATAGGTTAGCTTGATTAGTGAAATGACCGCTAACACTAATTGTTACTTCATAAATGAAGTAACGCCTATGAAGTAAAGAAAAATGGGCTATTAATGGGCCATTGACTCCCTGCAGCCTTCAGTAATGGCAGGGAGGAGCAGTGTCCCAGATTTCACCTTGTCCCATATAGTCACCTTATTTCTGAAGGGCGACACTTTGTGCAACAAGAAGCACTAGCCAAGTTTGCTCAGTTCTTTATGGAAAGGTTGGTAGGGAGAGAATCCTTTTTTTCTCCCCTCTAATTTGGTCAATCCAAACCATTTGTTGCTCTGACAAAAATGGCACCTGCACTGAATGGGAAAACAAGCTAAGACTTACCTGCCAAAGGAGGTTATCCAGCTGACCTGCAACACTAGAACTTGATGTGGGTCCCTATTATAGGAAATTCTAGGATAACAGAGGCAGATTTATTAAAAAGTCAACACTGCTTTCCTTAATTTTACCAGATAGGCGACATTTACATTCATTATTCATTATCTTCCAAAATGCTAATGAGCATTTGTGAAAATTACCACATTTCCATATTTACTGAAAATTAACGCTCCATTAATAGAGAACTGACGGGTGTTATTTATTATGTATATTGAGGTCTTAATCTGGATCAGTGTCATGATGTGCTAGGTCAGCATGTACACTGAAGATCTGAAAATGTGAAGCTTAGAGAGGAGGTTCCTGGAACTAGAGAAAGAACTAAGGCTGCCATCTTGCAAATACATGTGTGCTTAACCTCGTATGAGCTGCCCGACTGAAAGCTAATGAAATCGACAGAACTATTCATGGATATAAAACTAAGCAACACATGCTTAACTTTTCAGGGCCCAGGACTTGGAAAGCAAGTTATATGAGGAGACACTAAAGGACCTAGGCCTGTTCAACTTGTGGAAAAGGTACTTGTGAAGAGACGTGATAGCAGTCTTCAAATACTTGAAGGGGTGCCAAAAAGAAGAGGTAAAGCACCTTTTCCCTCTTGCTGCAGAGAGGAAGGCATGGAGCAATAGCTGGAAGTTGTAGTAAAGAAAGTTTAGATTGGATATCCAGAAATTGTTCTTCACTGTTAGAACAGTGAGACAGTGGAATAAATGCTTAGGGAAGTTGTGGACTCTCTATCATTAGAAGAATTGAAGATTCATAGAAAATTAGGGTTCTACGGGACCTCAGGAGGTCATCTAATCCAACCCCCTGCTCAAAGTAGAACTATACACAACTAGATCATTCCAGACATGGCTTTGTTGAGCTGGACCTTAAAAAACTCCAAAGATTTTACCTTCTTTCTAGGAAACCACTTCCGGTGCTTCACCAACTTCCTAGTGAGCAAGTTTTTACTAATATCAAATGTAAACTTCCCTTGCTACAACTTGAGCCCACTGCTCCTTGTTCTGTCATTTGCCACCACTGAGAAGTCCAGCTCCATCCTCTTTGGACCCTGCCCCCTTCAGGTAGCTGAAGGCTGCTATTAAATCCCCTCTCAGGCTCTTCTTCAACTAAATATACTGAGTTTCATCAGCTTCTCCTCCTAAGTCATGTGCCCTAGCCCCTTCACCATTGTTGTTACCCTCCACTAGACTTTCTCCAGCTTCTCCACATCCTTTCTTGAGTGGTGGTCCCAAAACTAGACAACTCCAGATGTGGCCTCACCAGTCCTGACTAGAGGGGAATAATTACTTTCCTCAATCTGCTGGCAATACTCCTAGTAATGCAGTCTGGTATGCTATTAGTCGTCCTGGCAACAAAGTCACACTGTTGACTCATATCCAGTTTACTGTCCACTGTAACCCCCAGGTCCTTTTCTGAAGAGCTGCTGCTTTGCCAGTTGGTCCAAAACCATCAGTGGTGCATGGGATTGCTCCATCCTAAGTGCAGGACTTTGCACTTGTCCTTGTTGAACCTAATGAGATTTCTTTTCACCCAATTTTCCAATTCGTCCAGGTTGCTCCAAATTCTAGCCCTACCTGTGTTGGACAGCCACTGATCGGGGGTGATCTACACATAACTATGCCTGTTCTACCAGAAGTATTTCTCATGTTTCTCAGCTTTGCTGGTTGCTTCCTCCCACCTCTTTCTGCTATGTGTGTCATGTAAGTCACAATGTTTTAAAGCCTTCCCAGAGATATTGGGTGTTGGCTCCAGCCAAGGCTGGGGATTTTGACTGGAGTATACCAATGCTCCTGCTGAGACCAAAGCCAGAGTATCCTGGCTAGAGGTCTTGCCTCTCTGCTCAGGGTCAGACCAATCATCACATCTGGGGTCAGGAAGGAATTTTACCCCATGGCTAGATTAGTATGGGGTGTGAAGGGGAGGGTTGTCTTCTTCTATAGCAGGGAGCATAATCCATTAACTGGGACCTCTTGATTGTATATTGACAACATTTTATAGAAACAGAACATTGGCTGCTGTGATTCCCTTGTTTTACCTGTGGCAGGTTAGGGTGTTAGATCTATGTTTTATGAGGTCTGATTGTAGTCTTAGAGTTAAGAGTATAGTTTGTATGGGATGGTTTGGGCAGGGGTTGTCCAAACTCAGGCAGGGGGTTGGACTAGATGACCTCTGGCAGTCCTGTCCAGCCCTACTTCTTTATGACTTTACAGGTTACTATCTTTGTCTTCCAATGCTTTACATTAAAGACAAGTGAGCAGAAAAACAAAGTGCAACATGATGTAATACTAATATGTATGACAGTAGATAGCCCTGTAAATAGGACTGAGTTTAAAACTAGAAAAATGGGAGACAGGCCCAAAGAATTCTTTATATTTATCATCCAACTGGCTGTGTTTCTTTCTGCAACAGAAGGTCAGAAATGGCTATGGTGTATTGTAGGTGGTTAGTCTCAAAAACAAAATGTCACATGCATAGAGATTTATCAGTTTTTGCTTATAACCATATTATTTTAAGGACACAGGAAGACAAGGTTCCTTGGGTAGATGTGATATCTTTTATTAGACCAGCTAAATAGTTGGGGAAAAGTCGTTTGAAAGCTTTTGGGCACAAACAAATAACTTTTTTCCAACTACTTAGTTGGTCTTATAAAAGATATCACTTCTACCCAAAAACCTTGGCTGCCTAGAGATTTATCAGCAATTTACCTTTGCAATTTTATGTTTGCATCCTGGTTTTTCTGCATGTTGCCATTTTATCTTTTGTCATTTACATTTTCTGGTTATAGTGCATTCCAAAAGCATCAAACACTGAAGGACGGATATGATAGAGTTATTTATGACAATGACTTTTATAAGGATTTGATTGCTTTAGATGTGAAGATAATATTAAGAGAGCAAGGACCAAAACAAACTGCAGAGATTTTCTTCAAAAGGATTTTATTTTTTGAAAACTGAAAATTTTCTCAGAATTCATCTAGCATCTTCAAAAGGAGCAGTTTTCACATGTGGAAAAAGCAACAAAGCAACAATTATGAAGAAAATTAAAGACAGAATGAATAAAGGAGTGTGCATTTGGCCTTATGCTCTATTCTTGCAGCTAGAAAGTAGAAGAAACTAAAGTATCCACATGTGCAATCAGCATGAAATCTCTGGAGAAATGTGACAGACTCCTCTGTATAAGGAACAGGTAATAACCAAGGTATTTACCATATGTACGCTTCAAGTATATAGATATCCTTCTTAGATATCCCTCCACAATTTGCGTTTCATAACATTGGGCCACTTCAGTCCCCAAGGGAAATCAGCCTTCTTCTGTATTCTGGTATTAGAAAGTGGCATAGGGAATGGTGACCTACACATAGATCAAATCCCACTGCAGGTAGAAAACAAGTGCTGGCATCTTCTGTTCTGGTTGATTTGGGATATCATTTGAGCATTTTTAAAACAGATAGTCTACAAGCTTATAGGTCAATCTATTATCATGAAACTTGGAACCTTCATATTTGTCAGGGTATATAAAACTACAGGCACAGCTGTACCATTAGAAGAATGCTGTTCTGATTTAACAGCAGGCTTTTGCTCTCAGATCATATGCAAAACCAGGATGCATCAGGATCCTAAATAACTTAAACCCTTCACCGTCAGGCTAAGTCTGGACTAGGCTAGGGGGAAAAACTCTCTCCAGCGATAATTTTCAAGTGTGGGTCACTCTCTCACAAAAAGTCTGCCAAGGTCTTTGCACATAAAACACACATAAATGTATTTTATTCATGCACTGAAACTGCTGCTTTTGTCACTGCAGGATCCCAGTTTCTATACAATCATTACTAGAATTCATCCCCATAAGTCCTGGGAAACAGAAAGTAGTTATTCATATTGCACAGACAGGCTCAGGGCAGATGTGCTGGTGGTCACAAAGGAAGCTTATGTCAGACTGGGAGATAAATACAGATCTTTGGAACAGTTCTGTTTCCTATACCTTCCTTCTGCTTAGGATGAGCCACAGCCTCCTCCTACACATTGGGCTTGTCTACACATGCATTTACGTTGGCTTAAATTTACTGCACAGTAAATTACTGCACAATAAGTGGGAATAGGCTGGCATCTATACATACAGGCATTAAAGCGCACTAATGCTCTGTATGGAATAACTTGGGATTAAAATTAGCCCCAAGTCAATCCACACACACAATGTTGTTACGCAGTAAGGGTGTCTACATGTGAATAACTGCATTAACCAATCAGGCATAAATTTGATATCTGCATGGTGCAGGTAACAAGCTTACGCTTTAGTCAGCAAAAGTTGTGATATTTACTGTGCAGTATGGGCATGCACATATAGACTCATTTCTATACTATGCAGTCATTTTGGTTACCACGTGGTAAAAATACATGTGTAGACGTGCCCATTGTGTAGCATTCTCAGTTCCTTCTGATGCTGTCAAGGCTTCAGTAAGCTCATCATTGCACTGGAAGTGCAGTACTTTGTGGGATTGGGCCTCAACTACAACTCATTTCAATTTAGCTATTTCTTTCTCTTTTTTTCTAATCATCTTTGGGAAGCCCAACCCCTTGCCTGGTTCCCCATCTCTCCCCCTTACTGGACATGTCCCCCTAAGTGGGACAGTTTATCAGGTGTCACTTTGGTTTGTCAGAGTGCCAGTTTTATTTGGCTAGAATTTAGCTGGTTGATTTTTCCAGGTTGTCCTTTATAATTTTCTCCTTGCTTTTTGACATGTAGTAGGTAAGTGATCACATAACAAGCCTCTTATACCACAGCCAAAAAATAACCAACAACAGAATAGGTCTGGATAACAGCAGCAGGTATATTTGAAGCCAACTCCTATGTAGGATGCAGGCAGATTGTATGAAATGACACATAGTAAATTAAGCAAAGATAGGAATCTCCTTTATGTTACCAGATGATGTCAAAGATTACTTAGATGATGATGTAGAATGCTTTTACAATAAACTAGTCATCAGTATAAATACTTCTTTGGTGTAAGTTAAACTATAGTATATGGTGATTTACAAAGAAATCAAATTAAATCAGCAAAAGCTATTCCAAAGGTTATATAATGACTCTATAAGTATGTACTTTGTACTACACATGGTAAATGAAACAAAATATTGGCATCTTATTTTTGTACTACATAATTATCCTGTATATTTCCAAGGATGAGGCTGAAAGCTCCTTAATTCTATAGGTGAACAGTTATTTATGCAATTGGAATCATATTCAATGGGATTAAGAATCCAAATAATTGGCTACAAAAAAGTGGGGTTCTTTTGTAGTTTATGAATACAAGAACTCAAGTTGGTTGTTCCCTTGCACAAGCTAAAAAACATTCCAATCCTGCAGCAAGTTATGATAGGTACAGCAGTCACCATTAAAAATATATACATTTTGCTGAAAGATACCATATACTCTCCAATTATTTCCAACATTATGAAGAATGCAAATAGAATACAAGATGCTACTTATATGGTAATGACTGTCAAATACTACATTTTAGGAGTAATCCCTGTGTTCTATATTGATCATCGAAATTAAAACACAAAATGTTCCAGGATATTATAGTAAAATAAATAATTCTGCTGGTAAATATAAATATTTAAAGTCACTGCTTCTAAAGTCTTAGCACTCCATTTGGTTGCTCCATTTGTTTGCCTGTATGCTCTAAATCAATACCAAGAGACAATTAATCCCAAAGGAAATAACTACAATCTAAAAAAAAAAATCATGTCTGCTCCCACTAATCCATTGCAAACAACAGATGCATCCAAACCTGTATTTCAAATAACATATGCTAGATTTACCCTTGCATTTTTAAAAGTTCTGGTTACAAAGAAACCATTAGCTTTTTTTAGTGCAAGACTTGCATTTTAGTTCATTAATACGAGATATGCTTTGTGCATTAAAGAAAAACAAAATAAATTAAGATAACACCTTACAGTGCCATCTACTGCTAAATTCTTGAGATACAGATTAGTTTAATTTACATGCACTCAGCTATGTTGTAGTCTACAAAGCACTGAGAAAAAATAATTCAAAAGTGAAAAAAAGAGATGGTATACCTTAGTTAATTATGTGATGTAACACAAATTATTGCCAAATCAATAGCTACATGGATTAGCCAAAATTAATTCAACAAGGTAATTATTAACCTTGGATAAAGTTAGAACAGATTAATTCTCTCATATTTCTTTCTGCATCATCTTCTTATTCTAATTTTATCTTTATAGGATTTTATACAGCAAAACTACACTCTTATCTTATTGTGCTTATATGTGCAAAACCAGTAGTTACAGCAAGGTGCTAATTGGCATGCTGATATCTTTGCAGAAAGACTATATAGTGAAAATATAATGATGTATTTGACCACATTTCGTGCCCTTTTCCCTCCCCATCAGAGAGGGAGATATATGTCCTAAAGAAAAACACCTGTTTTGTCAAAGGATTTGTTCCTGCCAACAGTTTTGCTAGAACAGAACCTTACACATGCAGAGTCCTACTGAGTACTACAAGGACATTAGGCCACTAGTTTGTGAACCAAATCTGACATTTGAGAAATACATGAGCGTAAGGTAGGCTTGAAACAGACATTGGATTTCTCCCAGAGCACAGCTTTTATCCTGGGATCCTACAGAGGTAGAATCTCATTGTACCACTAAATGCCAGTGAAGTTCCTTGACACAATCCTGGCTAAATCAAATTAATCGTCATACAAGCCGAACGTGTAAATAACTATGTGAGCTATGCAAATGTGTTGAATCTGCATGTGCGAATCTTAAGTTACTGCTAATGCCACTGCATGTTTAGTGTTACTGTATGTTTACAATATATTCTTTATCTTCCCCACATTTGTGGCTGGAGTAATTTATTTTTGAATGTCATGGACAAACAGAACAGACTAACCCCCACCTGTTTTAATGTGAGTCAAAGCTTGGGACAATCAGACCCAGGATAAATCCGGCACCTGGTTTTAGCCCTTGATAATATCCGGCATAATCATATTACTACCAGGTCTAACCATGGAGTCAAGCTAGGTAGTAACAAGATGTGATACATGGTGTTTCAGAAATTAAGGCCAACTTTTCATGTGATGATCAGTTACTGGATCACATGACTTCTCTACACGGTCACTCTTCTTTACAACACAGCTGTTTACAGCAGTGACTCACAAGTCTGATACCATCCTCAAAGAAATGTTTTTGGTTGCTGTGACAGCCACTTCTGCACCCCTAACAGACGTGCAGCCATTTTTTAACTTCTCCACCCAGTCATTGACCTTCCATTGAGTCATACAGTTCTCACCATATTGTACCACAATCCTATAGTGAATGTCACTAGGTGGCATACCTTTGGGCCACAAAAATGCACAAAAATTAGAAGCATGGCTTTATTTGGTGATACTTTTTTACTGGAACAACAATATAGTTGGGAGAGATGTTAGATACATTTTCCAACATAAAGTACCCTTCTTCAGGTCTGGACACAAAAGACTGTCAAACATACTATACTATTTCTCTACTCTACTGTTGATCCACTAAAAAGCCTTTCTCCTTACATAGTTTCGAAACTACTCCACCCCCAGTGCAAGTAATGTTGCCGATTCAGTTGGTGGCATTCTTCTGTTTAAATCAATACTTATCAAAAGCCCTAGCATATTTGTAGAAGTCATTGGACTTGTGGAGATGTCATATCTCAGAAGGAAAGGACAGTTGTGGAGTGTGTAATGTCATCAGCAGAGATCATCACAGTTCAGAAAGTTCATATCCACACATTAAGTTTGTAACTATTCCCCAAACAAATATTTGATCTCAATAATGGTAGAGAAAGCTGCAATTTGTGCATCTTTCCCAGAATTTGGTTGCGTTACATTTCTTTCTTTCTAGTATTCCCATCTATAATAAGTCCAACATTTTGGAAAAACCAAAAGTTTGCTTTAGATCATAGACGGGACACTAAGTGAGTGCTGTGAGAGTTTAGCTTGTTGTGTATACATGGCTAACTATAACTTATAGTTAAATAAAACAGAATCTTAATACTTTCTGGGACCTAAAGCATCTAGTTAATGTTATACATACACTGAAAATGGAAGAACCTTAAGTAACATGTACACTGCCATACTTTTAAGTAAATACAAATAGTATTTGGTCAGTGTGCAACAAAACTCAACAAGTATATTTGCTGGTACTGAAGGCAAGTGGGTCCATGTGCAGGATTGTCTGAAGGGTCCACCTCTAAAATGCTATCAAAGCTTAAGATAGTTTTCAAAATTATAGATAGATTTTCCATTCACCTGTGCTTATTTATGAGCTCCAAGACATGTTTTCCTTCCATACCTGGTAACCAGAACTTTAAACCCCTAAAATGTTCCATATCAGTTTTAGCATTGCCATTACTGGCTATTTATGATTTCATCACCATAAAGTATAAAGTATTACATTAATTATCATTATGTCCCATTATAAGTCTTGGGTTATATAGATACATTTAACATTGGTAATACATTTAACAAGATTATTTTAATAGTTTTATCATTTTATTCATGGATATCCCTTACAGTGTGTCAGAAAATGAAAATAAAAAGTACCACCCTCCCCTCCCCCACCCCAACACACACACACACACACACACACACACACACACACACACACACACACACACACACACACAAAGTTAGACCCTGACTGCTACTTCAATAGATAGAACCATAATTTCACAGCTTTATTATGGTTTTGGAATGATGATTATCACTGGCCAATTGTTTTATTTTTGATAGGGTTTTAAATGTGTTTAATGCTGTCATGAATCATTCACTGGATTGACTGTATTGTCAGCATCAATGATTGTTTAGGGAATTATAATCACTTATACTTAATATAATCTTCTCTGTCATCAAAAGAAAATATTCAGAAAACGGGTTTTTAATATGTTGCCTTATGACAGCAGTTTCACAGCCAAGGCCCTATAATTTCATAACATTTAGGCTCACAATTTGTGGCACAGTTCCCAAGAGCATGAGCGTTAATATGACAATCCTCACTACAGATTCTGTTTGTGTCTCCCCGCCTGAGTGGACCTGATAAGCATGCACATCATCTTTGCTGTCTCTTGTTCAAATATACATTACACACAGCGGCTCAGTGTCTGCACAATAAACCCCATAAAACTGCAGCACTGCCACATAAAGCTGATCAGGAACTTTTTGACTAAATGGCTCTTGTCACAAAGTGTTGATTCAGCAAAACTGAAACTTATTTGGAACAAAAAGTTTAGATGAATTCTGCACTGGGAAAGGTTTCTCAGGTCTAGGAACTTCTGCTCAGAACTGGAGACAGAGAAATACTGGAATAACAATAGCCTGCTGGTCAGAGCACTCATTTGGGATGAAAGGGCCAAAGTTCAAGTACTCACTGTACCTGATTCAGACTAAGGCACTGAATCTCAGCCTCTAACATCTTCGCATAATACTGACTTTTCTGAGATGAGGCTGCTGATTTTCTTTGGGAGCAGTACTACTTTACATACATAATTAAGTATTCATTGGAGTCGGGACTAGAAACCATGTCACTCAAATCAAGCAAAAGGAATAAAGAGTTAGTCTCTCATATTTTCTGCTCTATTCCATTCTATTCCAATTAAATATCCATTTAATTAGAATAGCACAGTTCTAATGACAGAGGGAAAGAAAGAGAGACAAAAATGGAATTTGAGTCCAGAACTAACCTTGTACTTAGGGCCCTCATTTTGGATGGGGGAGAACCAAATGCCAGGCCTGACTCTCAACAGGGCAGAGCTGGGAATTGAATATATGATCTCCCAAATTCTAGGTGTGTCCCTGATTCCCAGTCACTTAGCCATCCTTGACAGACATTTGGAAGGCCTTAGTTTTGCACAGATGTGGAACCATGCAACCTTTGGAAATCCCAGTTTTACCATCAATGCTTCACATCATAGTAGGAAGAGGAAGGAGCTCCCTTCCGTTCTGTGGAGAGGAACCAAGAAATAAGATACCTTATGCACCTCCCCACTTCTGAACCTTATGCATCCTTCACACGTTTGAAGCTCTGTAATTTGGTTTGTTTTTTTGGGTGAGAGATGGGTGCAGATCACATGAGATGAAGGGGTTTAGGATTGCCTTATTTTACCTCATATTCTAATCTCATGAAGTACAGGTACCTGAAAGGACAAAGCCAAGTTGTGTAGGTACATTCAGATAATCTGGGAGAATTCTCTCAGGTTTGTTCTCCAGGTAAAGAAACATAACCACCCAGAACCACTTATATAGGCATTTGAATGTTTATCCCTAAAGAGGAGAGAGCTTGCTGTGCTGACACTGTGCAGCCAGGGGAGACATCTCAGCATGCTTTGCAGGCTTTCTTAGTCTGCCTGGCAAGAGCTCTGACTGAGGCTGCCTATAGTCAGCCTGTGCTTCCCTGCATCAAAATGTAGGGATTGTGAAGGGGACACACCATCTCCCTGGGAGGGAAAAGTGAATGCTGGAGACTATGTTCTCTTCTGAGACAAGCTATGGCATATACAATCATTTGCTCTCTCAGGAGAAACTCTTCTTGGAGTGATTTAACCCTGACTGTTCTCCTGGAGTGGCCACTTTACAGTGGGAGAAAAAGCCTGAACATCTGTACACTAGTGGTTTCTCCTGGGAGAGCAGCAACTCTCCCAGGAGAAACTGAATATCTGGACAAGGCCCCAGATGCAACCCAGGAACCTTGTGGTGGAAGAGGGCAAGTAGCCAATGGGAACACCTCTTCTGAAAGAAAGGGAATATTACCTCAAGATAGGATTGCCTAATACCTAAACCATTTCTGATGAATCTTCATCTACCCTGTTCTTAAAGCCCCCAGTGGGATGGAGATTCCACAACCTCCCTAAGTCACCTAGAAATTAGCTAGCCTTAAAGTTGGAAAGTATTTCCTAATGTCAAACATAAATCTCTCTTGTTGCAATTGAGGCTCATTGGAGTTTTTTTGTCCTTCCCTAGTGGACTTAAGGAATAGTTTATAACATTTCTCTTAGTAACCTTTTAGGTTTCTGTAGATCGCTAATGTGCCTCCCCTTAGCAACTTTCTTCTTCAGTCTAAGTACATTTAACTTCTTTCTCCTTTGTTCTTTTTAAAGGTTCCTCCTCTGTATAGCATATATTGCATTAATCCTATCATGCTGATGACAATCACATCTCTGCATCTAAATCAGTCTCTTCACAGTTCTAATTTCTCTAATTTTAAATGATTTAATACAAGTCATTGGAACTTAGCTTTCAAAAACTATATGTATTTCCTTCCTGTCACTGGCATGCAATATATCAGATAAAACAAAAACAAATGTTTCATGATAGAAAATGCTAGTAGAACAAAGAACAAAGCCTTAAACCTAAGCCAAGAATTCATGTAGTGCTCACTTGCAAAGCAATGTATACAGAGTGACACAATCATTTTATGCTGTCTTTCATGTGGTAGAGATTCCTTCATTTGGATATACTGCATGAAAAATAGATCTTGTGCTTCTGGTGAAATTAAATGTTACTGATGCATGCATTTTTTCCTGAAGTCTATTTCCAATAGACATCTATCACACTGAATCACTCTCTCCCTTTTATCAAGCTCTACATAATTAAATGTTGACAATCAAAAGGATCTTTTAGATAAATATTTTTAGCTGAGAATAAAACAGCAGGGCAAAAATCACTATACCATCAGAATAATTCAGTTAATCCTCTATAAATAAGTTAGCTGTTTAAAAAAGAGTTATGTATACTTGATCTATGCCTCAAATCTTAAGTAAATGGGCCCATATACCAAGCTATTATCTTTTTTCACCTTGGCTTTGCTACATGGCAAGAACAGTGCCTTGATGGCCTGCTATTCATAAGTAAAAAACATCTAGCTTTGACACTACAGAACTCCCAAAGCCTTCACTGAGCATCTTAAGGAAGGACTTCAAACCTGCTTGGGTAATCCTATCTGCCTTCTGATCAGGTTTAGCCAACTGCTAAATTAAATAGAGATTGCAGGGCAGAAGAATTGCTCTGTGGTTGAAGCAAAGAACGCCAATGCCATGTTACTACCTCCAAATACTTGTGAACTATGCCCAGCTGCATGAGCCAACAACAGATCGGGGCTAACACTTTCAAAAATGGAAACTCAGTGTACATTTTGGGAGCCTAAGTAGCCATCTGTATGAAGTGCTGAGCATCTGAAACATCACAATAAGTAAGCCTCATGCTCATTGTTCAGCACTTTGGATGTTCTTGCTACTAATTTTGGTGCCTAGATAAGGATTGGCATTCTTGGCCCTGCCTTACTTTGTACTTTTCTTGCTTGCTAATGAAATGAAAAAAGGGTTTGATTAGGATACGTACCTTACCTTTGAAGTGAGTGAGTCACCAAAATCCAACCTTCAGGTGGAGACATATTTGAGACAAATGTTAAGGATGTATAGTTAGAGTTGGACCCACTAAAAAAAAACCTTGAGCACATGCCAGCTAGCCAGGTTGCAGAAGTGGAATCTAGGGCAGGTGGAAGAGGAACAAAGTGGGGGAGCAAATGGGGTCCCCATGGTCTGGGGCTTCTTAGCTAGGGTGACCCTACATCCCAGTTTAGCTGGGACAGTACCAGATTTTGTAGGCTGGTCCTGGCTGGCTGGTGAGAATTAAAATAAGTATCTTGGAAATGCAAGGGCAGAGGGTGCAGTCTGGCAGGGAGGCAGAGTGTCTTGGAGTAGCACGGTGTGCCAGAAAGGCAGGCGCCACACCACACCACCCCTGCCACCAGGAGAGTGGGGAAGGGGGAGGGGGAAAGTGTCTTGGATGTCCCAGATTTCCTTACAGTTGGCCTATTCCCCACAGAGGCACATACAGTGTCTCCCCCAAAAGCACCCTCCCTCTCTCACTGCTCTCACCTCCCAGCTACCCTGGGAAGTATGACAAGCAACCCCCACACCTCAATTCCAAATTACAATTCATTAAAACATTAGCCCTTCTTTAATTTACTCCCTCTTTATTTCTTTTTAATTTCCCCCCACTTCCTTTTATCCTTCATTTCCCCACCCCCATTTCCTTTCCATCTCCCATTTCATTACCCACCCCATCCCACTAACGCTCTCTCTCCCCCTCCCCTCCACCCCCATCCCTCCCCCCACATCCCAAACAGGGTTCAAATCCTGTCCTGGCTCTCCAGCCCTGTAGTGGCAATTCACAGCTGTGGGTCCCAGTCTGGCCTCATCCTGCCAGCCCTGTAGCAGGAAGTTAGAGCTGTGCAGGTGGAAGACAGTCAAAGAAGGTTTTTAGCCTTAAGATGCAACTGCTGCAAACTCGAGCTAGTACTGGAACTGATCAACATTTGCACAGCTCAAAATGCAATGTGTAACAAGGCTCTAAATGTAGTCAGGTGTAAACACCAGGACTGAAAGGCATCAAACATTGTATATACTTATTCCGTTGTGATGGCACATCCTAGGAAGCCTATCGGGGGATTGATTGCAAGGTAAAGTTACTTGCAGTGTATTGTCTCAGACACTGCATGAAGCATGTGGTCATTTTTTTTTATTGATTAGATAAATAACACCCTGCTGTTATCTGTTATAGTTGTTTTGTGTCTTTGTATTGCAGACACCAGCTAGCAATGTAAACATGTTTATTGAAAACATCTATAAAAATATTGAAAAGGAGAAAAGATATTGCACATTTTAAAGAGATATTCGCACTCCATTACATAACACTATGAAGCCCTTGATTAAAGAAAACTTGGATCTCTCTCAATTGCTTCCTCTAGCATTAAGGTTTTTAGACAGCCCAAAATTTCAAAGAAACTGAGTGTCTTTAAGTACACAGAATTCAAAACATAACATATCGATATATGGGTAGATAAATAGATAGATATTGATATATCTATCTATATAGATATATCTAGGAGAAGAAAGGAACGTATTTTTATATATATACACATATATAGATAGATAGCTATATCCTATATGTATATATATAAAACTTATGTCCCTTATATATTTATAGAGATAGATATATTGATAACAAAGTTGTGTGTGTGTATGTGTGTACACACACACATACACAGGATATATCTATCTAGCTATATATATTCTTTATCTATCTATATCCTAGATATACATATAGGATATATCTATCTCTATAGATAGATAGATAGATCCCATATGTATATATATAAAACTTACATTCCTTTCTTTGTTTGTGGTTAGGAGTCTTAACTGGAGTGTGTGGGGACAGGAGGTTGATTTTGTTTGTCTGCTTCATTTTTTTTTGCTTGTTTTAAAAATGGCAAACAATGATTGTAATAGACAATCATTAAAGAAACAAATTTGATGCTTAGTTCTGTTAATGGCAAGGCCTCTGTCTATTTATGGCAATGGATTCTAGTCTAAAAAAACTGTCCCTCGAACTCAAAAATTTTATTCTTGCAATACAACACAATTATTAGGTGGGTCACAGAAAGCAAACAGGTCAGGAACACAGGTGGCTTTGAATAAGATTGGTTGAAAAGCATCTGTCCAAACAGCAGTTCAATGGAAAATTGGATTTTTCACAAAGCCGAATTTTGGGCAAATTTTTTTTGTTGGAAATTTCAGCAGGAGAATAAACAATCCTAACTGCTCTGAATGGTGGGGCAGACACTATGAGCAGTACTCTCCAATCAATAGAAGAGCTGGGATAGAGATCACAACACAAGTGTGCTCCGCTCATATTGACCTATGGTTAGCAGGTAAACAGCTAGATCCTACATCCATTGCAGCAAAAAGCTTTAGGTTTCTTTCCAAGTTAGAATGAATTAGGGTAATCAAGCTACAAATTGATCATCATTGCCTGGTTTGAATGTGACACAAGGGGCATTAATGGAAAAGACCACTTTTCATACCCATATATATTTCTGCACCCAGTGGCAGTGAGGAGACAAAGGATCTCAGAGCAGCAACTGCTAAACATTTACATCTTCTCCATAGATGAAGAAAGTACGTCTCTTCCATAGAAGAAGGAGGTGTTATACAAAATGTGAAGGTCTTTGAAATGCTTCCCTATTTCTGACTGTTTCCTCATTTTTGCCTGTGTTCATATCCAGTCAGTGGTTTTGGCTGTAGCTGTGCTGGTCTAAGGACATAGGCACACAAGGTTCTTTGGGCAAATGTGATATCTTTTATTAGAGTTGGTCTTTTGTTATTTAGTTATTATTTAGTTGGTCTAATAAAAAAATACCCAGTCGGTAGCTACTTTCAGTAAGGCATGCTGGGAGATTTTGCCCTCCACACTTGGACAGTGCGGGGTATTCTCAAGGTTGTTCTAGCCTATAGGTCTAAGTGAAGCTGAAAGTTTTAAACCACATGAGCTACAAGCTAAAAAAAAAAAAAAAAAAAACCAAGCAAGCAAAGGACCATGAAACATACCAAAGAGAAGAAATTTTATAGAAATGCACTGCAGAGTATTGCAATAAAATGACAGGACCTAAGATACTGTTCACAGTTATCTGATCTCCCCGCAGAAAACACTACACTGTAGCTCAGTAGCAGGACACCACCAAATATTAACACTAATCTCCAGATATAAAACTTGATCTTAGCCTACAAGACAAATCCCATTCTGACAGCATAGGTACACCAGGAGGTGCTAAGCTGGTACTAAGCTGGTGTTGAGCTACTATTGTGGTAGCTTTTATTTCCCCCATGTTAGGTAATCAAGAGGGTCAACAGGTTTTTTTGCACAACAGTTCTAGACAGTTTTTGCTGATTTCTAGACTGAAGGTGGGGGAGAGACCCGTATTTGAAAAAGTAATTGGAACAACTGCCATCTATTGGGAAAAGGCATGATTCAGGTTCAATACAGCTAAGCACAAATGCTGTTGGTCTGAAACAAGCTATGCACTGCTTATTTTCCAAACCTCATAGCTATTATTCACTAAAAGGAAAAACATGGTCTGGAGATAGCAAACTAAATTTCAGTGTACACTGTAATAAACAGACTGAATCCAAAGCAGAGTGGATGAATACAGAGTAAACTCATCAATGTGAAACCTCTGTAATCTTTATCTTAAAAAATGTCAGGAATGTCAGAGAGAGCATTTCACTGTTCAGTCTCAAAAAAAAGTGATCTCTGATAGGTTCATATGATTGCTAGGACTCTATTCTCTGGACAAACATGAAGGTCTTATTCTCATGAAAAAAAATGAAACAATTGCATGGCTAATAGGAGACATGAGTAACTGATAATTTTCCAACCCAAACTGAATGCAAACAAGGCTCCTGACTTGAAAATTTCCTTCCACAAATTTTACTTTGGAAGTAAGGCTACCTTAAAGATAAAAGCATATCTGAACTGGTCCCCTATATATTCCTTTTAGCAGCTTTTCAACGTCAATATAAATAGCCACAAATAAATCAAACTACTTTTTAAAATGAAAACTGGAAGTGTTCCCTGGATCAGATTATTTCAAAACCAAGACCTGAAAGCTAAATTTTGCCCTTACTTGGATCGCATTAAAAGTCAACAAGGCTGTTTGATGTGTAGGTGGAAACAGAATCAGTCCTTTATTAGTACTTGCCTGAAAATTCTCTCTTTTCTGACATGAATGTAATTTATGAACTCCTCCAGAAGACCTTTATCATGCCAAAAAGTTTCTTTTCAAGTCTTAAAAATATCCATCTAACTATGCCATCTCATCTATTACCAAGAAAGAAAAGGTTTTCACTTCTTTTAACAAGACCAATGCACTACTTGCCCAGAGAGAACACAACCTAAGAGAATGTATATACCCCAAGCCCAATTTAGATTAATAAAGACATTTAATAAATTGCAAAATTAGTGAAACAAATGTAGTCATCTCTGCCCACTTAAATAGAAACCTTTGTCATAAAACCAAGACCCCTGGAAAAAAGCCCCCAAATTAGCAAAGCAATAAGCAAACCTTATTTAGCTTTAAAAAATGGAAGGAAGAAAATTAAAACAGCCAACTGCACTACTCACATGCTTGGTGTTAAGCCTGGGTTTAAAGTGAATTGAGGCTAAACTGGCAACTGCATTAGTAGCATTATCAGAGGCACCAGGACAAAAAATAAGCTTGCATCCAAAGTTGCTATCTTCCGTTCCAAGCTAGCACAGTGGAGAGAACACCATGGAAAGTGTTTACAGCCGTGTTGTATTTGTTCAGAAGAAGACTTCCAGGCTTCAAAGATACCAATCAGGGCACTTATACAAGCCCTGAATTTACAGAGGAAAGAAAAGAAAACAGAATGAGCTAACAGATTGCTTACAAACCTTGTGAACTAATTAACAACAGGGATCATAATAATAATTTACCCATTAGTGTAAGATAAAAACACAATTACTTTTGCATCAGCAATAAGCTAGAAAGGTCCTAGTGTGGAAGTAACTGAATTCTAAATGTGTTTGATCAATTATGTAAGTGTCAGTTTGCAGATTGAGAGATAGGGAAAAATAGTTGCAGAAAACAAAGGGAGAGGAAATTAATATATTAATCAAAATGTGCAAAATGGCAATATGAAAAAAAACAAACCATTTTCTTAAATCCATACAATAGGCTTTGGATAAAATACGCACTTTGTAAAGTACTGCTTTGGAATAAGGTTACTCCCCAGAGCCCACAGACATACAGGGAAATTTGCCTGCATGCTGGTAAGCTGCCAACCTAGGCAGGAGGTGGGGTGCAAGGCCTCTAGGCAAGGAGATGAACTGCTTTCCTCTTTGATGTTGATTCCATCTCCATCTCTGACTCTCAACCCACTGAAATCGATGGGAAGGGTTTTTTGTTTGTTTGTTTGTTTGTTTTTCACTTCAGCAGATGATAGATCAGGACTCTGCATATTTTGTCATCCTGGTACTTATGGAATATGAGTAGATATTGCAGTGAGCCCCAATAACTCATAAAGCCAGGATCTCCAGACTCCAAGGTCCACAGTTGTTGGTTAACTGAGCTAAAGAATGACCATATTTACTAGAATACAAGATGAGGGTTTTTTCCACCCAGTTGGCATAGGGGATAAAGCCCCTTGTGTCTTATAATTACATACAACGAAATTTCACTTAAATACTTTGTCTATCATTAAATTGCTGCCAAAAGCAAAGACAGGTTAATGCAGCCCATCTGAATAAGACATTTGGTAGTGCCCATTAAGCACATTCCCCCTTTCCTTTGACTTTTTCAAGTCAAGATGAGCCATGACATTGCATACATTTTGACTTCTTCACTCTCACGGAGGAGCTGTGCCTTTCTTTTCCGTTATTCCTATTTCTTCACCATCTTGAAATACTCAGACAATATCACAAAATGGGGCCTCAAAAAGTTCACCCAAAATCCATCTGCTGACCTCTCTCCCAGGCTGGCACATATGATTAGCGTGGCCCCACCCTCCATGAGGTAAAGCTGGACCAGGCTGCCCTGTGCCTCATCTGCATATAAATTTTTGGAGCATCTCTGGACTCAAGACAAGCACGTCCAGTTCCAGTCATGAGTGCAGGCTAATTGCACATGGATCCTTTGGGGGAGGACGGGGGTGTCTGGAGTATACACACATACACAGAGCAGTGCTGAGCTGTGGGGTCGCTATGGCTTGAAATGCTGTCGACTCTGGTGGAGTCCAGCCCAATGAACTAATGTGGTAAATCATGAGCCTTGGCTTTGACTTAATATCATGCATAGTTTGTACTACATATACATAGGTACCAAAATGCTGCTCAAAAGTGTGTTAATAGAGCACCTGTGGTAAAACTTACAGTAGTTAAAAAAAAAGTGCATCATTATCTGGATGAAATAAGTGCATGGGTCCTATATGCAAATTGCTACAGCCATGTTTTATTTCAAGGTTATTGTTTTCAAACTGGCTCCTGACTTTCATGTGCTCAGCAAAAGCATTAGCTGACAGGAGAGAGGGAAGGGGCTGCCAGGGGAAAAAGTCGGGGGAAGCAAAGAAGCTACCTGATTTATTTTCCTGCTGTAGCAGTGGGAAGGGGGACAGATTCAAGGCAAATGTCCAATAATTAGATTCTAGACATGAAAAATTCTAACACATGTATAATTTTGTATAATTTTTTCCATATATAGAATCTAGTTATTTGGCAGTCATCTTATATCGAATAAATATGGAAACTCTGTGTATTGATAGGAAGCAACAGAGCCAGGGTGTTTGTGTTCCTGCAGGGAACACTTTGCATACAGATTACAACATATAACAGGCACATGCTATATAACACATCATTACATGACCAATGCAAAGAGGGCAATATCTTCATGGCTGGATAACCTGGCAGACCAAGAGAGCTTCCGTGAGTCAGCTTGAACATTACATATGGTACCAGTTCTTGTAAATAATATAATACACAAATAATATTTATATACTACTAGCAAAAAAGACATATATAAATATTTGCAGTAATAATCAAAACAGGACCTGAACGTTCATCCAGTTGGAAAGGACTGTTATTAAGTTGTCATTTAAAAACTACACCATTTACTATATTATATTCAACACACTTGAGTAGAAAAATGTTCATAACTTTAATGAATCACATAATTAAACTCAAAGTGCTGTTTAGGAACAAAATTATTGTTACAGCCATATATTAGGATCAAAACTAAAATAAAACTGTCAGATTTACAATGAAACAGCATCTCTGGAATTTCAGTTTGTACAATTCATGACCATTTTTTCCTTTTATAGATCTTACTCTCAGGCACGTTATTAAACACATTGGTGCCTCACTTGAAAAATGCTATGCTGACCTGCAGTCTTTTCTTGCACATTCAGAAACCTTGTGACACTCTAGATATATCCTAAAAACCTGAGGCAACCCCTTGATGAAGCAGAAACCCTTGATGAAAGTGCTATGAAAACAGTTCATTTGACAATTTCTCAAAATGTAATTAGCAATTTAAAAGTTGGCTTTTTCAAAATCCCTTTTTAAAAAAAAATCCTGCTTTTAGAATTTATTCTTTCTTTTATTTCAAGATTCGTCTCCCTGCCCCCACCATCAGCCTTCCCCCAGCTGTCAAATTTCACTTGTCAGTGAAGTCAAAACCCCGACATTTTCAATTCAGGAAACTTCTCACTTTGTAACTGAATGTGTTGCTATTGAAAATATCTCATTCTAAAACACAATTACTTTTCTATATTTTAGTAATGCAAGAAAGATTCAGAAAAAGAAAAAAAAAATCAGGGCATGAAAATGAGGTGCAAACTATTTTTCCATTATTTACAAATCCATTTTTTTTCTTTCTACTCTGGTAGTGTTTCATTGTCCATAAGCAATATAATTAGATTTAATTAAATTATGCAAAGTACATGCCTACATAAACTAGATACACAAGCTGCCACATTAAATACACATAAAAGAAACCAAACAAAGGCCTTATCAAACACTATAGTTAAATGTCATACTAGGCAAGTGACCAGCTTATTATAGACAAGGAGTCTACCTGGAACCACTTTTCCAACTTGCTAGTCTGTACTTAATTCCCTGGGCTCTGCACTTAAAAGATACTAGAGTCTAGGATTACACAAAATTAAATACTCTTTAGGCTTAAAGTTAAACCAAGGAAAAAAAAAAGAGATTTCTTGATATAGGAGCAAGTCCTCAGCTGGGGTAAATTTTTACAGCTCCACTGACTTCAGTGGAAGATTTGGTCTCCAGCATATTGCATCCCTAATATTTCCATTTATCTTATTATTCCATAATTTTCCACAAGACATACTTGTAACTAAATCTCTTAAGGTTGCCAATTAATTTAATCCTTAAGCATTGTATGTAGCTAGACCCCCTGTATCAGCTTGGAGCTTGCTGAATTCAAAGGACTTTTTGTGTGCACAGTTAGGTCCATGTGGTTCCAGTAACAGGATTATGGTCTAATTTAACATCTTGTTATAATAAACAGCTTGCTATAGTAATGCAAATATTCAAATCTGTTGGCATTAGTGCCATTCAGAGTTGCATAAAGAGCTTGGTCACGTAACAGTGATGTAGCTGTGATGGTCCAGAAATTATGAGAGTCAAGGATTTCTTAAGGTGATATTTTAAATTAGACCTGTAGTTGGGATAAAGTTAGGCAAGCTTTTTGAATACAAGTCATTCTGCCTCAAATCATAAAGACCTGGCAACTTCAAGTGTCACACATACTTGTTACGACTTTCTTTCTGTGTAGGACAATGAGCAGTATATAAGCATCAATGAGCCAAAATGGCCCTTTAGCTCAAGGAGAAGCACATGGTTTAAGATACAAACCCTCCAGGCTGGATAATTGTTATCATCAGCCCACCAGAGGCACCGTGTAACACAAACACGTACTTTGATACATCTCTTTCTATCTAAAGAGCTTCAGTAGCCCCCATCACATTAGTAAGTGAGTGTCTCACAATCTTTAATGCAGAGTGAGTTTCTATGGGACTTTTGCCTGACAGAACAGCGCTGATCTTTGTTTTGGTGCTGATTGAATGAGTCAGTATCTTTGAGTCCCTTATGACGGATTTTAGGAGTACCGCTTTGATCCTTTAGAGTTTTGTTCCAAGTGCCTGGCCTTGATGTAGTGATTGGGCTTTGATTTAAATGAGCTAGCTAATGACACTTAACAGGGAGGTAGGACTAGTTTAGTATACATAGTCTGAGCAGCAACAAGCAGCACGCAGTGAAATTTCTGTGGGAATTTTTAAATAGAATTTGGTGGCTTTGCTTTATAAGTATGGTTCTGCTTCAGCCAGAAATGTGGCAGGGAATCATTCATTTTTGTGACCTTCACCTGTTGTACCATGTTCTGTTACCCACCTGGAGAGGAGGCCTATTTTGCATGCAGTACAAGCTGATAGCCCCAATGAGGGAAAAGTTTCAAGTTTTGAGCACCATGCACTGATCATCTTGCAAAGCTGTTGTGATCCAAGGTAATTTCTTGCATGTCAAAATCCAATCCCTAGTGCAGCAAATCCCAGAGAGGGAAGTAATGGCAATTATTTTAATATGAGAAGTAGGATATTTCAAAGAATACCTTCAAAACTGGAAGCACTGAATTGCTACTAAGTGCTGGGGAATCTTGAAGAGAGAAAACTTGCAAGAACCAGCAGAAGGAAAGCACCTAAAGATGAATGACAGAAAAGTTAGGACAGCACCATAATTAGCCAAAGGAGACTACCTGCTGGGAAATAGCACTGGACTCCATGTAGTGAAAGCAGGATATTATTCAAGGGCCAAACGGATAGCAGGACGGTGTCCTACCTTCTAAGGAACAAAGACAAAGGACATCGCTACAAGAATAAATGAGATTCTGAACTCAACAGGAAAGATTCCCTTGGCGGCAATCCTTATCAGCTCAAATGACACCAAAGGAAATCATAGCAGGGACCTGGGAAGCAAAGAAGACAGAATTCATGAAAATCTTTCCTGTCTCTAGAGTGAGAGATGACAGATAGCAGACTGAGGGGAACAGTTTTATTCACAAATGGGAGGGAGTGTGGGGAGAGTTTGGGTTTTAACAGAGGATTTGGGGACTTACTGTGCAAGCAGGAAAGCATATCATCCTGACAGTTTCCATCTCTGTAGCAGGGCTACCATCTCCAATCTCTTAGGATGGTAGTTGGGAAGTCTTTAAAGCAACCAACAAAGGAGACACAAAGGGACATGTAAGCTCCATACTTTTAAATCATCGATATTGTGCTGTTAGGAGCATAGGTAATAAATGAGAGGAATTAAGAGATGCTTATGAAAGAAAATAAACACGATATGGTTGGTACTACTGAAACTTGGTGGGATGGAGGTTGTGAATGGAAAGGTAAAATTGTTGATTAAAACTTGCTTCTGAAGAATAGGGTGGAAAAAGGAGAAGGGAGATGGTACTTTACATTAAAGATGGCATTGCAGCAAGGGAAGCTTAGGTTACATATGAAGAAAAGCTCTCTCACCAGGAAGGTAGTAAAGCACTGGAACAGGTTACCCAGAGAGGTGGCGGAGTCTCCATCCTTGGAGGTTTTTGAGACCCAGCTAGGTAAAGCTTTGGCTGGGATGAATGTAGTTGGGGCTGGTCCTGCTTTGAGCAAGGGGTTGGACTAGATGTGACGTCCTGAGGTCCCTTCCAGCCCTCATTTTCTATGATTCTATGTTACCTAATACATACTCAGGAGTTCAGAATCATAGGATTTTGAATGAGTTTTTACTAAATTTCTATTTGGAAAACTAACTATTAGGTAATGGTAAGCCCATACTAAAGACCGCCTCATTTAACTGATGAACAGTATGAATTGCTTGGAATATTTTGGAAGAAAATGTTATTATGGGTAACTTCAAGCTAGGACATTTTTTCTTGGAAACCATATCATTATCTACATTTTGTTGCTTCCTGGATTTCTAAATGTAGAAATTCCAGCACTCAGTATGAAGTAACTCAAGGCTGGACCCCATTCAAATGGAAAAAAGAAATATTAATTGATTACTTAAAAGCAATTGTTGCCTAAGCATCAGTAATCATAAACAGGCCAAATTCACCTTGTGCAAACTGAATAGGGCACTAACCAGAAATATGTATATTTGAAAATTAAAAAAGCCAGTTTCATAAAGTTTAAAGTAATTGCTTTCACAAGTAACTAAAGATAATAACAATTTTTAACTGGTAAGTGTTGATAAAAAGACATGTGAATATATTAGGAACAAATAAGCCCTCAGTGAGATGCACATATCTGGCTAGATGTGGTTGGAAAAAAATGTAAATAGTCCTATAGAAAAGCTGAAATAACCAATAAATAGTTCTGTTCTATATTTGGAATGATGCATATTGGAACGATGCATTTGGAGGATGGATACTACCTATATGATGATTAGTGAAAAAGGGACATGTGGCATAGCATCTGTTAAAAATGAATGTTTTGAAATGAATACACCCAGATAACCTTAAAAGAACTAGCTAAGGAGTTCTGTGAACAACTAATGCTTATTTCATATGGTATTGGAAAGGTAAGGAAATGAAGACTCTCAATATCATTCTAGTAGTTAAAAAGGATGCCCCTAGGAACTGTAAACTAGTTAGTCTGACATTGATTTCAGGTAAAATAAAGGAACATTTAATGTGGGAATCTATGAGCAGAGAATTACAACCTAACCATACATTTAATAACAGTCAACACTGTTTCCTGAAAGGTAGGTCTTGCCAAGCAAAGCCAGCCGTATACATGTGATGGATGCCACATGATGTTTTGATTTTAAAATCTGTTGTTCTGTGGAGTTAAAAGTGTTCAACCAGTAGAGATTTAAAACAAAAAAGTTTCTCCTTGACTGACCTCAGACTGCTGTAGGTAATGAGGATATATCCATGAACAGTTGTTCCTAGTAGGATCCCCACTCCCAGGTTAATTATTGGTCCAACACTAGTTAATATTTTTTAAATTAATGGTCAAGATTGGAGGAAAATCTTTGGAGTCACCTTGATATTTTGCTAGCAAATTGGGATCCAGGGTGTGGGCTGCATGCCATGCCCCAAACTGCCCCCTCCCCACTCCCCATGTTGCCTATAGTGCTGGGTCCAGCCCATATACTACAGGCAGTGCATGCCTCATCCCAGATCCAGGGCTTGTGTGAGCTGTCTTGCACGTGGGCTTGACTGACCACCTGTTCTGCCTGCAGTGTCCAGCCTGCACACAGCATGTAGCTCTCAGAGCCAGAGTGATGCATGGGCTTGGTCCAATGACCCACAGGCCAGATCATATGGTTCCACCTGCGGGATCAGGCCCACAGGCCATGTTTGACACCCTGGCCCCATAGCTGAGAATCACTGAAGTAGAGAAAGTTCAAAGCTGCCCACAAAGATGATCTAGAGACTCAATACATTGAGACAATAATCTGCAAATCAGAAAGCTGGAGAAGTAGATAGGTTGTTTCAATTAGGAGCACTTGTCCCTAAGGATTTCAAAAATAAAAATAAACTATAACTATCATATTTGTCATGTTATGACATGTCAGTAGTTTAATGCATTACTAAACTCATGAAAGGAGAAGGAGAAGAGGTTGTTACCATATATTTAGATTTCAAAGAAGCCTTTGACTTGTTCTCCCATGATGCCCTCATGGTCAAATTGGGGAACCGCAGCCTTGACAACCTTACAGTCTGATGGCTGGGAAACTGGCTCCATGGTCAGACCCAGAGAGTGACACTCCATGGAACCAAGTCAACATGGTGTATGGTGACCAGTGGTCCTCCCAGGGCTCAGTACTCAGACCTGTACTCTTTAATATATTCATAAATGATCTGGATTCAGGTGTCAGAAGCAGACTGGTTAAGTTCACAGACAACACCAAATTATGGGGAAATACGATCACCCTAGAGAATAGCTGGCAATTAAGGCTGACCTGTATAGTCTTGCAAGGTGAGCAGATCAAAACTGCATGACATTTAACACAGAGAAATGCAAGGGTCTGCACCTTGGGAGAAAAAACCCACATCATACTTATAGGCTTGGCAGTGCTACGCTCACTAGCACCAAGACCAAAAAAGACTTGGGGGGTCCTTGACTGACCACAAGATGAACATGTGCCACCAATATGATGCCACAGCAAACTCTGGCTTGCATCTACTAATGCATCTCAAGCAAGACCCAAGAAGTCATCCTCCCACTTTACTCAGCTTTGGGGAGGCCACAGCTGGAGTACTGCATCCATTCTGGGCTCCACATTTTAGAAAGGATGTGGAGAAGCTTGAGAGAGTCCAGAGGAGAGCTACGTTCATGATCAGAGGTTAAGAGAACAGGCCTTATGAGGAGAGGCTGAGAGGCATGGGACTGTTCAGCCTGCAGAAGCAAAGGCTCAGGGATAATGTGGTGACAGCCTATAAGTATATAAGGGGTGTGCATAAGGTTCTGAGGAATGTCTATTTACCAGGGTACCCCAAGGGAAGACAAGGTCTAAAAGTCACAAACTGTTGGAAGACTGTTTTAGACTGGACATAAGGAAAAACTTCTTTACTGGAGTCCCCAGAGTCTGACTTCCTGAGTCCCCAGCTGACTTCCTGTGTGTTGGGCAGGGGGCTGGACATGATGATCTCATGAGGTCCATTCCAGCCCTAGTGGCTATAAAATCGATGAATGACTAACAACATTATCAAATGAAATATATATTCCAAAACATTTTAAACTGTAATTATATTATATTATATTATATTATATTATATTATATTATATTATTATTTACATTTTAAACACGTTGGGATTATTGAAAGCAGTTTGATTTAATGGGAAATTTAGATAAACGTTTCCCATTAAGCAGAAAATAAATCTCAAAATTCCAAAATTCCTACCACATGGACTTTCAGTCAACACTAGTTCCCATCCTTGTCCCAATCACTCGACCATCCTTCTTCACTGGGCTCAGCTGATTTTATTTTCTTGAAGAAGTATCTGGAGGGTGGTTGTACTACTTAGAAGATCATGTTAAGAAGCAAGCTTAAATCGAGTTAGAAATGATATTTAAAGATGACCAAAAATATAAGGTGACACTTTTCTGTAAAAATGGAGACTCCTGTATCTAAAACTTAATGTACTTTTTTTTTTTTTTAAAGCACCCATGTGGTAAATCTTAGAATAAGTCCCTTGAAAGGAAATTCTCACTCTATAAATCTTTGTCTGCTTCAAGCTTTTATCTTAACATTCAATATTAAACAGGGGGAAAAATCTAAAGAAAAATTTATACCTGCTGTTCTTTTTTGTCACTTTCTATAATAATTTGTCCAAGTTTAGCTTTATGAAAGAAGCTGTCAGGTTTGTCAATGCCAATATTCTAACTATTTTTTTAACAGAAAATTCTGTTATCATTCTATGTTGTAGTGAAATTCTGCATTTTTGTAATCAATGTACAACACCTGGGCTCATTCATAATTAACTCATAATAATTTTTTACTATTTGTCTGCCCTGGTATTTCACTTTTACTACCATCTCTCTTCAGTTAGATGGTATCGCTAGAAAGGTTTATGAGCACCTACATCATTATGGGTGATTGCCGCAATTAATCTGTCCTTTTTTTTTTTTTCTAACTGGTATACCACTAATCAGACTGACACAGGAAGTTTGAATTAAATTCTAATAGTGATTTCTAATTATTTTTTTCATAGCGAAAGTCTATGGATATTCGGGACAATATCTGAAATACAGCTTGTAGATGTTTACCATTTGGTATCATTCCTTGATTTTGTTTGATAGGCATAATCTATAGGTCACATATAATAGGCTGAGTTTTAGACTGCAGCAGAAGAGCTGTTATGACTGATATGTCTGCCACATACATGAAAAACAAAAGAAAAAAGGTACCACCGATGACCATGATACACCACAAATGACAATAAGCGTTCTCACAAAATCCAACTTCTATGTATACTAACGGAAAGCCAAACTAGAAAGATTAGCCCATAGTAGTACTCTTCAGTGACTCCTGAATTAGTCTACGGTTATGTTTCCCCCACTATAAATTGCCATCACCCCCGCAACCCCTTATAGTAACATCTAAAAGGAGCAGAAACTAAAATGATGGAGGAATCACCAGCAAAGAAATTCTTATGGGCCTTTTTTTTTTTTTACACTAAAGTAAAAAAAAAAATTAACATTAATTTCAAAAGGAACAAGACTGGTCTTGTAGTTTATACCCTGATGTTGCAGGACAATTTTCCTGAGATATCTAAGCTCTGTTGCAGGTAATAAGATTCCTGTGACACTTTGCCAGCATATCCATGTCCCCACGGGTGTGAATGTGTGTTTCCTAAGGGAAAAGTAGCAGTGGCACATGTCGTGCTGCTGCTACTTTTCTCCAAGGTACACCTGTGCCATGCATGTTCCAGTGTGCAGCAGGTTACCCCAGGTGGAGTAGGGAGGCTGGCCCCAGCCGCCTTACTTGGGGTCCTGGGAGCCTCGAGGAGCTGCAAACACAGCGCTCCTGCAGCAGGGAGCCTGGCCAGCAGCCGGAGTGTGGCTCCAGCTAGCTATGCTCTGGTTTTGGGTGGTATGTGTGCTGCCCCCCTTTTTTAGTGTGGGATTTTTAAACCCAGGATCTCCCAGGGTCAAGAAAACTCCCCGTGCTGCAATGTAGCAGCACAGGGAATGTCTGCATGTGCAGCGTGGTGCCAAAGATGGGTCTGTGGCACCACACACCACACATCAGTGCTTGTCTGGATGCAGCCTATAAGTCTTTTCTTCTTGTACCATGCTCATCAGATGTACTTTGACACCAAAAAGTAAGTGTCAGAGTCCACTGCTATCAGGAAGTCCATTTCATGAGCATGTACATACAGAAGGGCCACAGAATTAAGCTGAAAAGAGCTACGAAAAAAATTAATTATTACACTGCTACCAAACCAAATGCACATTGCATAAACATGAAGCTAGAAAGATGTATTTATGTGTACCTAATCTCTTCATCATGAAACAGCTTATGAATCCGAAAGAACAAAATGTCAAGGCTGCATAATATATACGAAACAAGGCATCCATTTCAATAATTCTAGAGTCTTTAACAGTTACAGCAATAATATTTACAAAAGATAAATGAGTGAAACTTGTCAAAGCTTTAATACTGGATCTTCTGCTCAGCATACCTGAACATTGAGGATGGAAGATAAAGGTGCCTTTGACCCACCTTTTGGCCTACTTCTCTGGAGATCGTGCAGCTAGCTGAATTGGCTTCTGCAACAACTTAGAGTCAGTGCATATCACACAAGTCACAACGCTAATGTTAACCGGCCCATTTCTTCTCCTACTGGAGTGAAGTGAGAATTTTGTCATTGACTTTTCAATGCATGATAGGGGCAAAGAGTTAAGTTCAAGTATTATGTTTACAATACAACAATTGTGATTCTTTGTGTGTCCTCTGTTCAGTAAGTAGGACAAATTACCAGTCAATGGTGCATGATGAAACTGATACATGGCTTGATTCCATTTAATTTGCATAGGAATTTGCTGTACCATTATTCATTATTTTTAAAACGCTACACACATTTCCCAAATTGAAAGGTGACTTAAATGCCACAGGAGTTGTTACTAAAGAAATGCTGAACAAAGACATAGAGCCATTAAAAAATGATAAGCTCCTCCCCTTAGAGTTGAGTCAATGCTATTTTATTTAAAATCACAACAGACTACAATCTGACATCTGTTTTACCTTCTTAACCTCTTTGGCTTCATGCGCAACTAAAAGCTGAATATTGCTGGGGCTGTAGAAGCAATTATTTAAATTGTATTTCAAGCTGCAAACAGCTTATAGACTTCTACAGACTTTCAGTGAGTAATGCTATTAAACTTTTTTAATTTGGATGGGAAATATTCAGAGATTGCCAACCCCAAAATGTTCAAATATTGTGACTCAGACACCAAAAGATCACGAGGTTTTAAAATAATCATATTGCAATATTTATTAGGTATTTTTAAATTACTTTCCAGTTTGAGATGTACACAGAGGTCTTTTCTCCATACCTCTGAGGTCTAGACACATCCCCTTTTTCTCTAATAAAGCTGAACATTTTTACTGAGTTTTTTGTTGTTGTTGTTGATTTTGTCCTCTTTCAGTGAGATCTTCATTTTATGCCAACCCACTGCCAGATGTTTAACTCATTATGTGAGAATATTGATGTGCTTTTACAATCTTTTACAGTCTAAGAACTTTTACAATCTTTTCTCCAATATCTGATGAAGGGTGTTTGTGCCCAAAAGCTTGCAATTAAAGAATTTTTTTTTGCAAAAATCTTGTTGGTTTAATAAAAGATATCATGTCTACTACAGGTCCTGATTGCCTTATGCATCACTTATATACACAAGAGGTCCCTTGACTGGACTTGGGTTTTATGTACTCTCCCCTGCAACATCTGGTCAGTGGTAACACTGCCAAGAACAATTTGATCCAAGCTCTTTGATTGTTCTTCATACAAATGTGGTTAGTGGATCAAATAAAAAAGCCTATTTGAGCAAGTCTGATTCCCTTTTTTGAGCTGTCTGCTCCACCTTCCAGTAGGAAGATAAGATGCCAGGTGGAAGTCAGGGATGCATTTCTGGCCAACCCTGAAACCAAATCATGCCTCTGGGTAGAGTCAAGGCTTTTAAAACTTTCCCCACAGAAAAAGGGACAACACATGTTCACAAACCTTTTCATCCATGTTTTTTTCCTAACTTTTAAACTGTTCTGTTTCTAGAGGTAGAAAGCCCACCACATCTCAGCCTACCCTGTAAACTATCAGGATAAGGTCTTCAAGGATACAGCTGACTTCCACAGCGCTACTGCTGACAACAGTAAGACAAAAGAAAATCCTCCACAGTAATAAACACTAAGTGATTACTGAAACAAAGATTGCTGTTTATTAACTGCCCATGTTCACATAATCCATTTTATTAACTATGAAGTTTGCTTTAATTGGTTTATGATTATTTTCAATTGCACAGTTGTTAATGCTTGCTGTCTTCCAAAATGTAGCAAAAGTGGTAGAATGCTGATAAATTATTTTTAAAGACAGTAATGGTTATTAACATTTGCCTGGAAAATTAAGTTCTCTCTTTACCCTGAGGCTGAAAAAACCTGCTGGAATTATGTACCTTGATTCCCCTCTCACTTAACTGACATTGTTACAAAGGGTATAAAGGTAGTCCATAGCATGTAAAGAAGTAGGCTGTTGCCTATGAAGGCTTATTCCTCTCTAAAAAAGCTAGACTCTGAAATGAAAACCTGGCCAAACTATTGCCAGCGGTGTAAAGGAGGAGAGTCAGCCAACGCCTCTCCCATTTCATCTACAAGCCCCTTTGCTAGATAATTACAACTTTCAAACGGCCGGAGCATTTGATAAGAAACGTGCTGCTCATGAACAATATCTCAGGATCATGATTTACCTGTTTTAAATTCCAATTTGTAATACCTTGACTTCCCAAAAGCCTTTGATTAGGTATCCCACACTGTTCTGACAAGAAAATTGAAGATAGTGGGCTTAACTGCGAGATGGTTAGATGAGTATGAAGCTGGCTGCAGGGTTGAACCCAGAGAGTCCTAATGAATGGATCTGGGTTGTCCTGGCGAGAAGGGGGCAGCGGTGTCCTGCAGGATTTGATGCTTAGTCCTGTACTTTTCAACATTTTTACCAATGCTTTGAATCAGTGAAGATCTCACTGGCCAAATTCAGAGATGATACCAAATTATGGGGAAGTGTGGTCACACTTGAAGATAGGCTGCAGATACATGTGGACCTAGACAGGCTGGCAAGTCAGGTGAGTCAGAACCAGATGAAGTTCAATGTCAAGAAATGTAACGTGCTCCACCTGGAGATGAACAATTTCCTGCACAACTACAGGCTTGGCAACACCAACTTGACCAACACTACGAATGAAAGAGACCTGGTGGTAATAATAGACCACAGCATGTATATGAGCCAGCAGTGCAATGCTGTTGCTGGCAGGGCAAATAATACTCTGGCATGAATCAATCAATGCATCTCCAACAAGACCAAGGACGTGAATCTTCTGCTCTACTCAGCACTGGTGAGACCCCCAACTGGAGTACTGCGTCCAGTTCTGGGCACCGCACTTAAACAAAGATGTGGTAAAACTTGAGAGGGTCCAGGGAAGAGCCACTTGTATGATCAGAGACTTGCATGGCAAGCCACATGAGGAAAGGCTGAAGGAACTGAGACTCTTCAGCCTGAAAAAGAGAAGGCTGAGAAGGGACTTGGTAGCAGCTTACCGCTATGTCAGGGGAGCACAACAAGGGCTTGGTGAACAACTGTTCACCAGGGCACCCTTGGGGAAAACCAGGAATAATGGCCACAAAGTCCTGAAAGACCATTTCAGGCCCAACATCAGGAAAAACTTCACAGTTAGGGTGTCCATGCTGTGAAATAAGCTCCCTCTGGGGGTGATGCAATTGCCTACCCTGGAAATCTTCAAGAGGAGACTGGACAGTCACCTTGCTGGCATCATCTGACCCCACCTGTCATTTTTCCTGCCTGGTGCAGGGGGCTGGACCTGATGATCTTCAGAGATCTCTTCCATCCTTACAATCTAGGAATCAAGTATGGAGCTTATGTAGCAGGTATCCAGGTTGTAGCTGTATTGGTCTAGTGGCAAAAGGAATCAGGACTCGTGGTAGAGATGATATCTTTCATTAGACCAACTAGATTTTTGAAAAAAAAATCTTTAATTGCAAGCTTTTGGGCACAAACACCCTTCTTCAGGCATTGGAGAAAAGACTGTAAAAGTTCTCCTCTGTAGAAATGAAAGTTCATATTTCAAAGAGTTGAGAGTGTGGTAAAATCTCCTGTTTGGAACAGGCAATCGTGAGTCGTAGTAGAGATGGTATCATTTATTAGATCAACAAGACTTTAGCAAAAAAAAAAAACACTTTCAGGCAAATACATTATGAAGATTTCATTTCAATTTTATATATATATGTATATATTTTGCAAAAGTCTACTTGGTTTAATAAAAGATACCACCTCTATCATGAGTCCTGATTCCTTTTTCCACTAGACCAATATATCCACAACCTGGATACCTGACACATGGAAGACATCAAATTTTAACCATTTTTAAATTTGAAATCTTCCTAATTTTACAAGGAGGAAGCCAAAAAAAATCTTTAATTGAAATGAAGTCTTCATAATTTAATTGCCCAAAAGCTTGAAATTAAAGAATTTCTTTGGCAAAAATCTAGTTGGTCTAATAAAAGATATCACCCTACCACTAGTCCTGATTCCTAAGTTTGTGTAGCGACATGCAAGTTTATGGACTGAAAGGCATAACTGATGTCTTTATGTGAAAGTGAGAAACAGGTGCAGCTAGTTCTTTTCAGGAATACTCTGCTGAAGGGAATGAAGTTATACTGTCAAAAATTATGCACAAGGAAGCCTACACACTTTATTGCACATTTGATTCCTGGAAAAGTATGTACATGTTCATAAGAAAACTGTGTAATCTATAATTACCTTAAAATGAAAGTATATGTGCTTTGCTTGTAAATAATGTCTATGAAACTACAAAAAGTATTTTAGGATGGTATGAAATTTTGGTTTTAGTAAACTTTAAAATTCAGCTTATGCAGCATTTGCATTGTAAAAAGCCATTTCGTTCAACAATAACTCTTTCAAGGAGGGCTTGAAATCTCATTATCTACCTTCGTTGTTATGAAAACATGTATTAAAAAAACACAACTAATTTTCTTAGGTAGTGTTTGCTTATCAGTTAATGGTCTTTAGTGGCATCAAGGACTGGAGATGGAACTGGGAGCCCAGAAGAAGCTTAATGTGTGATTTAATAACTAATAAGATGAATGAAAGATTTACTCCAACTCCAGTCCTAACCAATGGTATAGCAAGATGCAAAACAAATCCCTCTCTTTGGCAGCCTGCAGATTTAGAAAGAAGAGAAGTAGATGATGAAAAAACCTAAGCAGTGACTAGGATTTTTATTCTTGTAGCCATGCAAAGGTCTGACTTAAATGATACTGAATACTTAAAGCATTCACTAGTAAACCAGTGCAGCATTTCCAGAAGCACGGAGTCAGAAGAAACAGAATAAATGGTAGACAGAGGTGAGAGGGTGCCAGGGACTTGTACTGTAAACCTTTAAGAATAGGGGCTGCCATCATGTCATGTCATGTCATGTCTGCATACAGGGTCTAACATAATAGGCTCCTTATCTCTGACCCTACCATACAAATCTAATAAAATAAGTAACCTACTATGGCTACATTTGCAAGTTCAGGAACCAGGTAAGCACAATTCAGCCTGGGGAATGTTCAATCATTTGTAGCATAAAATTATCTTTTATCTGTTTAAATGAATCATAATTAAAGCTTATTATGGAATAATTCATTACACAATATTCATCATTACTTCCGCAGCTTTCACAAGATAGTTTTTTATAGCGGATATACTGTGAAACATCCCCCAGACTAATCCACCTCTGAAGAATCCATTATAATGATAACACAAATGTAATAAGTGCACAATTCACTCTTGACAATTCTTTTGATAGAGGTGGACATAAAGTGGAACCACCAAAAAGAACGAATTTATGAGGAAGACATTAGGATTTAATTAAATTCTGAAAGGGAATTTCAGTTAAAAAATAGCAAAGGTATTTTCTATTATTGTGCATGAAAGAAATAATAAAATACATCATCAGAATCCAACATATCTACTCTGTTCATGTTACTGAATAAGGATAATTTTGATGTTGGCAGGGAGCTTTCTGGTTAAGGAAGCAGACTTCAAGTTAGGTTTCCTGGTTTCTATTCCCTACCCCATCTTTGACCTGCTACAAGACCTGAGGGAAAGTCATTTGCAACCTCATTCAAAAGCCACAGGTTTCTTTCAGTTAGAAATTAGGAATCTAATCTCTTTCTAAAATAACCCTTCCATAAAATGGATCCAAAGAACTCTCAATTATTTTAAAGTGGTAATCCAAAACCTAAATATTATTAATATGCTTCAAAGCTTTGCCTGAAGCATGCTATGCTATTGCAAAATAAGATTGTTCCAACAGGCCCAAGGCAAATGTAAAATTATAAAGTATTACATAGTATTATACTGTATCATTGATCACAGTCTGGGAGATTTAGGAACACGCTGTACTAAAAACACGAGTGCAGGGAGACATGAGTGTAGGAAGCTCCGCAAGATGCCTCTGAGGACATCTACAAGCAATACACAGCAGTTTGCCTATGAGAGCCAAAGCTACAAGGTATGAGATATGAAGACAGTGTAGATGGTTGTATTGCTTTCCAAGCCAGCAAAAGAAGGGAAATAAAGGGTGGGAAAGTAAAGGGATAGGCCTGTGATAAGGAACAGGAGTATGAGAAGGGCAAAGGCAGTAGCAGAAAAGATACAGAAGACAGAGGACCAGGACTGAGGCAAGTGTTGCCAGAAATGAATAAGCAGAAGCAAAGGAAGAGGTAGGACCTGGATTTGTGCTGGTGAGACTCATTCGAAATAGTGAGGAAAAGGGGAGCAGATAGCTGGCAGGACCTGCAGCAGGGTGAAGGTAAAAAGGAACAGTGAATGATGCCCGGAAAAGGGGAGGATGGAGGAGGATAGATGCTGTGATGCAGATGAGAGTCCCATGAGACAGAGATGGACAAGATGACCCAGGAAAAAGGAAAAAAAAAAGAGAGAGAGAAAAATCTGCAAAAGGTATGCTAACAGCAGGACCCTATCCAGCCCCTGCAATGTCTCCCATGGAGAAGGCAGCAGCCTGCCTCTGCTACTCTGGGCCACTAGAATGAGAGGAGGTTGGAGAGTGGAAAAGAAGTGCTCATACAAAGACCCCATCCCAGGAGCTGGCTGCCCAGTAGGGTCTTTTTGTGGGGTTTCTGTTTGTTTTTAACAAACCAAATGATTTTTAGAATAGTTGTTATCTGAAGCTGGCTTCTTTCCATTCCATCAAATACGAACACACTTCCAAAACCTCAGTGAACTACAGATTGTCCCAGATGAACATACCATTATACAAATATGACACAAGGAGACCTCATCTTCTGCTTACACTAAAGGAAAAGCAAGTGTCTCATGACAAGAAAATGTTTTGCTAAACAGCAGGCAGGAGACAATAGGCCTCTCTGAAGAATAGGATCAGAAAAAAAGTATAGTTCAGCAATCAGCTGCTTACATCTTCTGATCCCTGCCATGGATGGTTAGCACTGGAAGCTATTTAAAGTCGAAAGGCACAAAGAGAACGAAGGCTCGAGATGACCAGGAAGACAGGCAGTGCTATCAGACATTGCACAAAATGACATTTTTCCCCCTTGATTTCAACAGAGCTGGAGGTTGAAATGAAGAAAGCACTTGCTACCTTGTCACACTGGTCAAGCTGAACAGACTTCCTCCAAGGAGTGGGACAGTGCAGATCAAATCAGCTCAGGAAAGAAAAACCATTAGTTTGTGTGACCTTTCCAGAACAGAGGGTTGGATTCATTCATTTTACTGCAGTAATGTTAGCAAAAGGCTGATAGGGGAGTACATAGCTTTCTATTCCAGAGTGCCATTACCTTTGTGGCTGCATAAACAGAGGTGAATCACCAAAACTGGACAAATGGGTCTGTTAAATATTAACAGGGAAAACAGCAATTCAAGATGGCTATCAAGAGAAATAATGCCTTGCCCACTGCTGTGCTTTGGGTAGAAAGCACAGAGAGCAATCTCTGGGAGTCTCAGCCTTCCACCTGTCAGCTACACACCAGATCTGTTAAAAGTGCTTTAGGGAGCAGATCTGTTCACACAAGGTACTTGTACAGCCCCGACCACTGTAGTAACTGAGCACCTCAGTCTAATGGATTCATCCTCCCTACACTCTGGTGAGGAAGAGCAGTGGTGTTGTGAGCGGGGGATCTGAAAACCTGTCTACACCATCTCCAGCTATGCAAGGACTTGCAGGCTGGAAACACATCCTGCTCATTCTTGGCGCACCAGATGCTGATCCTGAAACATCACATAGCTGCTGGTAGAGCGGGGTGGGCAATAAGAGCAAATGAGGTGAGGCTGGTTGGGAGAGCACTCAGGGCATGCACCAAAGAGCAGCTTGTATACACGGCAGAAGCAAGTGAAGGTTGCACTAGGCGGGTGATCGTCTGGATAATGTGAGAGCTGAGGGACATCCAAATTCAGTTCCTACTGCACTTCAATGGCTCCACTCCCTTGCATGGCTGGTGATGGTATAGATATAACCCAAGGCACGAGAAGCAAAGGGACGTGCCCAGGATCACACAGGAAGGCTGCACTGGGAACTGAATTTGGATGGGCCTCTGCTCCCAGATTATTCAGATGATCATCCTGACTAGTGCAACATGTGCACTAGTGGCCAATGCATGCCCCAACACAGTAGGATAGCATCTCCCCAAGCCTTCTCACACCTCCTCCATCTCTTCTGAGGTTTCTCCTTTCTTCCCTATTTTATTCATATTTATTCCCACTGCCACCCCAGAGTGGGGAGGTGCAGAGAGCTCTTAAATCTCTCCTGCTTTCTGCATTATGCTCCAAGTACAAGAGCTTTGAGTTTGGATCTCCTGAGGCCACCTTTCATTTGGCTATTTACGAGGGGCCACAGGGAACATAATTCATATATTGCACAGAAGCAAATATATCGTGTTATGAAGCGTGTTCTGTTCTTAGTGACACACACGCATCACAGTTTGAGCAGATACAGCCTACTGACACATACATCATACACTACAGAGCAAAGCAAATATACTGCATGCTGCAAAGATTCATTGGTCACATAACTCTTAGTTGTACAACTACAGGACATTCCCATTCAGAAAAAAGATGCCTGCATCCAACATTAAGCACTGTATACTAATCTGTGCATGCTCCCCTTAAAATAACGGGACATAAGTCTTGGTTCACCAGGAGCTTAAAATTAAGCTCATACGTGAAGTTAACAAGTATTTTAACTCTCACTGTATAGCAAGGGTGCCCAACCTGCAGCACAAGTGGCATGGGCTGTCTCTGTGTGTGGCATGGTACACTGGCAGATAGGCAGGGAGCAGAAAACAGAGCAGCAAATCAGGCAAGCAGCCCCGGGCAGGAAGCAGAAAGCAGAGCAAACAATCAGGCAGGAGGAGAGGATAGAAGTGGCAGTGAGAGAGGGTGCAGGGCTAATTTGTGACATCCGATCCAAAAAGGTTCACTCCTCTGTAGTAAATGACTCTGCAATTAATCTCCAATTCAGTGAAGCACTTAAGTAGTAGTCAAGCCCAGCTGAAGTCACTTTTCCATCATGGGTGGTGGAACTGGGGAGCCAGACCCAGATCTTTCAATCTTCCCATGGGCATCAGTGGATTTTTGAATCAGGACCTCATTGTGAAACAGAGTTCAGTGAGAGGAAAGGCTTCAAAATCTGAGCCTCACTTTTTGCTCAGCCAGTTAAAAATCAGATCTGCCCATAAGGTATACAATTGTTGTTCCTCAAGATAAAGCTAAACAGCTTGTGTTTTTATTTGTAGTTTTTATTGATTTGTTTATTTATTCATTTATTTATTTCTACGAGAAGTGGAATTTAGTAGCACCTGAGGCTGCAAAGTATTTAAAATGAAAAAGGTTAAAGGTACCTAAACCTTCTTGATGGTTCATGTGAGCCTACTGGTTTTATTTTACTCTGACTGCTTTCTATCAGTGGTTCTCAAACAGGGGGAGGAGGAGGAAAGGAGATTCGCCCCTTTTCCTCTTGCTGTACAGCTCTTCACCTCTTGGAGGTTATGTTATGGGCAATGGAAAAAAAAATAACACTATGTCACTACAGCTATCCTGTAAACTCTTCAATATTGTAGAGCTGCTTTTCTTTTTCTTCCTCCCGTTTATATTTCCCCTTTTCTTTCTTCTGGTTTGTCTCTTGTAATATACCGTGCAGCTATTTAAGAAAAACGAATGTCTTTGGCTTCAGGAAGAAATGATCAGTCTCCTTGTAGGGACACTTGCAGCTTTCTTTACTGGTAAATGGTTTCAATTCTGTATTTGGGTTGGAACAAACAAGGCATTAGTGTTATTTAGACTTCACTAGTACCACAGGAAGCCAACTGCTGGTGCCACCAAGAACAACTGCTACCAACCAAGCATAAGGGCTTTTGTAGATTATTCCAGTAGGGCACTGCAAGCCCTGACTGGCCGTGACTAACACACCCTACCTCCTCCATAAAGCCCATACTGCCATCTCTCCTGCTAAAGGCTCTGCCTTCACTCAAATCATGCAATAGTGTATTTGGCCAGATTTTGTTGAGCATTTCTTTCTGTCCTTTGCAATTTATGCTCAATACCACTAACTGCTTCAATGCTATCCCTAGAGAGAAAACCTTTCTGTCCACCAAACACTAGGACTCTACTCTGACCTCCAATAACTCTGAGCCAACCCCCAAGTAGTAATTTCTCCATGTATATACATAACCTCTACTCTTCTCACCAACAGCTCCCTCAGGAAATATGCTGCGTTTCCTATCTTGAAAGGTTGCCTGCAGGAGTGCATATGTCGGGCACAGCTGGCATCTATTTTAACTTCCGTCTTGTACATCTTTGGCTCTTCATTGATGCTCATTCCCAAGAGTTATTTTAGGTTTAAAGGGAAGATTGCACACATTTGTCTTCCTTTTCCCAGAAGCAGAGGCATTTGCCTGAGGGAAAATATCCAGCACTCTTTGGTGTGTGTGTGAGTGTGTGTGTGCACCTGTATGTGATGAATCTCTCTCTCTCTCTCTCTCACCTTACTACCTATAGTGCCTCCATCCCCCATCAACCACCACCCTGAAACCTCTATCTGCACGCTTCATAAATACAAAGTGTTTTTCAAAGCGGAGAACCAAATTCCTTCCTGGCTGATTAACATGAAGTCCATGGATTAATTTATCATAGATAAATTAATCCCAATGAATGTTGCTAGGGTACGTGCACCACAATATCAGAGACAGGAAGGTAATTGAGTATCTGGACCCCTGATCTTCTTATTTACAGATCTAACTCACAATGCCACAAACAAATTCAATTCTGACTTCTTATTTGAATTTAATTAAAACATGTTTCTTTCTACTTTATAACAGTAGCATCAACTGATTTTCTTTTCACCCCTCAAAAGCAGAGGTATTGTTACTTCAGCAATAAAAGAGAAAAAGCAGCCTTGACAGCTATATTTAACAAACTTGAGGGATAGAGCCCCACAGGGCAAGAGAGAAGCAGGACCAAAAAATCTGGTAGCTGCCAAAGGAAGCAACAAATGGATGCCTTAGTTGAAGTAATAGGCTCCCTGAGACAAAATACAGAAAACATTAACAACAACATGGATAAGATTCAGGTATATCAGAGGGTTTGTGAATTGTAAGAAGGAAACTTGTAAATCAAGATAGGATTCTAAAGCCATTAGGGTAAAATGATACAATTCCTTGTACGTACACCTTGTTTCCTTGACTCTAAACTATATAAGAACATGTGTGCAATACAGAAAGCAATAACACACACACACACACACACACACATACACACACATGCATGTTTATACATGTATATAATATGTCATTGCTTTCTGTAGTGCACACATGTTCATATTATATGTATATGATAGCAGACATGATAACAGATCCAGGCAAATAAACATCTTTCCTGAAAGAAATTCTGCCCATTGTAGAAAATAAGATTTACTAAACTCGATACTGAAAAGAAAGTTATTCATCATTTTTAAAGACTAAAGGTACCTTCACGCCAGCCTGCCATTGACAGTTAGTCCCAAACCTTCTATTACTCCCATAACATGGGGCCCTATCTGTTACAAGAGATACTAACTGCTAGGGGCTAGCAGATAGAGATGGGCAAGTGAAAGGGGAAAAAAGGTAGCACCTTCAAAGCTGTGGGCCACTGGAGCAAGATGGAAAAGGGGCTGGCCTATGAGGATAGTGGCAGTGGAGGTGCAGCAGAGCTGAGCAGGTTGCTGATGAGTAGACGAGTAACCTCTGCCATTGACTAGAGGCAAACAACAGGGCTAAGGGGCTGTGAAACAATACAGAACAGCTTACAGAAGAGCTGGTTTGGCTGTAAGGCAGTGAAAAGGGCATCTGATTGTGGGGGGCACCTGACTGTGAGACAACTCATAGGGAGGCAGGCTGCAAAGAAGCAAGCCTAGATTGGTTAATAGGGATAACTCTGTGCCTGGCCCTGAGAAGCAAGGGGCAGGTGACCGGAAGGGAGTGGAGTTTGTAGATTTATAGGATTGGTTCCAGGATTAGTAGAGTAAAAACAGGACAGGTTGCAAATTTTTCAGGTGGCTAAAGTTAGGAAAAAGATTTGGTGGGCTTACAGTTGGCAACTGTGAGGTGACTGGATCCTACTCTAACTGCTAGCAAATACAGTTGGAACCATATAGATAATAAAACACCTCCACATGCTCCTGCAAAATTAATAAAACAAATAAGATCATTAGGAAGTGGAACATTAGTGTACTAGTAATAAGACTACATTAAATATAAGCCCAAATTGTGAAAAGTAGCGTTAGTTGTACATACCAGGTAGAGACATGGTTGTCCAGTTAGAGCACTGCAAGTGAAAACAATTGAACATTTTCATCTCCTAATTATAAGATACAAGTATTAGGCCTGAAGAGCCAAAACTTAATGGTACAACAATTTGGTGTTTAAATTCAATTGGGCCCCAAGAATTGTAAAAAGCCATTAGGAAGCATTTCAGTAAAGCAGCCCTAACCACTGAAAGCTTTGCAACTCTGACCAGAAAATAACTTTTACAATAATAGCATACACTACAAAGTGATCACCAAAATGCTCTAGGTATCTGCAGCTTAGACCTATACGTTGTGATGTAACAATGTCTTAGATAAAATTTGAACATGCATGTCCATAAACTGAATAAAATCACAAGTCTGCTCTCCTCCCCAAGCAGTGAGATGGAAGATTTCACTCATCTCTTCCTCAAGTAGATCCATGGATGGGAACAGTCAACCTGGGAAACCATTTGCTTGGGGGTGTCAAAAGGCCGAATGTTTCATTTCTACTGCATATCTGCTGTAGATACCTATCACCTTCCTGACACAGGGCACTTCAAGATTTTGCCCTTGGTCTAGAGAAACTTCTTTGCACTGCTGAGTGGATCCTAAATGAACACAAAACCAAGTGTTCGTCTTCACGGGGAAGAACAAGACAAAGTCTGGGAAGCACAACACAAACTGCAATGTGCTAAAGAAAAGGTAGTGTGCAGAAATAAACTGCCAATCACACTAATAGGTAAAGTGGGCTTTCTGAAAATGGTGATTCTCCCCCAAACTGCTTCACTTCATGCAGAGCTTGCCATCTGTCACACCCAACCAATCCTTCACGCAAGTGAATTCAATGCTAAATAAACACATTTGGAATGGAAAAATTCCAAGAAAAAGTTGGCTTCACTTCCCTACAGAGAAGCTCATCATTCCTAGTATACAGCAGCAGTAATGAATTTCACAGTTAAAATTTCAGTATATGATACAAACCATTCACCCGTCCTTCTTCCCGTGTGTTATACTGGAGCATAATTAATCATGTAGCTCATACTGCCACGTTAAAAAAGCAAAGTGATATGGAATGGAGCCAAGACCTTGCTGTTAATGGAAACTACTTGACCAAAAAACATATACAATTAAATCATAACAGGGTTGCAAAGCAAGTGTTGATTTTTTGTGACCACCTGGTGGGATGAGACAGTTCTCATCAGTTATATGTAGTAAATAAGGGAGTTAAAATAGAACACAGTAAGTAACCCTCTTGTACTTGGCAGATACAAATCAAGTAATTTAACCTGGTTCAAGTTAAATACAATCTGAAGGGGAACCAGCACCTGCAAATCAGGAGCAATCTGTCAAACATGGTATTTGTCTTAGCCAAGCAAAAGAAAGCCTGTTTAAACTATAACATACGGAGGCTCCTCAAAAAACAATGTTGTGATAGATGCTAGGGGGTTTTTTTATTTGTATTTTTTATTATGTAGTATATACCATAGCTTCAGCTTGCTCAACACCTGTCAGTAACTTAGGTGAGAAGTCATTTATTGTTTGAATTGGAATACTTCTAGTGCCATCAGATGTTGCTTAGGGCATGGAAAAGGCTTTATCATCCCTTGCTAATTTGAGCTGCCCTTTGCAAGTCCTCTATGCCATTAAATCCCATCAGTTTCATTCCTGCAAAGTGTCCATTAAAGATGGAGTGGCTGTCATGTCTGCATAAGTGAGGAAAATCAGCTAAAATTAAATTAGGATGTAATCCCAAATTTTCTATCTCTATTTTAGTATATCAGGAGCTTTACGACGAACTTTAAGAAATATTTTTGTGTCAATTGGGAAATGTACTCCAGCATATAGACTACTTCATTTCTTTGCAAGAGTCTCATGTTAGATTCTTTCTATTTGTAGGATTAATCTTGAATTTTATATCTTTTTAGTTCCAAAATTGCAAACATTCCCTCGTGCTCAGAGTGATACCATGTGAATTAAAAGAGCATCTTATATACCTGAAAGACCATCCATATCCCTACATTAACGGACAGCATGAACATAAAAGAAACAGCCCAAAACATTAAATAGGTTTAGGTTAATTGATGGGATGGATTCCTGTTATTAGGGGCAGGTTAATATTATGCTTTCAGGAGAAGCATTTTACTTTGGTCCATTCAAGTCAATTCCAGATAAAGGAGACATTTAATCAGTCACAAAGGCATTGCTACTAAAAGCCTTCTGGCAAAACTGCACAACTCTGAGTCTCAGAAAAAGAAGGTAAAAAAACCCAAATCAACCGAAAAACCCCAAGATGATATATCTGTATCCAAATCTTTGTAAATATTAAAACTTCAGATTTTGTACAAGTTATGGGGTTGGTCCCTAGTTTCAGGCTCACAAAGGGGCATAGATTTTCAAGCTACATAAATAACGGCAATGGGAAGTATGTGGTTTATACAATATATTTCTAGGAGCTGAGCAGAGATTTGGAAACACGCTGGCGTACGTGAATATATCCTGCCACTTTTGCAAATCTACCCACTAAAGGGAAGATACAAGACATGTTCATATGTTTATAGACAATATACAAAGTGAACAATAAGTCCTCTCCTCTACATGACTGACCCTCAGCAGTTGCATTTGGGTTCAAAAGATTTTGAATGTCCCCAACCCTTTTGTTACAGTTTTTACATGAGAAGTGGGGACTGGGAGGCACTGAGGTGCATGATGGCTAGCCCAGAGGTCACAAGTTTGAGACCATTGTAAAAGTGCTTATAGAGCTCCCTTGTCAGATTTCAACAGATCTGTAAAGTCTGCTAAATACTTTGACATAAGAAAGAAGGACCTGGAAAGTAATCAACTGCAAGGTTTAATGGTAGCTTTATAAAACCTTATAAGAAAATGCTGATTATAGCCAAGAAAATTGATTCCATCACCCATAAGATGTGCTGCTCAGTTTCTCAGCATGCCTACAAGACTGTTCCTGGGTTCAGAGATTTAGAAAACTTGGTTTCCCACGTGATTTTTTTGGGTAGAATTTAACATTTTAATAAGACTGTAGAAAAACATTGTATTACACAGAATTATCTGCCATGAGTACTTTAGATGAGATTTAGACATGGATGAACATTAACTGCTCCTTCTTGCTCACTTAAGGCTTTCCACAGCCAACAGGTCATTTTAAAGTTATACATAATCATATGCATTACATCATAAGTAAAGTTAATGCTTGGACTTAAAGGCCATTTGCACTAGTCTCTTAGGATTACATGCCAATGATATGTTATTTAACGTTTTAGATTAAAGCTTCTGAAATGAAACAAATTCTATTATCAAGACCAGCACTCAAGCCTTGTGTAGATACTAGTGATATGTCATTACTCAAGTTAATGAAGCATGATAAAAGCCTTAAATCAATGTGCTGCAACACAGAACAGTAAACCAAAACAAAGCCTTTTGTGTAATGCTGAAATCTGAGGAACAATTTGAAGTTATGCCCTTAAACAAAATCTACTTTAAACCACAAGAGTGCTTGAAGGAAATTACATATTAGCCACTATGCAATTTCCCAGTGTTATGATGAAGTCAGTCCATAAACTGGTAAGAGTATTGGCAAAAAGTTAACCATCAGCTAGCCAAAAAAGAGAGTTGCTTTTGGATTATTCTTGGGCAATATTGTTATAGATGTAATAATACTTGTGTTTAATCCAACCGTACTCCAGTAAAATCAACTTATCAATTTAAAGAATCCATAATCCTTTAATGTCACGACATGTATTAGCAATTGATTGTGATCCTTATCAAAAGCAGATTATTTTAAAGGTTTCCTATATGTACTTTTGAGGCCTAAATTTGTAATAGTGTCACTTTCTTCACTGAACATCATTAAACAATGAGCATCAAAAGGCAAGAGGTAATTCATAATGATTTGTCTAAAAAATAGGTGCATTTTCAAGGGAATAAGGGGACAGGGTAGAAACATTATTGGCCATTTAAAATGGCATTTTTTAAAGTAAAAATGAGCTAGACTCTTCTGAATTTGGTTACTTCTTTACAGAGTATTCAAACATTCTAGTATCTGGGTCAATGCAACTGCACTGAGAGAGATGAAAAGCAACTGTGTGCAAAAGAAACCAATATAAATTATACAGGTTACCAGATTTGACTCCTGCTGAAATCAACAGCAAAAATCTCATTTTTTCTGATGGAATCGTACCTCGGTATGGATAACAGTGCCAGGAATTTGAGCCACATCCAACTCACAAGTTGGCTCCTGGGGGAAAGGGTGGGGGCGGGCAGCAGAATGGCTGCTGTGCATGTGGCTTGAGGAAAGTCAGTCAGTTCATACTGTGTTGGTGGCCTGCACAGGAGGATGTCCACATTGCCCATGCACCAGGGAACAGCAGGGCTGATTTCACTACCAACACAGTCGTGGCAAGCAGGCAATGCTTGAAGGGGGAGGGAGAGGGGGGAGTTCCCATGGTGTCTACAGCCCCCCACTGTCCAGGGGATGGTCAGTCCTGCTGTATCACACTGTTATTACTTTTAATATCTCCTTCCATAAGCAATGGCACAATGTAGCTGACGTCAATGGATTCAATGGGAGTGTGCAGTAGAGGTAAAATTCAAATCCTTATTTGATAACTAAGGATTTAGAAATCATCTGAGTTCAGTGCAGGTCCTATAACTCATTCATGTCCTCTCTCCCCTGATGATGCTCTTTGACCAGCTACATGAACACGTTACGTTACATCGCTGCATTTCAGAATTGTGTAAAGAATATGGCTAAATCGACTCTGTTGAGTTACATTCCTTGAGGTCTTTTGGTAAGAGACCTCTCCTTCCTGTCAAGTCATCTGGGAAGATCAGAACAAGTTTCTAATATAAAAAACAGCTCAGTTGACCTAACCATGAAGCACCTTCACTATTTGCACTCCATTTTGACGTGGCAGTGTGAGAGAAAAGAAGAAGCTTGGTTTCAAATAGCATGGATCATTGCCTAATCTCATGTTGCCATCCCCTTTCTCTACAGTTGTGCAGACAATCAATACATAATCCTCAGAATCCTGTTAACTATCCAAAGTCAGGGAGAGTCCATTTCAGTTTGACTTCAGATTTAAATATTGTGATAGTAACTATTTTTTGATTTTCCAAGATGCAGTAATGTTTTAAAAGCTAAACACTGATAGAAACATTTGATTTTTAATATAGAAATATTTGTGTGGTGCTTTCATCACAAATTCTAGAAACCTATAACTGAGACTGATAATAAAGAGAACATTAAAATTGACTCCAATGGTCTTAACTGCTGAGTTTGAAAAAGAGCAAAAATATCATCTCAATAGTAAAATCTAAGTTTACTTTTTAAAATTCATTCTGTTTGTGTCACTTATTCTGCTACTGCTAAGAGAAGTAAATAATTTTCAGATAAGTCTACTGTGTTAAATCCTCTGTTTCTCTTTAAGAGAGCATTTAGTGTAGATATAAACCTTGATCATACAAAGTGTGACCATCTATTTATGAAAACTGCTTGATCATTTATATGCAGTATTTACAATCTATTAACAGAGTGTTCCTAATATTTTTCATTCCAAGTACATTAGTGTCACAAATACTGAATGGAAGTTATTCTTATGCACAAACTATAATTGTAAGGTATTTGGAAGGGTTTTTTTAACTATCTTTTATAAGCATATAAATGTTCCACCTATTACACATAATGAGAGCCCGCAGAAAATTGAAAGGCAGGGTAAATATAAGATTTGGGAATAATTATATTCACGAAAAGATATTATAAGCTAAATGAAGAGTAACACAGAATACTCATTCAGGTCCTATGGCTCATAAGTTTGGAATCAGAAATTCAAGCAATATAACCCTTCCAGTTCATATTCATCTTAATTCTCATCTCTCAGTGCGCTGGGTTCCATGCCTGGGACCTGAGGATGAAATATCTGGGTATAAACAAAAAATGTGTGACTGTAGTGCTGCCATATTGAAACCCAATAATGTGAGCTGTAAGCACTCAGTCCCTCACAGTGGGAGCCCCTCCTCCCCAACCCATGCACACTCCCAAACCTGGAACTTTTCTTCAATACCTTCCCCTACCATTATTCAAAGTGTTATTTGTAACTTTCTAAAAAAGCAAACATGTTCTAATGATAAATCTATACAGCTACCAAACAAATGGCCCTAGTGGATTTTGGGGGGAGCATTAGCTTTTCCCACTTCCTGGGATACACAAATTACTGAGGACAGAGCACATGCATAAGTGAGTGCACACATAAGTGAGTGCACACATATTTGTTTGAGTGGGCATTTGACTGATTATAAACAGGAGATGTATGACTTCTGTTGGCTGTTCTTTTTTTTTAAAACCAACGAATAGTTCAGATTCTTCAGAGAGGTCTTTGAAGGAAGCTATATACACAAAGTGGGACAAAATATTTTTTTAAGCTCCAATTTAAATGAGAAAACAGATTCTGTACACATGGGGCTACAGCTTTATCCTACAGAAGCGGCAAATCCAAGTGTCAAATGAAGCAACCCACAAGGAGGATGGGAGTAAAGGGAAAACACAAGGGAGCAGCAGATCGTGTCATTCATATTACAGTTATCTACCGAAGCAGTTGTTACAGAGCTCTTGAATGGGCAGGCTTATCCCTGAAGGAAAATTGGCAGCCACTCCAGGTGAGTTCTTTCCTCTTTTTTTCCCCTCTGAGCCTTACCTTGCAACGTGCAGAGAAACCTTGTCTTGACAAACAGTGACCAGGGGCAGCTCATTCAGGCTCCGAGCTGCCTGTCAGCCAGTGCAAACTCAATTGGGCTTACTTTGGGAAGGAAATGTGTTCACTCCAGCCCTCTTGCGGAGAAGAGGGCCACTCTTGGCTAATTCCTCTTCCAGCTTTAAATGCAATCTCACCCCCACCACACTTAGTTAAGAAGACACTTTCCAAAAGGTTGGGGGGGGGGTTTCCCTCAAGATTTTAATGTACTATATCCAACGTAAATTAAATGTTTTTTAATCCACCCAGATCTCTAAAAGTCAGATTGGGAAACGGTAACCTCTAGCATAGTGCTGCTTGCTAACCCAAACCGTAGTTTTAGGTCAGATTCACCTAGCAGCCCCCCTATATTAGCCTCAGACCCCTACTACTTCTATCTCATCTTTTAGCCGACAGGCAGGAATTCAATTCAAGCTGACCTGGGGACACACACTGACCATCGCTGACCTGTCCAAAATAACCACCTATCGGTTACCCTAATGCTTTATGGACTTGTTCTGGCACCCAGGACCAGTAGGTAGCTTTGTGTATTCTTCAGTTTACAGGCAGATGGCGAATGCTCAACAACACTGGCAAATAGTGACTTACATGATTGTCCTGATTGCTCTAATGAGCCTTCCCATGCAATTAAAAACTTGCCAACAACTGTACAAGATCTGCATGCTGGCCCTGAACCCTTGCTTATAATTATTTTATGTGACAAAAGTGCCAAGTCAGAATATGAACTAAATACCTGACAGCTTAAAAAAAGATTAAGAGCAACTCCCTGAAGTCCTGGAGACTTAAACATTCAACTTGTCCTGTTGCTATCTGGTTTATCAAGCTACCTGCTGCTGAGCTGGAGGAAGCCAATTACTTAGTTTACTTTTGGCTCACTAATTTACAGAGAGCAAGTAAACAACATTTCCCAGAGACACAGGGAAATTCCTTATAAAAGCTACTTTCCTCTTTTTTTTCAATATATATGTATGCATTATTAATATAACACAGGCCAAAGATCTGTTTGCCTTTAAAATATTCTGGGTTTTTAAAAGCTTTCTGCACATGAAACCTCCAGTTCTGTTACTTATTTTGCTACCTATATTTCATATAGACTTTGGATGGATTGAATGGATTACATATAGTACCAAACCATTTGTTTCTTCTTCAGAATTTCACCTGAGCAAACAAAGCGTAGCATAATATTGGTCCAGCTACCATTCAAGTTGCCACCTCTCATTTTAGTGCTTTTTATATTCATCTTAAATCTCTTCTTTAGCACTCAAAGGGGAGGGGGGGAAGCATTGCCATCTGATCCTTTAAACTGATAAATTATAAGAAATGATAAGATCCCTCACTTGAAAAAAAAAAGATTTAAATACTCCTTAACAAGCCCCAAACATTTCAAAGCTTTAAACTATTAGTTTTCCCCCAGCATTTTTGGAAGCACTTTCATTTGTGTAGATTGACCAGCTAAGCAATGGGACTTCCCCAGAGAAGGATAACATAGCTCTAAGGCACCACTGCAGCCTAATTGCAGCAAGATGATTCCACTTCCATGCTACAGGGCAAAGGGGAGGACTCTACTGACAGCCAACGAAAAAAAAAATCTAAAACATATTTGGGCATTATGTAGGGCAGAAAAATTGACCCCAAGGGCCAGATCCATCCTTCAACCTATAACAGATCTATTTGTAAGTTAAATTTATGACTGCCAAGGATCCTTATGGGCTTAAAGCAGTCTTATAACCAATCCAGGATGCCATGAAATCCAATACAGGAATAACTAGATGACATCCATGGCTTCTGTTGTATTCTTCCATGTAAATTAATTCATCCTTGAATCAATAAAAGCATTTTGTTTAGGCACTATGATACTTATCTGTCTTTGAGTGCCTCTGTTCTTATTTCAACCACATGCTGAGCTGCCATATGTTTATTTTGTTTCTAGTGCAGGGACAAAGATTACAGGGTCCATAATTCAGGCAGTCACTCTCGTTCAGGGTGAATAGTATTTTACTTCATAAGTAGTTGCAATCAAGTACTCTTCAGTTGACTATTCATGGAGTTCTCATAGTCACAAATCCCTGTTGTCAAGGATAACGTTGCCAAAGTTGATCTACCGCAAACTTCACTTGTTTTGAGCACTGCCCTTGTGCCACAGAGTATCTATAACTAACAAGTGTGAACATCCCATGTTTGCTGGACTTGCTCTTTTGGACCCCAGGAAGGCAGGAGCAAGCAAAATAGAACAATCCTAACAGTTCAAAGTAAAATATCCATTTATTACATGGCCACACCACAAGTGTAAAAGCTTTGTAAAAAGCTTGTAGACAGCTACACAACTGGACGTGCTAAATAAAGACATCAAAATGCACAGCCAGGCTACTAAAACCTCCCTGCAGGTACTGATGATGTTTAAATAAGACGTGTATGAGAACTGGCAGGTAAAATGCATTGGATTGGATTGGAGCTAACTTAACCCAGAACACGTGTAACTGGATGAAATGTAGATCATGGAGCATCCATTAGACTGCCAACTCCTGGAGAAAGGGCACCAAGGAAGACCTCACAAAGAGAACAGATCCAGCGAGAACCTAGAACCAGAACCTAGAACCAGGTATAACTGTAGTGGGTGGCCCTCCAGAGAGCAGTAGCCTTGAACACTTTTCCTGCCTAAAGGCACAGAGTTGCGGCTCAAAAAGGTTTACACCTACCTATTGAAGGGTAAGAGCTCAGACAATAAGGGTACTGCAGAACATGATTACAAGTACAGAACATGGTCCTGGTTAATTACTCTTATTTTGAAAAGCAGTAGAAATCTCGTTATTTTGGCAGCACAAGGGCCAAAATAGGCGAAGGGCCTGTGCGAAGGGGCTAGTATTTGCTTCGGGTTCGGATTGGGATTTGGCTGATTTGGGGGACAGTGATTTGATTTGGTGAATGGGATAGACCTGACCAAATCGATCCTGCTGAATCTCTGAATCACCCAAGCCAATCCACTGCCCACTCTCCCAGTCTGGCAATGGCTGCCCCACCCACCCCAGCTCCCGGCACTTGGGGAAAAAAAAGCCCCCACTCACCGGATACTGCTGGGTGGGGAGGAGATCCCTGCTGCCCCCACTGCTCCACGCTGCATGGGGGGCTCTGCATGACCCTCCCCCCCAGTGGCTGCTACACTGGCGGTGGCATTAGTTCTTTAAAAAAAAAAGAGAGAAAAGTCCCCACACTCAACCTCTGGGAGCTGGGGCGGCTAGCCATGGGGGGCTGGGAGAATGGGTGTGAGTTGGGGTGGGTTGGGAGAGCAGGCAGGGGATGGGGCCTGGCAGGGCTTCCCCCACGGTCCCCTTCCCCTTCCTCCAGCCCTCCTCCCTCACCCCTAATACTTACCAGTTCTGAGTCCAGCTGCAGCTCCCTGCTGCAGCCCCCGGGGACTGTCCAAATCACCAAAGATCTCCAAATCTTTTCTGAAGATTTGGAGAGCTTTGAATTTAGACTTTTAATTGGTCCCCTGATTTGATTCAGATTCGGAGATTCAGCCACCGAATCAGGCCGAATTTCCTCTGAATTGAATTATCACCTGAAGCTTTGCACAGCCCTAATAGGTAGCAGGACAGAGTACTGATGGAAGAGAAGTGGAGATACTGGGCCTTTTATAACAGGTAACAATATTGTATTTTCAATTGTCTTTCCCAGTCAAGCAACAAATAAAAATAGTGTACTTCCAATTGTTTTTCCCAATCAAGTGTCTAAGGCTTAAATCAAGGGTGTCAAGCTCACCCTTGCAGGTCCTTGCAGGCCAGATCCAACCTGGGACATGAAGGGTCTGCTAGTCATTGTTGGCAGTCCTCTGGAGTTGAGGATGACATCTGTCAGGCTTGATGGGTCCTCAGGTGACTGAGGAGCCTGATTCTGGATACACATTCTTTGGCACTGGGGGCATGTTGTTGCATGGGGGAGTGGGATTCACAGCCCCGGGTTGGTTTCCTCCTTCCTCTGCCACCATCATTCCACCTGAGTACCAAGTCATTGGGCCTTGAAGTGGTACGCACCTTGCTGGACCAGGTGACACCACACTGAGCGGTCAGCAGCTTGCTCCTCCCAGCTGTTGGTGTTGATGCCTCCATGCTTGAGGGCGACATTGAGTGCGTCTTTGTACCATTTCCTTTGCCCGTTCTTTGAGCATTGGCCAACAGAGAGCTGGAAAAATAGAATCTGGTGAAGGAGGTGAAGGAATTGGACATCTGGACGCAGTGGCCCATCCATCAGAGTTGATTTCGCAAGAGCAAGGCTTTGATGCTGGTGGATGCAGCTTCACGGAGGTTGCTTGCCCTGGTCCAGCAGTCCTCCATTTGATCCCCAGGATTCGAGACAAGCACCGCTGGTGAAAGCTCTTGAGGATCTTAATGTGACATCAACAGAAGATTACTTCTTCAAGCTTCAACAACGTGTCTTTGAAAATAGAGACCTTCGGAAGTGGACGAAGGTCCTGATTTACAAGGTTGTTGTGCTGACCACCCACCTCTACTACAGTGAAGCCTGGACCGGTCTAGTAGTAGCTGAGGCACAGGGTCCAGTTGGGGCAGCAGGAGTGCAAGATCTGGCACTGGCAAGCTTGGCCATGCCCAGTGAGGCTCAAGGGCCCAACTTCTGATGCCCTCCAGTAGCCTAGGAAGAGAGATTCAGTGGGTCAAATATGGCCCACAAGCCACATGTTTGACATCTCTGTTTAGATAAGAGCTAATATAAGAGTCAGTGTGGTCTGATGGATACAGCTGCAGTATCCACTAACTAGACATGAGAAATGAAGTTATATTTCTGACTCCAGTACAGGTGGAATCATTTTACTTCCCTTTGAGTTAAAGGGTTCCATACTTATAAAAGAGGGATGACAGTGCTGCCTCTTTTGTAAAGGACTTTTAGGTCTATAAATAATAAATTCTGTATAAGGGCCAGGGTATTCAACTGTGATACTTGGAAAAAGGAGAAAGCAATATGCTTTAAGTGATAGAAAACTGAGGAAGAATGTAAGACTGTCTTCTCTATAGATTTTCTTGTAGAGAGGAAGACGTAAAGCTATCACGTTAATCAAATCTGTTTTCCTAAAATTGCTCTTGGAGTGTATCACTGAAATCAAAATTCCAAGGAAAAACCATGAGATAAAAGGTCAAGTTATCTTTGTTGCCTCTAAGAAATGGGTTTGTCAGGGGAGCATGTCTATGAGGGCAGAGAAAACATGACCCAGGCACCGAAGAGTAAAAATCCCATCAGAAGATTACTCTACAGCAGGCATAGTGGCCTAGCAATCATTTTGCAGTACATTGAATTGCACAAACATTTTTGATGGACCAAATAATTGCACACAGTTTTACAGTTAGCTAGACACCCATCTGCTGGAATGTTTTATATTTTCACAGAAATGTGCCACTTGTTTGTTTGTTGAAACTGTCTGAATTCGGCTCCAAAGTATTAAGGTTAAGTATTCTATTTCAAAAGAAATTGCACAGAAAAACAGTATGAGCAACCCATCAGCATTTGCATACACGAGTTTTGGGTTTTTTGCACATCAGCAAATTGCTGTCCCTATTTCCATTTTGAGATTTCAGTTTTTAGGGCTCTGACATAGGGGAAATAGTACTTTTAAGAAGCTCAATGTCAGCTGCAGTGGAGGCCTAACAAAAAACAGAAGCTGTAATGAGCAGCAGTCACAGGGCAGTGACAACTTAACTCCGCTCTTTTACAAAAATAGTGCATGAAAAGATGGTTTTAATTCAGTGTCAGATTTGCGTGTATGAAAATTAAGGAGATTTGAAAGGTGTGCATTTGTATAGGTATTGATTGGATATGCAGTCCTAATCTAATCATGTTTTAAAGGAGAATTTTATTCTAAATATATTTTTCGTGTTTTGTCATCAGGGAAAAACAGGAGTACTGCTGAGAACTTCCCACTAATGTAATAAAACCCTACGAGACATAGGCCCAGCAAGATGTGCCTCAGAAGAGCGAGCAAGCATGTCAGAGGAATGCCAGACTGGTTCAGTGTACCTGGCCACTCAACTCGGAAATCTGTGGACCAAAGAATCCACCACTTGAAGCCAGTTCAGTTGACACAAGCTGAAATAAGCTAAGTGCCAAACCAGAGCCCCATCCCCTACCTGCAATCCCTCCTGTTCCTCAGGCATACAGCCCACAATTCACATCCCCCAGAAGTCTAGCTGTAATCCAGCACTCCACATTGTGGAGGAAAATTGCTCCTCTTGCCCTGTTTATCTGCACACAGAAGCATCAGGCATATCTATAAAAGTCCATTCCATACCATGGCTCAAATGAAGTGTTGTGGGAGATGGAGAGATTCATTTAACCCCAGTTCTCTTTCCTGCCATGGCAGGGGGTTCGACTTGATGATCGGCTCAGGTCCCTTCTGATCCTACCAACTATGAAACTATAAAGCCACAGCTATCATTCTGGATTTGTGCTACAGAGAAGCAAACTTTTCTACTGTAACTCTATGCAAAATGTTACAGTTGTTGCTTTTTAAAACAAGGTCTTTGTTTGGGTACTGTTATCAGAAGGCTGCTGTTAGTACTCCCTTGAGAATAAAGCAAACAAACAAAAAAACCCTACCTGCATGAGCTTAAAAATTAAAAAGTTCTGCCTGCAATTTACAGAAAAGGAGAAATTGCATACAAATTGGTAAAAGTGAAATTTACAGACAATTTACAGACAAGGAGCTTGCTACAGACAAGGAGGAAATCTTAGGAATAAGGGGCAAATTCGATTGTGTTCTAGTACCCCGCATTTCTCTCTTCAAGAATGATAACAGAAGTTGGCTCTGGGCAGCTGATCACTTTATGGCTAAGTACAAGTGGTCATAAAGCCTGAGGCTAAATCAATTCAATCTTCCCAGGTTAGTCGATAAGCAAGTGAACAGACATTCACTTTTGATTCCAGAAACACAGCCATGTGCCCACAGTGACCCATGCTAGAAGCTGGGGGGCACTACAGCACACCTCTCTGCTAAGGGAGTTTTGTGAGGGAAGTGCAAAGCATCCTGGGATGCTGGGGAACTGTGAGTTAACTTGAATATGGAGGGGATCTGGGACAGGAGTTCAATAAATTGTTTTAGCCTAAGTCACTTAAGTCTAATAGTCCATCCATCCAAATTTATCTTAAACCGGTTTTGACTATTTTGAAAGTGGTTTATGTGCACTAAACTTCTTTTGTGTTACACAGTTGAACCAGTTCCTGATCACTTATACCAGGTTGCGTGTAATTTCTGTCCCTAGCCTATATGGTATTCTGATAGATTGTTTCATGTTATGTTTTTACTCCCAATCTTGACTTCTATCCAGATGCCCACACTTTATACTAATTCTGACGTTTTAAAATATAGTCAAATGTGAATTTGCTGCATATTTTTTTTAAGGAGAAAAAGCAGATACTATACATCTAAAAAAAATCTGAAGGAAATTATGCTCAAACAGCTTATTAAAAAGGCCACCTTTGGATAGCAATTAAAAAAGTGAACCCAAAGGGAAAGATAGGAGCATGCAGAGAAAAAGGCAATACAATGCAAAGAGTTTTAGCACCTTGACAATGGGTATTATGGCTCCTGATTGCACCTGATTTAATAAGGCAGTGCTTGAAGACCCATCTCCACTGTAGCACAAGACTGCTTTCTTTCCGGGCAGATGAACTGGACTGACTTTTTGATAAAGGCAGGAGGATCAAACTGAAGCAGTCTATACATATAGTATTTAAAAGACCTTCTGAGTATGATTTGTTTTATTTTCACTTGCCTTGCCCTTCGCTGCTAAATGTTGAAGCCTGTCTATTCCCTTGGAAACCAGACATTTATGATGGCTTCAGCTGCTGCTGCCCAAATATATCACACTACAGGCAAGTAGCTCTGAAATCAGTCAACCTATGTAACTTTGGGAGTAGCTGGTGAAGATGTAAGTAGCCTCAACTGTGGTCTCCAATGCTTAAGGAAAAAACCCCATGGATAAATCATGACAAATTGATCATTCAGAGAGAATGAACTGGCAAGAGTAAGATCACTGCAGCTGAAAGTCAAGTGTGTAGCTGCATAGTCTCAATAACCTTACCCCTCCAATCCTTTCAGAACAGCCTTGTCAAACTCATCTTAATTCATCCTTCTTGCCTGTTTCAGCCACCTTCTCTTCTGTGGGTCACTTTCCTGGATCTCCCTTTCAGTATACAGCAAATTAAACTTCTTGTTTCTCCCCATAAGATCCTACTTCATACAACCTCCATTTATGACCTACTCTGTATTCATGTTTATTGAAGTCACACTGTAAACAGAAAAGATTTATTTCAATGCCTTTACAGAGAGAAAAAAAAATTGCTCTTATAAAGGATACACATACAGAAAACCTATCTAATATCTAAAAGGAGTGTGGAATTTGAGTATTTTCTATAAGGAAAAGCATTGAATTGATTATGGCATGGTTAATTAAAAATCTTTTATTAAACTTAAGTTCATCTTGACTTTGAATAGTTGTGTTTTGATATATCTGGAGGTGTGTATTCATGCAGGAGTTAGAATACAATGGATACATTTGAACTCTGATGAATCTGATACTATTTTGAATGTCTTAATTAGATTTCTGACATCTTTAAGAAAAACATCAAAGCTGATTTATTTTGTAGAAAAGTAAAAAAATGGCTCTTTGTCAAAACCAAAAGGATTTCTAGGGAAAAAATAGTTAGTTTTTGCTAAACAGCTTCACTTTTCTAAAACAAAAAATGTTTACAAGAATTGCTTACTTAAAAAAACCTAAACAATGTCTTATTCCAAATTTTTTTCATAGTTTTTCTTTTGTCAAGAAAAGAAATGCCGAACATATTGACAAAAAATAAAAACTATTTTCCATGCAAAAAAGTTATTGATGTTTTTAATCAGATTAAACGCAACGTGTATTACGCATGCATGTGCCAGTGCGCTTGCAGTGCCTGCCACTTTAAGAGTTGAGTCAAGCAGACAGCAGGTGCTTGATTGCAGCAGCCTTTTTAAAACACTGGCTGCCTAAATAAACACAGCAGTTTGTTGCTGGATGTGGAGGTAGAACCATTGCCTAGCTGAGCTGCAGGAGGAACAACCAGGAGGTGAGGGCAAGAGCAAGAGCTTACAGGGATGGCTAGGAGGCTCTTGGTCCTGGGACCTAAATCTGCACCCTGCTGGAGATGGGTGGCCTGTTGGGGCTTCTAGTGGCATGGGAGACCCCAGGAAATGCCAGGCCAGATCACACCTTGGGTGGCAGATGTACAGTCTCTTGGGTGTCTCATGTAACTCTCACCTGGGTAGTGGCTACCCAAGTTCCTGACCTGGGCCAAGCTTTACATAAACACACACTGGGCCCCTGGCACCACGTACTGGGCTCCCAGCTCTCTGTTCCCCCTTTCTGGGGCTCCACATTTCTCTCTACTTACTCTCCAGGGAGTTAGCCCCATGTGCTGCCCTTCAGGCTGACCCTCAGCCCTACTCAACCCACTTCTGGGCCCTCACTACCACCCTCTCTCTGGGGTTACACATCAACTCCCTCCTTGGGGCTCTAGGGTTTCCCTCCTTCGTGGAGGCTCAGGTGGCTGCAACCATGCCTGGCCCTGCCTGGATCTTACACCCTCTTTGGTCTCAGGTGGCCATAGCTGTGCCTGGCTCTTCATTGTACCCACAGTGCTGTGCTGTGGAGGATAGGGGTTAAGGTGCCCCGACCCACCTTTCACTGGGGTGGTAACTGGCCTGACATTTCCATAGGCTGACAGACAACACAAAAATAGATCTAAAGTGAAAGCATCGATAGTAGTATATGGATATGTACTCACAGGAAATGCTTCCCTGTCATGCATGAGACACAGTTAATTTGTTATATGCTGCAAATAAAATTCCTTTGCCTTAAATAGTTTTGAAGAAAAGCTGCAAAACATGACAGCAAATGGCACCATTTAGAGAGCAGAAGCACCTACAGATTAGGTTTATTCCTTCATAATTGCAGAGATAAATGGAAGGGGAGGACAGCTGTGTGTGGGCCCTTAGGATCTGAATGAAAACATTAAAAAACAGCATATTTCACTTGCCCACAAAAAATCAACTTTTGTCCAAGATTCTGGAAGCCAAATTATTTAGCAAATTAGATGCATTGGCAGGATTTCAGCAAGTCTCCTTGGATCCTCAGAGCGCCAAGATCTGCAATATGCAATAAGTACGTCATCTTGGGGAAGTACTTCCTCACACTTCCCTTGGGAAGCAATCATTTTCCAAAAGGTATTCTGTTGAACAAAGAATCTGGCACCATAGGGCTTAGCGGGTGTGAAAGTGTACATTGATGACACTCTTTTGGAGCAACTGAAGATCAAGAATAACTGAGAAGCCAAAGCTAAATAGCCTTAACCTGATTAAGGACAACAGTCGATTTCAAGCAATAAAGAATTTGGCTGCAAAGAACTTGCAGTACATCAGAGCAGGAAGATTGCCAAAACAGCCAATGAAAATGAGAGAGACAAGTTAAGGATAGGTTAATCAAGGGAAGGGTTAAGTTAGCTTGAATTGATAGTTTGCAAGTTTAATGGCATTAGTTTGGTCAGGAATTTTACCAAGCAATATAAAAAGGGGAAGATGTGTCATAGTGTAAGCCATTCTGGACATGTAGAGCTGGCTGTGGACAGGAGGGATAGTGTAGGAGACTTCCTGGTGTATAGAACAACTTTGTGAGAGACAAACACTCTTCATGTGCATCATGGGATGAGAGAGAAATCAGTTGGGAAGGGGATGAGGGGGAATAGATCCATGGGCATCATCATTTCTCTTGTTTACACAAATAGATGCAATCATTCTATTGTGTGTGACAAGTTGCATTATCACACTGTGACAAGTGTGATAATGCAATGGGCATGCCCCTTTTTCTCCTGTCTTCCACCTGAATGGCAGCTGCAGTGGACTGAGGAGTGCCTGGGGCTGCATGGCTGATTCTGGAACCCATCTGAGAAACAGCACAACCTTGGTTTCTTGGTACAAATACATACACGCCCCTCTGCCTTGGTGAGAAAGATGACATACACAAAGCCCTACAAATAACATTGAGGCATTACTGAATAAAGGAAACATCTTGCACTTATCGCTGATGCAAGAGAACCCTGGGTATAGGGCCATGTAAAAGGGGAACAAGGACTGAATCTCTCCAAGACTCTACTGTAGTTTCACTTCATGCACAAGACTGACAAGTGTAAAAAACCATAATGCAGAACATACAATATTCTCCAGGAAGATAAATCCCAAAATTTCTACAAGTTTCACAGAGAGAATTTCATTGAAGCAGCCAAACAAAATTAATCTTTGAACCATGGAAGAAATGCTATATATAAGATAAAAACGTAATGTTCTAAATCAGCGTATATCTTTGCTGAAGAGAACAAATATATGAAAGAGGGAAATAGATAATAGTATTACTGGTGACTAAATGTTACTTCTCCTGACATTAAAAAATAATATGTTTTAGCTCACATAAGTGTTATCAGCAGCAAAGGTTGATGAAGAGAAGACCTTACTCATATGTCAGTGACGTCTAAAATTCTGATTATCAGTCTTCCATGAAATAGCTTCTTCACATTAAGCAGCATATAAAAGCCCTAATGATGACATGATTTCCTGTCTATCCAGCCAAGAACCTTTTTATAGGTGTCTCAAACTTTTAAACATAGATTTGAAGAGATTGGAAAGGTTTCTGCATGTGTGACTTCATTTTAGTGGAAATTTATTACAAGTGGTATTTGGTTGTTGGCTAAATTCTTCTCTCCGCACATGGGCAAACACATCAAAACCAAATGGGATTATTTTCATGGCTCTTGTCATGGCCATGTCCTGCATGTACCTACCACATTCTCATTTCAGGTACATACTAAACTGGCAGAATTCATTAAGTTTTAAGGAATGCAAGCATTATTGAATAAGGTTCTAGAAATGCAATACATTTTTAAACTTAAGGAAATATATATTTAATATGGATGATTTCTATTTAAAATGTTGTCAGTAAAAAAAAAATATCACATAAAATTTTAAGCAAAAAGCTACTTTCCACAAAAAGACATTTTTGGCCCCAGAACCCTGACATTTCAAATCTGTTCTTACAAAAGGTCAAAGTTTCCTGCAGAAGAAAACCCCTTTGTGACTAATTGTATACATCTCATTTTAGAAAACTACAAACCTGATGCAAAGCCCAGTGAAGTCAATGGGCTCCGCATCAGTACCAATATTCATAATAATCCAAAATATGTAAGGAAAATGGGCTGAATTCAAAGCAATGTTTAAAACATTCAATATAAAAGAAACAAGTTCATTTACAGACTTCAGTGAAGTCGATGGTCTAGTGATGGGATGCAGAGCCTTTCATCTCTAGGGCAATAGCTGCAATCTCTTCCATATCATTACTTATCAAGTAGAAATTGATAGGTTGGTTTAATGCAAAATGAGTTGATCATCTCATCTAATGGGTATTTTTGGATTCAAAACAGCATTCATATCCACAAAGACTGTGTATGAGGAGCACAAGATTTGTTATGTGCCCCCTCTCCCACTAGTCCTCTAGCACCATGATTCAAGTAAAGGCTTACTGTGCAATCAGTAAAGGCTTACTGTGGTCCCCGCGTCAGGGACTTCACAGCAGAGGAAACTACAAATGCTCCTTAGGTTTAGCACTGCTGCTCTCCTTGTTCTTGGGCATACATAGAGGATTGCAGCCAACATAGCACCTTTCACAAAATGTACTGTACCAGTTCTCTCTCTATACCCTGCCCTCGCCTCTTGAGCCAGTTTGCTGGAAACACTTCCCAGATTCAATCAAATGGCCAGCAATCATCTTCTTTAAATTAAAGTAAAATTAAATCAAACCAAACACCAGCCAACTATGTCTGCCAAGGAATTTCAGAGATCTGGCATCTCTTGAATGATCTCAACAGGCTGCAGTGACAGTGCAGCTCTGACAGGGACCTGCACAAGCTTTGTTGCAATGAAGCAAAGCAGATAAGAAAATCATGGCCCAAGAATACATATAAAAGTCTTAGGTACTACACTTATGGTATGATATTATCAGCGATCATGATATCATCAGCAATCACTGACAGTCAAGGATGATTGTTTTCCATGATTGCATTATCTAGGGATGTATGAAATTCACAGCAGAAGTGGGCTGTGCAGTGGCTCCTTTAATCTTGCAGGTTCCCCTGTGCACATTGGCAACTGGTAGGGGTTCATGGGGGTGCATGTGCCCCCCCGATGGGGTCGTTGTCCCCCTGACGGCTGACACTGATACTGTTGGTAGGGCTGATGCCCCCCCTGACAGGGCCACTGCTATCAGTGGCTTCTGTGGCTGTCCCCCCCCCAGATTCAGGAGGCACCAGTCACTTATGCCTGTGCACCCCCCACTCTCCCCACCTCTGATTGGTGGAGGGGCCCCACTACTTGCTCCTGATCATTGGGGAGGCAAAAACCATGGTTTTAAATATGGCACAACTTTTGCTTCCTGGATGGTCAGCAGCAAGCAGCAGGGTCACCATGGCCCCTCACCCAATTCACAGTGGGGTGGGGGAGACAGGGCAGTGGACAGGGGAACCTGCAAGATTAAAGGAACCGCCGTGCAGAACAGTTTGTGAATTCAGTAGGTCCTTACTTATCTGTGAGTCCAAAGATGACTGACGAAACAAATCTGGGATTGATAGGATCTATTGCAACTTGGGCATGTATTTCCAAATGGGGTGAGTGACTCCAGATTCTTGATTTGATCCACAACACACTGTTTCTGCCACCCCTGCTTTTGGTCTCCTGCTGCCATTGTGAAGTTTCAAAGTATTGAGATCCTTGCAGCAGACTTATCCTTCATTTGGGGCAGTCCTGGGCAATAGTCTCCCACAAGTTGATGCTTATATTACATTTTTTTCAAGTTGGCCTTGAGGATGTGCTTGAAGCACTTTCTCTGCCCTTCTCTTGGGCATATGCCTTGGAAGAGCTGGAAGAATGAAACTTGCTTCAGGAATCTGGGGTTGGACATCTAGATAACATAGCTAGCCCAGGAAAGTTGATGTCAGATGGTCAGTACCTCAGTGCTGATGATATTTGCTTGTGAGAGAGTGCTAATGTTGGTGCATCTGAATTTGAAGGATCTTCCGCAGGCAGCATTGGTGGTACTTCTTCAGCAATTTGAGGTGTCTCCTGTATGCTGTCCATGCCTCAGCAAGGTGGGGATCATGACTGCTTGATAAACCATGAGCTTGGTTTTGAATCTGATGCCACAATCTTCAAACACCCATTTCCTCAACTATCTGAAGGCTGCATTTGCACATTTGAGGTGATGCTGGATTTCTTCATTGATGTCAGCCTTCCGCGATAGATGCATTTGGGGTGCAGGAAATATTCAGCATTCTCCAGTCTCTCGCCATAAATCTCAATTACCGGAGCTTCTTGATGGAGGATCTTAGTCTTCTGAATGTTAAGTGTCAGTCCCATTTTCTTTTATGCCTCAGTAAAGATGTCAACAATTGCCTGAAAATTTCCTTCTGAGTGACCACACACCACAGCATCATCAGCATGCTGGAGCTCAGTGACTGAGGTTGGGGTAATCTTGGTTTTGGCTCACAGTGACCAAAATTAAACAGTTTACCATCCATTTGATAGTTTAGCTACACTCCAGTTGGAAGCTTTGTTGGTGGGCAGATGTAGCATTATGTTAAGAAATATACACAGTGAAGTACAATCTGCACAATGATTTCTTCCCTGTTGTCAGTAAGAGCTTCCAGCAGAGATTAAAGAAAAGTCTTTATGTAGCAAAAAAGAATGTAGTTACAATTGTCTGTGCAGTGATGTTTTATTATAGGTGGTTGTTTAGAAAATGTACTTTTTAAGGCCAACTCTATGTATCCCATTGTTTTTTCTTCCATTTTTAGCTTCTTTTCCTTATTTCCAACCTTCCTTTCACTATTTTTAGGGATCTCTTCTCTTCTTCCCTCTTCATATCCCTCCCTAAAAAAAAAAAAACCCTACCAATTCTCAGTCCAGTGTCCTTTACACACACCTCCATGCTAATTCCATTCACCAAGACCACAAATGGTTAAACAGTATATGTGGACACAGAAGTGGGCTTTAACACCGATGTGACAGAAGCACCAGGGAAGCTCACACATTTCAATCCTTTCAGCTGTTTACAGATTTAGAAAGACTTTGAGACATCATTTTAGACTCAGTTCATCTATAAAACCACAAGTAAATGCAGTTTTTAAAAAATCAAGGGACTAAAATGATGGTGGACTGGACTACAAATGGAGGTCACAAATACATCAAAAGGCTTTATCTTTTGCCTCCCCCTGCTCTAGGTACATTCCTTCACTGCATTTGTAATCATTTTCAGGGGAGGGTATTAAAAATCATCAGTAAAATAATGTTCCCCAAAGTCACCCAAGGATCACCTTGAAAGCATGTTTATAGCACTTGACTGGTATAATAATACATTATAATATTGCCATCATAGCTTATGCACACAATTCATATAAACTGCAGTCATAGAAAGATAGCCATGAAGCATAGATTCTTCTGATGTCAGTAGCTTCAAATATGTATGCCCCTTATTATGATATATAACCATTACATGCAATAAGCAGGCAGCAAGCACGATTAACTTTCCAGCCTGCATAATGCAGACCATAGCAAGTTGCAGCAGAGTATGTTGGCTAGCGAGCAGGTCCATTTCCTTTTACAACTGGAGGCTATGATGGATGTGTGTGCCTTGCAAAATAACAAGGCCGGGAAGAAGGATGCAGATGCAGAGCCTTCCAGCTGAGGCAGTTTATTATCAGGCTCAGACATAAAGGGAGATGCAGACCAAACAAAACTAATACATGTTTTCAAACCACATTGTAGGATCTATGCATTTATTGTAACTATATTTGAAATGCGGAATGGAGCCTGTAAACACATCCCATTTCTGTCTGATACCCAATAACCCTCCCAAAATAGTTACTTAACCTGTGTGCCATCAAAGATGAAACTGGTCATGTGAGGAATAAGATCATTGGGGTTTTGTAGTCTTGGAAGTTTAGAGTGTCTGAAGTCCTCCCCCCTGCCCATGGAAATAGCTTAAGGCTTCTGCATTTTGATGCTCTTTCTTTCCATAGCCAACTTGAAAAAACACACAAGCCATTCTCTAATGTTAGCAACAACGCATTAACTCTCTCCCTCTTCCTTTCTATCCTTTCCATAATGAACCACTTCAACAACTGACATTTTCAAACATCCACCAGCAACCTCTGGGCAGAGGAAATGGAACGGGCTTTCCCTAAAATATTAGGCCTCTTGAATCAGCTCTTTTCCAAACCATCACTCCTAATCTACATTGTCTTTTGGGCTAACCCAGAAGGATTTCTCCTATTCTTTTTTTGGCACTGCCAAAACCAAACCAAAAGAAACAATTACTTGCACAGCTCTATGTATCATTTAATATGGGCTATATATATCGAAGAAAAAAATTGCCCGTCTACTCTGTTACATTGCCTCAGCAACAAAATGAACTTAAAAAAGGAGCTTACTCTGCACTCACAAGGGAAGGAGATTCTTTTCTATGGTCTTGGCTGCTACTGTGAAGAGTTTTAACATTTAAATGTAAGGATGTGGAAATCTGTGTGCTGGGAGGCTGCCACCAGATACCTGAATTGTGTCTCCGTTTTACTGTTCCAAGTGCAGTGAACCCAAAGCCTGTATGCAGCTATCCAGCTGCAAGATGCACCGTTATGTTTGTACCCAACTTCCAGGCAATAAAATATTCCTTCTGAAACCAGTTGTGGCTGAAAGATCTTTTAAAAGTAAAATCAGCCGACAGAGAATTATTCCTTTCATAAGAAACTGGCTAAAAAATGTATGTTTGGTAGAGGGAGTTGCATTGAAAGTCATCGCTTCAAACAATGCCATGTTACATCTCTGTTGTAATGCAATGCACCATGTCTCCCAAAGCCAGCTGGAACTGAGCAAAGATGACTGCATTTAAAAAGTCTTCTAGGAGTCTCTTTTTGAAACCTCCTCTATGGCTCCTTATTGTAATTTATTTCTTTATTTGAAAGCTAGAGCACTTTCCTTCCCTAGCCTTCACATATCTGTGTTCGTTTCGTTTTAAATGCTGTATTTGCTTCTCCACAGCTGTTGGAGGCCCTTCTATTTATCAACACATTGTACTGGTGTTAGAAATAAAGAGGTTTGATCTTGCCTCTTTAATCTTGATTTCAGCTTTCATTTTGAGTTACCTACTTTATTCTCATGTGTCATTTTAGATTAATTTGTTATGCTAAATACTTGCCAAATAAATAATGAGCTTTCAAATGAGCCCATATGTAATAAGGCAAGGATTCAATTATTCCTAACACCATTAACATTTTACTACTGTTTCAGTGCCACTTTTGAAAATATGATAGACACATTTAGGGGTTGAAAGAGGCTCAGAATGTTATTTGTGAAATGTTGTTTTTCTCAGCGCATTAGCACATTATTAACATAGTTGGTCCTATGATAATGAAGACTAAGGTCCAATGTTTCATAGCTATGCATGAAAACAGACTCCTTAACCAAACTGCACCCAGAGCCATCTCAGACATAAATGTGATGCCTTCTTGGTTTTTGGCCGTGACACATTACTTATGGAAGTAAGAACCATGAATCTGAGATCACCTGAAGTCCCTTTACATGTTCAAGGACAAATCCATATCCTGAGGGGTTCCCCACCCCCACCGCCCTCATTATTATGGTATTTAATGTACCAACTGAGATCACGGCAGAAAATGGGGCCCTGTTATTTCACATTGCGCAAATATAATTCAGAGAAAGTTTCTGCTCCAAAGGGTTTAAACTCAGCATGGGAAAGACAAACAAGAGGGGGAGGAGAAAAAGGGGTACCGAGAGGTGAAGTGACTTGCCTGAGGTCACAGAATCAGTCGGTGGCGCATCTGGGAAAGGAAGCCATGTTGCCCCTGAATCCTGGGCCGCGGCCTTTACCCCTTCCTTTACCAGTGGCCTGCTGCTGTTGGACGTGAACTCCTGGCCTTAACCCCCTCCTGAGCATGCGCACCTTGACTCACGGGTGCCAGAAGATCTGCACTTTCCATCTCGATAATGTCATTGACCTCCTAATGCCCATGGGACTTGTGCAATCCCTGGGATTTTTGGCGGGAAAACAGCCTGAGGTAGCGCTATCGGTTAGGTGAAGTGCTGTGTGCAGAGCGAGGGTGCTGCGTGCAGAGGTGAGTGGAGCGTGTGCACAGCTTTGCGACTGGTGTAGACATGATGGACAGGTGTGGAGTATAAAAGATACCCGGGAGACAGGTACGTGTGTGAGAGACAGAGAGTCTGAAGGCATTTATACACAAACCTTTTTGTCCCGCGCTGTACCGGAGATCTGGTGGGTTGGAGCAGACTCGATTACTCTGCTCCGCACGCGAGTTGACGCGCCCTGCGCTGCACCACGTGCAGTTGTGTAAGTGGCAAAATGCATCTCAGTGCACGGCAAACGGCAGCAGTGCACTTTTGAATTAAAACACCTCCAATGTGTTTTAGTTCAAAAGAGCACCGCCATCATTTTCTGAGTGCTGACGCGCATTTTGCCACTTATACACTTGTATGCATCACACACGGGCGCTTTTAAAAGCTGCGCTGGCACAAGCATATGTGCAAATGCCCTTAGTGAGGTGAAAGCAGAGATGATATCTTTTATTAGACCAACAAGGTTTTTGAAAAAAAAATAAAATAAAAAAAATTCTTTGATTGCCAGCTTTCAGGCACAAACACCCTTCATCAGGCATTGGAGAAACGATTGTCAAAGTTCTCCTGGGTAGAAAGGAAAGTTTCATAGGATTCACAGAGGAATCAGTAAATCCATATCCTGAGGTGTCTCCCTCTCCCCTCCCCACATTGTTATGGTATTTAATGTACCAACTGAGAGTACGGCAGAAAGTGGAGCCCTATTGCTTCACATTGTGCAAATATAATTAAGAGAAAGTTTCTGTTTCAAAGGATTTAAACTCAGAATGGGAAAGACAAACAAGACATGGGCCAGCAAGACCTCCAGGCTCCCAAGCCATGCTTGCACTTACCTCCCCTGGGCTACAGACTTTTTGGCTCCCTGACCCTGCTTAGACTCACCCCTCCCAGGCTCCGGCCATAGTCCCAGCAACTGGGACCCCAGCTTAGATGGTCAGCCCCACCATGTCAACCCTTCCACCTCCACCCCTGCTGGGCTGTGGACCCCTGGAGTGCCTGCTCAGCCCCTCCTGGGCTCCAGCTCTCTTCCTCTGGGCCCCAGGTCTTCTAGTCTGTGCTCCCAGGTCTATTCAGACCTCTTCCTCCCTGTAGTCCCTTCCTCAAACCTCCAGAGTTGCTTATTCCAACTTAGATGTTACCCAGAAACTCCTCTCTCCGTGGCCCTCAGGGCTGGACTGCCTAACCAGCCCAAGCCCTGGGTTTGTATGCTTCAAGCCCAGCATCCTTCTGGTTAGGTGCCTCTCTAACTGGCCTGTGCCACACCTGCAGGCTGCTTCTCATGCAATCTGTCTTCTCTTAAAGCAGCAAGAGCACTAAGCCTCCAGATGCATCAGGGCAGTCATCTGAGGATATGGACTTTGAAACTATTGTGGCACCAAAGTATGAGTTGCAGGAAGCAGCCAGCAAGGTTGCAGGAAGCAACCAATATTGCTCACATAATCTGGAAAGCGGCAACTCGATTTTTTGTGCAAAGCTCTAAAACCATGCAGTGTAAGCATGTAAGCAGAATATGGATATAAATTAATTAAACAAAATAATCAAGTTTATTTTATTATGGGTAATTATGTTTAATTCAGTGATTTTCTTTTATTAACCAAGTTAGATTGCTGAGGCAATAATTATATCCAAGAGAATTTACATGTTTGTTGGCAAAGGAGGGTTTGTTTTGCAGGGGGTTTGTCATTGAAAAAGTGGACTTGAGAGAAGCAAGTAATAATATACAATCATTATTGATTGCTCTTGGAGGTGTTACAGGAAATAAACTAATTACAGGAGTATAAGTAGATCTGTCCAAGAAAGAATAACTAGACTGTGAAGGGAATGAGCAAATAAAATAAAAACCATAGGAAAGGCCCAGATAAATAGGAGTAGGAGATTTTGATTACTTGGAAACTGAGTGGAATATATTAAAGGAAAGCTATAAGGCTCAACACGTGTATTTGCTCTGAGATTGCTTTGAAACCACATAGATTGTGTGTGAGTGTCTGGCAGTAAGATGGCAGTGCTATTATGCTGCTTGGGACCAAGTAAACCAAGGTAATATCTAATATATTAAGGTAGTGAGAAATCTGAGAAACAGTTATTTCAGTCTCACTGTGGGTCAGTTCTTGAAATTCAGGTCTTATTAAATCCTCAGTTGAGTAAAACTATCACTGACTTAGAGCATTGCTTCAGCAGAAGACTGAAGCGAATGCATGGCTGCTGGATCTGTCCTACACAGCCTGGGAAAGACATGATGCCTTGCCACAGGGGAACAGCTAGCTAGCAACACTGGAACAGCTAAGCCTTAAAAATGCTGGAGGGCCCTCTTGCTGCATTGCCTTTTGATGCAGAAGACATGCTTCCAGTGAAGTCATCTGATATCTTGGACTCGGGGTAGAAAGGCCACACATAGCAGACAATTCAGGGTAGCTATTCTTGTCAGGATGAAGGATGCTTCAAAATCTCTCCTTTTTTTCCCTCTAAAAAATAGTTTCTCTCTCTCTCCCACTCTCAAAAAGAAAAAAGAAAAATCTGGACAAGATAACAGCCAGCATGCTTTTTGGGGAGAAGATTAGAAAATTTAGGCCAAATATCAGGAAAATATAATTCTCCAAATTATGAGTTCTATTCACAAAGGAAATGGTGAATTTCATTTCATGGGTGGTATTTAAAACTATTCTTGGAAAAAAAAAATCACATTAGAGAGCATCTCCTTCATGGGGGCGAGTGAGTCTAAAAATAACATTCTCTGTCTAGCATTTATAATTTTATTTAAAACTTCTTCGGAAAAGTTAGTGCATAAGAAATTTTAAGTTGTAACCTTACAAGCAAATACCCTGTGAGAATACTTGGCTTTTTTTCAAATGCCAATGTACCATGCATAAAAGTCAATTATGAAATAAAAGCCTCAGCTTTTGAGAACAGGGTTTTTGCAACTCCTTGGGGTCATAAAAAGGGCCTTGCCTGAATTATGCACATAAAACTATACCATTTTCAACAGTGTTGATGGTGGACCTCCCATACAGAACTTTTAAGCTCAACATTTATGTTACCCAAAGTTATCAGGTTACTAAATCTACTTTAACATATTTTTAATGGAAAAAAATATCATGGCATAATATAAAAGGTTGGCGTTTATTAATATGAGTAGTAACCCCAGTGACAGACCAGGGCCATATTGTGCTAATGCTGTGCTAATGCTGCTACTTTCCTGACTTAAATTGTGGAATCCTACAGTTACCATATTTTGCATGTAGTGTGACTGAGTTCCCTCTCAGTTGCAAAGAGAAAAATGGGTGAATGCAGAGTCACTAAAAGGGGAATAGACCATATACTAGATACTACTCTTGAACTTATATTTAGACTGGTAGGTGTCAGAGCCAAAAAGGCAAAAAAGACAGCACTGCAAGTAATGCACTTCCAAGTCAGAAGTGAATATTCCAAGAGAAACCACATGGTATAGTATCACTAGTGTAAGAGGGCACACTTCCAAAAATGAAGGCAACTTTTTCTTACAAGCAGCACTTATTTTTACCAGATTGATAAAAAACAAATTGAGTGACAGTCCAGGCCAAATTTCATAGTCAAGATATTTCTTTTAATTAGCTTAGCCTGATTTATTTGCCAAAATAAATTACCTGCATGATATAATGGACTGGTTATTTATTTAATAACTGGGGATCCAAACAAAACTTAGAGGTCGCTTACATACGGAGTTTTTGTTCTCTCATTATAGTCATAAATGTAATAATGTTTGATGCTTGCCTGAGTTCAATGTTAAAACCTAAGAAGAATAACAGTGTGTTAATTATTGTTCAGTATCATGAGAGTTTATGGAGAGCTGGTGGAAAGAAAAAAGGGTACAAGAATTAACACATGAGCATTACGTGGGGCTAATGTTGGGTTCATTACGAATATTGGGAATATTTTGAATTTTGTCTTTAAATAGAAAATGCTGTGTCCAGAAACAAAACTGGCTGGCTCTAGGAGGTGCACAGTGAGTTGCAGGTGTCTCCCTTCTCAGCATCCTGAATGTGTTAGTGAAGTAGTCATAGTCTGATGCTGGATGCTGACACCTGATTTCTGAGAGTACAGAAGAGCACAGAGGAGAGGAGAGGAGAGAAGGGAACTGAACCTCAGTGTTTCAAACCTAGCCCCAAACTCTGCCCCGCCTTTCCTCTTCCTGGAACAATTCACAGACCTGAACCAAAGTCTGTTCAAGTACAGAGACAGATGTCATTTTTACTGGGGTGTAGATCCAAGCTTAGAAGCACTGGGTGCCAGACACGTGATGATTTTCACCATTTAAAGCATTCTGACACATAGGACGTGTCTACTCATCATCCTACGGCATGCTACAGTGATGTAGTGATCACATGGCTCTGCACATGATTGCCAGCTATGTCGCCATAGTGGTGCACTTCACTGGTATAGTGTGCCGCTATGGCAATGAAGCAGCGAAATCTAACCGTGCGCCATGTGCACAGCACAGTAATGGCCCATACAGTAATGGTCCAAAAAGAAGTACTAAAGCAGGGCACCATACCAATACTACTATATGGCAACATGTAGACACACCCATAGGTAACTCTAGAATGTTTTTAAAATGGCAGACGTCATTAAACCTCATTGTATGTGTTTTAAATATAAAGTGAACTGCGGTAGTGTGCCTCAGCCTACCTACAGCCTACCTAATTTGCCTTTATTGCACGTGTATTGAACTGGGGCTTTTCAAAGTGGTAATTACTAACTGCTACCACCAGGTGCAGCTAGCTCTGGAGCCCAGCATCAGCCTGCATTGTGTAGTGGCTGCCAGCACTCTCTGCCTCCTACTCTCCAGAATTACAGCAAGGCGTGAAACTCGCACCAGGCTGTGGAACATCTGTTAAGTTTTAAGGTGCTATACCTAAAGCACTTTAAGTAAAGCACAACGTTACAGTGCCTTTGGAAATGCCTGCCCTGAACATGTATGGACATCTGCAGTCATGGGGGAGACAGGAAAAGTTTGCAAGGACTCTACTTTTCTGCCTCCTTGCCAGCAAATTGATCACAGTCTCTGCAGAACTTCAGGTATTTCCCTATGGCAACCCTAGCTCCCCTATGAGTTTCAAGAAGAGCCAGGTGGGGAGAGAACAGCCTGTTGTACCATTACATGTGTGAAAGGGGTCCTGGTACCATGTGCTGCTCTGATGCAGTGATATAGGCACTGTAAACACTGGTACTTGGCAAGGTGTTTGTAATCATTGTTTATTCTGTTTTTTTCTATTTACAAAAAAAACTGTCTTCACTCAAGGAAACCAGGGATATTACTGACCAGTCAGAACACAGCTTAGCACCTCTAAGAGAGAACAACTCCTGGGCTAAAAGAAAGCAGAATCTGAAATAGGCACTTGCATAATATAAGACCATGGATACATAGAGCAAAGACTGCCAAAAGAAGGCTGGGCAAAGAAAACGTCCAGGACTTGACAATAAAAACCTGATCCCACTGATAATAGTGGCAAAACTGTCGGTAGCTTCAATGGGCTTCAAATGAGATCTGCTAAATGTGATTTCTCCTTCATTGCATGCCTGCTTCCTAGGGACAAGCTGAGCTCGCTCACTCCTTACTATCATTACATGCCAAATTTCGGGCTTGAGTGATTTTTTAGTGTTGTTTTTGTCCTGTTTCTCCCCCTTTTTAAATAGGTCCAAAATTACTGAAGAAAAAGAACATAATAAAATCAATGAAGTGGTATACATAGAAAGCAATTTTAATAGAGATTAGAAGGGCTTAGAAGGGAGAAGACACAAACTAGAAATGCGTAACTTTTTTTTTTTCTCTTTTGTCTTAAATTAGATTTTCTGTTGGAAACCATGTAGAGAGTACCTGGGGTATTAGTAGATCAGATACAATTGTAACTTTTAACTAAGAAGAAAAGAAACAATTATGAGCTAACATTAAAACGTTCTTAGTGCTAACTTGCAACAGAGGTCAGAATACTGATGGTTTGTAATGAACATCAATAGCATGAAAGATTGTTAGGAGAAGGTAAGCCTGAGCATGCTCGTACAGCTAATAGCATCTTATTCAGGGGATGACTTTGTTGGCAACTACAATAAGCTGATCCACTAGACAGGCCTATTCTTTGTAAATCCACTTAATATTAAGGCTCTAAATGATTTAAAGATTCCTAGTGATCATCTTGTTCAGTGCCACTGTTATGAAGCCAGGATGATTTGCCATGTCTCACAGCAAGATAAAGCAGCTGCTGAATACAGGAATGATGTGTGGATACCACTGATTTAAGAAAACAATATGATGGGTCTGATTATTGCTGACAGTTGAAAACAATGAACCTGATCCTGTTCCAGCTTACCAGCCTCAAAGCAATACAGCATATAGGACCTGAAGACCATTAGCAAGAGGTACACGCTTGGTCCTATGTGATCTCCAGGGGAGAGCACTTTCTGCCCCGGGCATGTCCTCGGGTGCAAATTAATATGCCTTCAGACTGGAGTCCAAGCAGGGAGACCCACCAAGAAGCAGTTGTTGACACCAGCATGAGTTACGATTTCTGAAGGACTCCTGTGTCTACTTTGACTTTTTACTACAGAATCTGGATTTTCGTTTTGATAACTACCCAGAATTTTGGCTGAACAATGGCATATTCTCCTTCTCTCCCCTCCTTTTTATGTCTGTTTGTAACGTGTATTGATTTGGAGATGCATGTTTGGTAATACAGGAAATACACTTCACGTTATGAATCAGCCTAACCCTGAGGTATGAGGCAGAAATAAAACTAAATTGTTATGACTGTATCCTACACGGCTTATGTTAATACAATTCATACTTCAGTACGATGAGTATAAAACCATTAGGAAGAGTGGCGGAAGTGGCAGGGAGAGACACATATACAAACACGCATTCTTAATGTATTTCCTTTATTGAGGATGTTCTCTGTTGTCCCCTAAAAGGCTGCTTGAAAATAGTGTCACGTTTTCTCTGATAATTTAAAAATATGTATTTTGCCAATAGCCACTTAAAAGTCAGTTTGCCTTTGGCTTTCAAAGCTGGAAGACCAACTGGAAAACCATTCCCTTTGTGCCTCCATTACTTAATACTAGAAAATGAGTTCATTTTATTTCTTTGGATCACATTAGAATATGTAAATGTGTAAATCTCAGCAAGTCTGTCAGGTTAATTCCAGTCAAAATCCCAAATGGGCATCCAGCTGGTAATAGTATCATTTTCATTCCCATTTTTTTTTTTTTATTTAAGGTTGGCATATTGGACACATGTAGTGCTTTTGTGATTTAATTAATTATAGGTAGAATGGCACGTACTGTCTACAATTAAAGTTGAGCTAGTTACTTTGTTTAATTGAGGTTAAAAATACTTGAAGCTGTTTTGCTGAGCAACTTGAGTGCTCTCCTTTGGAGCAGGTCCTTGGAACTTGGCACAGAAGTATAAATAGGAGCAGAGTGGGAAAGAATCAGGATTGGGACAAATGAAACAATTATACCTTATTAAAGAAGGGAGTCTTAGTGAATTTCTGCAGAAACGTCCATGTCTGTTTTCCCTTCTGCTCCATTCTATGGTCAGTAGCAACTAAGATGCAATAATTACTTGTTTACTTAAATAGGAGCTAAATTATTGTGGTTTACCTTTACTTTCTGTGGCTCATTACAGGTAGTCAAGAAGCTTGAGGCCAAATCAATTAAATCTTTGCAGGTTAGTCTAAGCTGCTTCGGATTGAACCGATAAGTAAGTGAACAAACATTCACTGTTGATTCCAGAAGCCCAGGCCAGAAGCCGTGTTAGAGCAGGAGTGGGTAAAATATGGTCTGCAGGCTGGATCTGGCCCACAGAGAAACTTTCTCCAGCCCACAGCAGGTCCCTTGGTCCCACCTGGCCCAGGCACCGTCCAGTATGTGGCACATCCCACCACCCCCTGGGCATGGGCTGGGGCAGCTCCATGGCAGGACTGCCTTTCTAGGCAGCCCAGGTGGTGGTGGCTCCTTCCCACTGCCACCACTGCTGGCCCCAGCCCCGTGGTCCTGGTGGGGACCTGTGCATACAGTCCTGACCCCAGCCTACTCTGTGCCTGCTGTGGACTCACCCTTGCCAGAGCAGACCAGCTGGAACCCATGCACACAGCCCCAACTCCAGTCCACCCCTCACCTGCTCTCAACTTAGTCTCCCACAATAAACAGCAGCAGCATTGACAGAGGCTGGACAGAAGCTACTGCTCAGCACAAGGGAAATGTGGCCTCTCCCTTTTGCCACTTCTGGGCCCTTCTTGCAGCAGCCACCTGGACCCTGCACCCAGGCTGCCTTGTGGCTCCTCTGTACTGCTCCTGCTGGGTAGCCCGGAGGCAGCTTGGGTGTGGGGTCTGGGCAGGCAGTCCAGGGCAGGCGTAGGCTGAGCTAAGTTTTGGGCTATGCATGCAGATTCTGGCTGGTCCGCTCCAGTTGGGGTAGGTCTGAAGTGGGTGCAGGGTGGGCTGGGGCAGTGACCTGTTGGTATTAGCAGGGAGGATCCACAGGATGTATAGGCTCCAGGCTATTGGAAAGGGGGCAGGAGGGTGGGAGTGCTGACCAGCACACAGTAGCTTCCTAGAACTTCCTATGTGGCCTATGGGCCCAAATCATTGCCCACCCCTCTGCTAGCGCATGCCTCCCTGCTTAGCTAGAGCAAACTTAGTTTGGGCTAGACTAGCCAGACTCCCCTGGTGGGGATAGGGGTTTGTGAGGGAGGTACAAAGGATCCTGGGATGCTGGGGGACTACAAGTCATCTTGAATCTGGAGGGGTTCTGGGACAGAAGTTCAACTGATTTAACCTAAATCATCAAAATCTAATCCATCCAGGTTTATCTTAAACAGGTTTCACCCATTTTGAAAGTGGTTTATGTGCATTGAACTTCTGTTGTGTTACAGATTTGAACCAGTTTGTAATCATTAATACCAGTTTATGCAGAATTTCTATCCCTAGCCTGCAAGATAAGAATGGACAGTGGGGAAAAAAAGTCACAAGGGATGAATGAATGCATTTTCTGGAGCAGTAAGGCCCTTCCCTCCACTGTAAAGTGGTTTGATTGTTCTGCAGTGTGGACAGAACAATCTGTAGCCTCTGGCATCCTCTCAGAGTTAGAAAGAGAACCAGAGACTTTTGCCTCTATATTCCCCTACAGCAAATATCAGTGGAACACAATCCCACAGCCAGCAAATAATCACTGCCCCCCTCTTATAGCTAATCTACACTGAGTATAACAGAGTAGTCATAATAGTTGTAGGCTGTCAAATCAAGCAGCAGATGCCTGTGCAATGGCTCTAAAGGTCCAAATCATACTGATTACCCAGTCTGGAACCAACAACATTGTCCCTAAGGAAATTTGTTTCACAGGGATTTGTATGCATTAAAAAATTATATTTAAGGGCCCTATATTAAAATAATGTCAAAGTTATGCAGTCAGTTACTCTGAAGTTAAGAAACAACAGAAGACTGCCATTCAATCTTAATGAATTCCCTTTTTTTGCATATGCATTATTGCACAAGTTTAAATCATACTTTTTCACAGGACCCCAGGCTCATTCATTCACAGGGGATGAATCAGATTTATGTAGTGAATAAAGATGCTGTGTGCAGGGCCCCTTTCTAGTTTGTTGCAGTCTTGACTGAGGAAGAGGACTATGGGAAGAGAGAGGATGGGTCTTATCATTATAGAAATTGAAAGTTACCCTAGAGATTTGGATCATCTCTTTGCCTTCACCACAGCATTTCTTAGTCAGTGAAACCAAAAGGTGCTTATACATGAGCCAGGGGGTGGGGGCTTCAATAATGAGGTACAATTACAGCACATCGGAGCAGACTCAATTAATCAAGTCTGCTGGAGTGTTGCAATTACTACACTGCAGCAGCCTCCTGTGTCTCATGTATCAGTGTCCCTGCACTTCAAAGTGATGGGGGGTGCCACTACTTTGAAGTGCAGGGACATAGATGCATGAGATGCTCTGGACACTTTAATTAGAGCAGCTCTTGAAGCCACTCTAATTAAAGTGCCCCCCCCCCACCTTCCTCCCAACTCCCAGAGCATGTGTATAAACACCCAAAGTGTTTTCTGCTAATTACTTGTAAGTTTATCACTTCCCAGGTACCTAGCCCAAGACACCAAGGGTCAATATTGTAGAAATGCTGAGTGCCCATTACTGCATCTGGGTTAGAACTGTGCTTTGAATGAAATACTATTAAAAATATTAAGTATTAATCAATCAATTAGTGCTTAGAAATAATGGACACATTAAAAAAAAATATCAGTGGCCAATTGACACTTTTGGCCTCAACTTCTCTGTACCTCTTGTATCCAGCTGAAAAGGTTTTCGTAAGATAGTTGTGAAGGTATATTCCTCATGGTATAGGAAGTGCTGGGGTACAGGGCTATCAAAGATATTCACTAATAACAATGCTCTTTGTTCTTATAGACCAGGTTTATGCTGATTTAACTGTACGGTGTAACAGAGAAGAAAGAAAGAAAAGTTAAAGCAAAGGTGAAATGTGAGTTACCTTTTTTTTTCCCCTCTGATCCATGTTCTGTAAATGGCCCTCTTTATAGTCAAATGACATATGGCTCCCATCACTCACACTCATAAATTCAGCCTGAGATGCAGCAGCTTTGATTTTTTTTTATTTTCCACGTTTGCTTGTTTGTACAACAGCTTTCTCTTTATGAATCCATGTGTGAAGATTACACGTGACAGGCCATGTGGTAGTTGAGAGATAACTATTCCATTCCCAGCATGGAACCAGGAAGGAATTACACACTGTCTGGACAAAAGATCAATGGATCAGAACATAGAAAGGCAGCAAATTCACCACTACATAAAAACTATAAAATAGCTGCCCAAAGGAAGCTATTTCCAGTGCACACAAGTTTTACTGGGTCTAGAGAACCCAGGAATGATGCTATATATTCTTCACCAACATCTACCTTCATTTTATCTATTAGCCATTTACATATCTATGGACATAAAGCATTAGGCCATAAAATCTGGCCACTTCTCATACACAGAAACAGAAAACTTGATAGGCAAGATAAACCTGATGGGCCAATCCCATGAGGCACTGTATAGAAAGGGAAAAATAAATTTTACTCGTATCCAATAAATACTGTCAATATATATATATATATATATTTTCATTCAAAGTTGCATGTTCTTAAAAGTGAGTTCTGCATTTTACTTACTTTTGTTGCTAGGCATGAGCATCGTGGTAAATATATACAAAGTCTGTGCTTTTGTTAAAAATACCTAAGATTTTTAACCTTCCTACTACATCAAGAGCCAACAAACTGTTTAGCTATGGGGTTCTGCAGCTGTTAGCTCCTGAAAGCTTGGGGTTTGCTATATTAAAAAACCCCAACAGATTATGGTACCCTGTTGAATTTTCACCTTTTTTAAACACACTTGTGTTATTTGCTAGTGGGTAACAGTCTGATAAGGCATGTACAAGGGCTTTGGCAGTATAATTGCAAGACTCTATGTGTAATTATTTGTAAAATTGGTGGCTGCTGATTTTTTGTTTGAGATGAAATGTTAAGCGTGTTGTAGGCAACAGCAGGATACTTTCAATGAAATAGTGTCTACCTAGGAAAAATGTAAGAGGCAAAGGCATATTCAAATAATACACAGATTGTTAACACAAATGAAGCCTAGCTAGTGTCCAGCATGCTGCACTGAGAACACCAGTTAAACAGAGTAGGGAATAAGCGATAAACATTACTCATCAGCAATCAGTAGGTGTTTGTAGATCTCTGCAGGAAATCTAGTCAGGATTGCACAGTGGCATGAAGTTGTAATAGTCATATAGAGTCTGGCCTAGTGGTTAGATCACCAGAGAAAGGCTGGAAAGAGCAAAACACAGGCTAAATCCAGGATCAAGCAACATACCTAATTACCAAATCTAAGGGGAATCCAAGAGCAAGATCCAAATCACAAGACAAATTTAGGAGACAGAGACTGAATTATCAGATCCAGAAGCCAGAGTCCAGGAACAGAGAAGAGCAGGAAAACAGAGGTACTAAACAGCAAAAGCTTGCCAAGACAAACCTCCAACTGGAGCTACTGTCTGAGTCTGGTGCAACAGCTGGAGCTAAATGGGGATGCTTCTTTCCCAGGAGCCAATTGGGAGGCCCAGCCAGTGGCCAGCTGGAGTCATTAGCCGCCAGGCAGGTGTGGCCCACTAGGCATTTAACCCAGGTGGGGACAGGACAAAACAGTCTTGGAGAGAGGCATGCTAGGATTTTTAGCCTCTGGCTTGGAAGCTGAAAATGCAAGGAATAAAAAAAAAGTAGACTGCATGTGAAATGTTTCAGGGGGAAAAAAAAGCATTTGTGGCAGCAAAAGGACAAAGGTGGAGGTAGAAGTGTAGTTCATAAGATTTAGTGGGCTCTGCAGAATAAAATAAATAAGGCAAAAAAAAAAGGGGGTGGGGGGACTAGGGGCCCAAGACTTGATATGGACATTTGCTTTATCTGGAGACCTTGGGCTGAAGCCTCGTGGGCTGTTATTTGAAACTGTTCTGACCAGACAGGATGAAGGACTCTTGCAACTGGAGGTGATGTCTTTCTGGAAGAGCGGTACCTCTACAGGAGGGCTAAGCTTGTGTGGGGCTCTGGGCTGCCTCTCCCAAGGAAGACAAAGCCTGGCTTGTCCAGGTTTTCCTCTGTATGTGACCTACATGTATTTGGCAAGAAAAAGTTTAGGTCTTGGCTCCTCCGGACCTTACATGAGGAAGCCTGTTCCACCCTAGCACCCCTTCTGCCCTACCTTCCACACCTGAAACAGACTATGCACTGAGAGGGATTGCATCTCCCAAAGCTTCCCAGGGTGGAGGAATCTGCCCAGCCTTTACTGGAGACAGCATGCAAGGCACAGTTGTGGTCCTTGCTGTGCTTCCATGAGCATAAAGCATTTAAACTTGCTGTAGGCTGACCTAGTAGTTCTTACTTGAGCCAAACAGCCTTCCTGAGAGTGTCTTAGGACTCTGTGGTGGAGTTTGGCCAGGAGCTGGGAGGCTTGGGCTGCAAGATGTGACTCTCGTGGGCAGGCATGGCTGGAAGCTGACTCTTTGCCTTTGCAGTCAAGCCCAAGAGCTTCCCTGTGTTCAGAAAAGCCAGCTGCATCCATCCAAACTAATGGCTGGATTTCAGATTACTGGCCTAGTCACAAAACTGTGGAATCATTTCTTTGGTGAAGAGCCAAGCTCCTATGAGCTACTTCATTGAAAGCAATGCATATGTCAGTGTTTTCTATCAAATCACGTCCCAAGGTGACCACTGTTCTTAGCAGTGAATGTTGTCTCGACTCTCATCTAAATAATGCAGCTATCAGTGGGCTCCTATTTCCTTCTATGCTTTTCTTTTTCTCATGCTATATTCTGTCCTGTTGTGTATGCAATTGCTTGTGATGAACTACAGAAGGTGCCTGGGTTTTTTTTTCCCGCTTTCCCAATTATGCACCTTATGCTGTTTGAAGGGTAGGAAATGTCTTGAGGGTATTAGCTTGAAATACCTACTACTACTTAAGACTTAAGTTACTGGGAGCACATCCTGACTGAATGCCATAGCCACTTGGCTCCATGTCTGGATCTTGATGCTGACACAAGCATGATCCACAGCATCCCACACAGTGTGAGTCAAAGTGTGCCTGGACTTGAGCCATAAAGGAAGCTCGGTCCCTTTATAGCACAGATTGAGGGACTCTGCATCCTATTTTCACTGGTACAGTGCTGCTTGAAGCACTGGTATTGGTGGTGTTTTACAAATGCTTCAATCAGGGGTTTAAAACGGCACCGTGCCGGTTGGGATGGGCCCCCTTCCCAGTGCTCTGCAAGCCCCACACTCAGCTGAGCCCACGGCATGGACACAGTTATCTGCTTTGTGACCAGGGAGACCTAATGTTACCCCCCAGCTCTAAACCAGTGACCTTCTTTAACCAGCTGGTTCTGCCTGTGTAATTATGCACTTATAGAAGGGGAGGTACAGGTAGCCTTACCTCCCTGGGACACCAGAGGTGTTGTGAGGAGTTGTTGCACCACAGATAGGAGTGCGTAGCACTTGACCCTTGCACTTTCCTCCCACACAGGGGCTGCTTTAGCTGCTGTCTCAATACAGGCATCCTCAAGCTGCCCTTCTGGTGCCTGGGGGGTGACTTCGTACCCTCCTGAGGGGCTGGTCCTCATTCCTAAGGAGGGTAATATGGAAGGAGGAGGCTTGGACCATATCTCTTCTGGAGACTTGCTGTAGGTGGGAACTGCCAGGTGAGGCACTACGCATGGGGATGATGCCTGCAGAGGGGTGTGACGTGCCGACTGTGGCATGCATCCATCCATGGGCAGCTTCACAGTGCCTGCTGCCAGTCTGTCTCACCATCATAATCTAGAGTAGAGGTTCCTATAATGACAATACAAATACCCAAACTGTAGCCACTCATATCAACAAAGCCAGACTTGGACCTGATCCTCACCAAGTACAGTACCTACCAGGGGACAAGGACAACAGATTTTCTCTGGCTGTCACCACTGGCCCCTGGCTTGTACACCTTAGACACAGAGGTCATTAATGGTATATATAATCTACTTTAAATCATCTATAAGGTACAAATCTGCTCTGCTTTCTGCTTAACCTCAGAATGCTAGGGGTCTTTCCACCCTCAGAAAAAAAATGCAATTTGGGCACTTAAATAGGTGGATTAGTTTCTGGCCCCAAATCATCACACTCCATAGCTACCTCTTGCCCATCTGTTTCTGTAGACTCTTCTTATTCAAGGATCCAGTCAACAAAGTGGAAAAAAGGCCGATAGTCAAATTGCAAGGAGTGCTGAAAATCCATCAGGTCAGAGTTGTTTATTGGTATCTTGTTAGAAATCATGAGCTTTCTCTGTTTTGCCGCTGTCACTGTCACAAAGTATAATGGCAAACTCTTATAGTCATTTGGACTGACATTTTATAGGTGGTCTGTAACTGAAGCTGGTATTGGGACATATTTTGAAAGCATGCCACGAGCAGGTGCCTTTGTCTGGGAGAAGCAGGGGGTGGATATTTTTAGTAACTGAAAATCTTATTGCATAGTTTGTACAATCAGGAAGCTAAGCTTTTCTCTCTCCACTGTTAGGCAATTCAGGGCTGGTCAGAAACCTCTTCCAGAAAAACAAACCATCAGGGTTTTTTTGATCAGTCTGGTTTGCTCAGCTTGAAATGGTTCCTTCAGCTGAGCTGGGTTCAAACCCTCACCAAATCCAAGACAGATCTGAGGGAATGATCCCTGGTACAGCTGCTTTGAGGCTGCAGTGCTGAATATTGTGGAGTTCCTGATTATAGGGCTGAAATGCCTAAGCAACCTTTTAAACTTAGGGGGAAAACTCCAACATTGAGCTTAAATCTCCCTGGCTGCACATTAAGCCCGTGTGCTCTTCTACCATTGTGGGTAGGTAAATGTGGTGACACAGTGAACTTTTAACCACTGCCCTCTTTAACAACCTCACACATTAATACAACTTCTATATCCTCTTTCTGCTTCTTACTCCGAAGTGACACCTAACTCTTCTCTCAGCCTTTCCTTATGCGTTATGTTCTGGAAATCTCATGGCTTCATGGCACTCTCCTGGATGCTCTCTCCAGTTTATCTATACCTACCTTAAGGTGTGGTGCTGCAAACTGTATAAATTACTACAACAGAGAGACTTGATCTGTGCCAGGTAGATGGAAACCAGGGATAATTATTTCTTGCCTGTGTGACTTCTGCTAATCCATCCCAAAATGAAACCTGCTCTTCCTGTTAGCAATTAACGTTGCAACGTAGGCTCAGGATATCCCTTGTCCATTAGAACCAAGAGCCTTTCTGTCTAATTTATTCATCATCCTGCACTGGGTTATTCCTCTTTCCTAGGCTCAATGTGTTGTCCCTACTGAATTTCTTTTTCGAGAGTGTTTCTATATGAGCAAGATAGTAGAATCTGGGCCACAGGTATATCACACCTCACAAACTTGTGTAAACATTTTTATGAGATTTCTCTCTTGCTTTCTGCCCCTCCTTTTCTCTCCCCTGCCCTCCCATTTTATCCTACACAAATAAGGTGAAAACACTACATGTCTCTTTCTTGTCTATGACACACATTGAGATGATCCTTCAATTTTAGAAAGTCTGTTGCAAGCTTAAAGCATTAGCATTCTCTATTTTGGGGAAAATTTAGGGTATGTGGGAGCTAAAAGCCTCATAGGGTATACAGGTAGCAACACATGTAAAAAGTCAACTTTTAAGCCCTTCAGTGTCCATAGTAGATCAAACCAAAGCAATGACACTTACTTGAAGCAACTATAATAAAGATATTAAAGTTACAGTAGTCTTAGTAGCCCAGCCAAATCTTTGCATTTTTGCAGGATTTGGGATTATTGCTGTGTGTGGTGGATGTTGGGGGGGTATTATTATTATTATTATTATTATTATTATTATTATCTACTTGTTCTTCCTGGCTCCTAAATTCCTGGAGTCTTAGTATTATTCTGTAGGAGGCAGGAGCCAGGTCCAAGTCAAGTTAACAGGAATCTTTCCATTGACTCGAGCAAACTTTGAAGTAGACCCTTGAAATGCATAGAAAAGCATATGTTGAAATATTCTGCTTTGGAAGTAATTGTAGTCTAACGTTTTTAGCAGCTCAGCTGTGGATTGAGGCTGGGGAGAGAAGCAAATGTATATTTAGAAACGGCTTGGAAATAGCTAACATAATTTCCATTACAGATATTGCTAGTTTTACTCCATAGCTTTCCTCTGGGGACATATTAAAAAATAAAGTGTTAGTATCTCTTCCATTACTACTAGAAATCTTTTGAGAACCCCATATTGATTCTTCAGTAATACCTTAGCAGTACTCATCTGTCGCATAGCGCATGATTAACATCTGTGGAACATTGACGTAAAACCTAACTCAAATAAATAAATAAAAGCTAACTTTTCCCCCCATCCCAAAACATGCAGTCTAGGTACTGCAATGCAGTGATCATCTGCACTTGTTAGAATAGATTAGATTTACAAGGGGAGAGATGCCCACATAAACTACTGTTTTCCTCATCTATACATAAGAACGCACTATGACAGAAAAGGAATAGACATACTTGTAAACCTGTGCTTTGAGAGAAAGAGATTGCTTACTGTTATCATCCTTCCCTTCTTCCTCCACCGTGTATAAATGTATTAAGGTCATCAGTTAATTGAAGGGCACAGAAATGTCAAGCTATTAGCACAAACATCAAGTGCTTATGAATGTTGAAGCCCTTCTCTGTTTCCCATCAGGATCTGGTTTTTCAATTTGAAAGAGAGGTGTTGGACCTTTAGTTGGTAATAAATAAATAAATAGGTGGTGATGTGATTAGTAGGCATGCGGAACCACTGCCTGAAAGGGTATGCTAACTTTCAAAATTGCATTTGTGCCTTGCATAATGCTAGTTGAAGGCTTAAAAAAATGAGAGAACCACTGGTTTCTCTGCTCTGCTTCACTCCATGTTCGGTAATATGCACAAGACAAAGTATCCACTCTTACTTTTATTACAGGCCTTACAGAAAGGCAGTATACATCTGTTAGGTTTCCCCTAGTCCCTGATTCTGTAAACAAATATTTATTCTTAGAATTCTTCATAGCAAACAGTCAAAGTCATGGCTCTTTCTTTCAGTTGGATCCTTGAAATGATAAATATACCCGAAGCCTAGTTGGGTATTTTATAATGGGAGCAACAACAATCAATACCAGACATTTGTCTCTTGTCAATTTCCCTTGACTCTACGGGATCGTGAATTATGAGCCTTGGATAAGGACCCTGACAACTGATAATTGCTAAGTCTTCTATCTTTCCTTTCCAAAGGAGATCATATTACTTTTAACTCTAACTTGCCAGGAAACGTCTCAAGACGGCTACTGATTTTCTCTCTTGATCCTACTCCTAAAATATATTCTGAACATGATCTCACCCATTCCACAGTGGAAAACCATGATCATCCAGTTGCAAATATCAGTGGTACCCGATCATTCTTCTGTCTCTATACCTTGTACAATGAAGCCACAATCCATAATCAAAACTAAAAAGATCTCACAGCACTCTGATTGAGAATCACTACCCTACAGAATTAACAATAGAAACTGGTAGAGAAAGTTCTGGCTGTTCTGGCAATGCACAGATAAATTGCAAAATATAAACGTCTAATTCTCCACCACTCACAAGTGCCTACACTAAACAATTTGCTTTGCAGCTCAAAGATAAGCCTTAACACAAGAGTAAGGATAGGAATGAATATGGAAAGCAGGATGGAGGAGGGCTGTTGGTTTGTGCATGATGCTACTGGAGGATGCAAACAGAAGTGCAGCTCCCCGCTGTAACTGAGAGCACTTTGCAGGGAGCATTTGGAGTTACAGCAATCCCCTGGACCAAACAGAAGTTCACTGTTGATTCCAGGTGGGAGGAAAATCTAGCTGCTGCCTGCAGCTGATATACTTCAGTAATGGCCCCTTCCTCTCTCTCGGCATATCCCTGTTTCAGAATGGGAGGGGATAAAGGGAGGAGAGGGAGCTCATTCTAGGGGTTCTCCAGCTGGTGCTGGAGGGTGGGGTGGGTGAATCGGAGCTCACCCCCCCACCTCCCTCTCTTCCCTTTCTCCCCTCCCATTCTGAAAACATCTGGAGGCTGGAAGGTAGCACAGACAAAAGTTACAGAAAAGGGTCTGTTTTGAAATGTCTTCGTCTGGCCCTGCATGCAATGAAGGTTCAGATTTTTTCCTGATTTGCCATTTTTTAAGTTGTTGCAACTGTGCACTTGTGTTTGGTCACAACTATAGATTGCTTTCTGTGGCCAGAGTGGATGGAGACAGAAGTGATCGTTTTCACCAAGAGCAGAAGTCATTGAGAGATACTGCTTAATGGAACAAAAGAGGTATCAGCCTGTGAAGGGAGGTGATCAGAGAATTTTAGGGGAGCTTGGAATGCACAATCACCTCAATCAGAAGTTAATTTATTGACCCAAATATCTGTGTCCAAAACAAGTGCGACTGACAACCCAACACTCGCAAAGGCTGCTATTTTTGTTTTTCATACTTGTGTATATACCATCAATTCATCCAGAAAACTCATGCCTAGTTCTTAGTTGAAAATGAGCAGAAGGATGTCAAAATCAGAATTTCATGGCACATCTACCTGAGATTGTGAATTTAGTGAACAACCAGAGATTCTGCTAACCCCATTCTTATGGTCTAGACAGCAAAGCACCTAATTTACTCTCTCTTGATCTTCCACATAGACAAAAGTCAGCTTGATCTCATTAAGCACTTTGTTTTTTATGACTTCTTGGCCTCTTGAAGACTCAGATCAAGTGCAGTCCTATGCTTATGCGGCAAGGGAAACACAGTGACCATGGAGGTGGTCTTTCTAGCCACAACCGGGAAGACCGCTCTCCTGGCATGGGGATAGTACCTGCCCAGGTAATGTATAGTATACCTCCCACTTAGCTGTTGGAGTGGGAAGGTCTTGGCTTTAAGCCCCCTTTATGGAAATGGGAGACTCCTCCCTGGCTTGCCCCTGGGATGCCCCAGAGTTTTGCTTGCCCTATGGCTGAGGACAAGCGAAACTTGGGGACATCTGAACCCAAGCCCCTGGGTTTGGGCCTGCAAGTAGGATGCCTACCAAAGATTTTGGAACCATCTGAAGCCCCAGGCAGGGGTGGCGAATGTTTGCTGGTAGTAGGGCCGCTTATGGTTCTAGAATGACTCTCAGATTTGGAATTTGTTTTGGCAAATTTGGCTTGGAATATGGAAAATTTAATTTAAAAAAACCCTTTGTTTTTTATCAAAAATATGCCATTCTGATGTGCAATATAATGCCTTCTCTCAGACAATCTGTCTGGCAAACAAATCTGTGTACTTTTGCCTTTTACTAGCTCCTGGAGATGTCTTTTGTTTTATATAGTGTTCTCAGTCACTCACGTTAATTATAAGAAAAGGGGACCCTTTTGTGCAGTCTGAATACACTGGAGTGGCCATCCACATCAATGGTGGCATGACCTCAGTGTGACAGCATAAATTTATTGAAGTCAGAAAGAGACTGAGCTGCCACTAACACTACTACAGAAGGTGAAGAAGGGCCTCTGACAGCTTCTTAATGAGCAGCTCATTGAAATGAGTTCCTGGAACCTGTTAGAGGTGAGAGGTTGGCTTGCAACTAGTTCATTTCTTGAAGGTTTTCTTCCTCACCCTAAGCAACAGGTAACTTGTGCTCCAGAATCTAGTATTTAAGGAAGCCATTTGGGAAGCACTAATGTATCCTATTTGCAACTTATTTAAAATTAACTTTTTAAAGATGATTTGTACAGTAAGGACACAATTGTGTCTAAACTGCAGGTCTGCAGTTAACCTTGAAACTACCTGGTTTTCCAAAAAAACAAAGGCCAGGGTAAGATTGATGTCTGACATTCCCCAGAACTCATACAGTAATATTTATTATAGTTTCTGAATTATTTTAGCCCATTGAATCAACTCAAATACTAGAAAGAGAAAATAATCTGATTGAAGCACAGGACTGAGTGAAACTTCAAGGATTAAAAGGATACTAGCATGTCACCATTGCAAAAGACTTCATTTTTCTCCTAAGTTGTGAGGAGTCTTGTGATTTTACTTTCAATGTGGGAAGTGAAATTAAGCCTTATTTAACAAACCTGCTCTGAAAAAGTTTAATGATGGGTAACACTTTAATTTAAAACAATGCTGTTTCTGTTGAGAGAGGGGTATAGAGAATGGAGAAAAGTGGCTGGGTATGGGATACCACACAATTGAAATTCTTCCTTTTGAATTATTGGATGATGAGAGTGCTTAGTTCATACCTGGCATAAAAGCCAAACCACACAGATGTGAAACAGCTTGCTCCCCCGCCTTACTTGGTTTTAAAGAGTGCTATAACGGTAGTATGTTAAATGGATAGGTAGTGATGTGGAAGAATCCAGCATAGCTAACTGTAATTTTGATTGTCTGTGATTTTTATACGTACATGCTGAAAGCATTCTTTCAAATGAAATATCAGTCACTTGGATAGATGTTTGAGTTCACGTTAATTAGGGAAACTGGACTAAATTTGCTACTATATTATATAGTGGCACCCTGCCAGGCTTTCTTGAAGAAGATTATGATAGGGTCCATAAAAACCTGATGATTGCTGTAGATTAGAGCCTAAATCATCTTTAGAAACTTTGCCTACAAGCAGGTGTTACCTCCAGCATTTGGGTAGCTTCAGATGTTCACTCAGCTTTCTAAATATGCTCAGTAGTACTAGTTTCGGGGCACTTTTTCTAGTGTTGGACTTGAGGACCTTTTGGCAAATAGCAAATTATGCAAAGTTGCTGAAAATAGAATACCTGATGTGTGTATTTTGTAAAGTACAGAGCCTTTGTTAAGTTCTGGCCTACTCAGTCCCATTGTTTAACTATCCATTGTATCAATTGTATAATTGGAAAGAGGCATGCCCTCTTTCATATAAAATACTGTAATGGAATTGGGTGGGAGGGGGAGGAATCCAGTTGCATATGGAAATTTCATGACATGAAAAAAGTTAAGCCAACTTTTGCACTATATGGGTGGTATTTTCCTACCTAGTCTGAAATTACTTCCAATTATCAGTAAAAAGACAGGAGAAGTTGATGTTATATATTATGTACTGTTCTAACAACACTGTCTTATTTTTGAAATCTTTTAATGCTAGCATTTTTTGGTTCCCTTAAACAAATCTTAACTAATTTCTCTTTGGGGAACTTTCAGATCTCCCCACATGCTGAAAAAACCAATGACAAGGAGTTATGTCAACATGAGCCAGGGGGTAATGTGTTTACTGGAAGAATATCAATATCATAAATAAGACACCATCTTATTTCTGACAATGGACCCTCTTTTGTGTCACTTGGGAACATGAGATCATAGGAAAGTAGGGCTGAAAGGGGCTTCATGAGGTCTTCTAATCCAGCCCCCTGCTCGGAGCAGATTCACCCTAGTTAACATGTTTAATGTGTCCTGGCTAAGATTATAAAGTCTGCTCTTGAGATGCAGTGGCACATCTATTTACAAGAAAAGCTGATGAAGGAATAGACGTACATGCAAAGATTGTGACTGTACTAAACAACTCTACAAAACTGAGCCTTGCAGGTGCTGCTGCCAGGGTCTTCCAGTGCTAATGCAGAAGACTCTACACCTTGTGCTGAAAAGTAGGTTGTCTGGTTGAGGGCAGCTCCAGGCTTGGATCAAACCTACTGGACCTGAAGAGGAAACAAGGCAACCATGGATCATGGTGTAACCGTACAAGCTGCTCTCCACACATGGGAGTGTTCCCGTTGCATTCCTTGTATATGTGACTTGTTCTCTGGTAGGCTCTTCAGTATATCTGCAGAGACAGCCTTTCTTACATATCTTCTTATAAATGTAATTACTATTAGAATTTACTACTTCAACTGGAAAGCAAGCACAAGATTTTTCCCCTCTGCCTTCATAGCCTGCTTTTTTATTTAAATGGTCCAAACGAAACAAAGCAATTGATGCATATTCAGGGATGTTACTAGCTCAGAAGATTTACAAACTAAAAGCTAACACTACTTTTTAATGTATGTTAACTTAGAAGCCTTTTTCTCTCTCTGTATCCCAGAGCATACCACAGTAAAATTTTGACTTTTATTACCC
>NW_017728924.1:7241175-7325244 GCF_001723895.1 Crocodylus porosus | reverse complement strand
TTAATGTGCTTCAATCAGAGGGAATATATTATGATCAAGGATGGGGTAGTTTTCATGGGTCTTGAGCATCAGTTGCTCTGGCCTCACTTGGGTTACACTTAAACCAAGGGGATGTTCTAACATAGAAAACTGTCTCTAATCCATAATGCTAGCACATGGTTTGCAGAGTGGAGACAGAAAAGATCTTGTAAACCCTTTTGTTTCATTCTTACAAGCATATTGTTGGCCAGAATGACTGATCTGATATAAATGTTGTTACCTATTGTTGCTGGTATAACTCCTTTTTTTTTTTTTGGAAGACCTACCTTCCAGTTTATTTACATGCCACCCCTTCCTCAAGCCTGCACCCAAATGTATGGTCTAGTGCTGCGTGTCAGCCAGTGCACCGATCCTGTCTTTGTAGTCCTAATTGTTTTTTGCCCCATTTCCTGACCTGCCTATTTGGGAACTTTGCTGCCCTGGGGCTTTAGCATCAGACCATTACAATCTATAAAGATCAGCGTATTAAGACCGCTTGACCCTCAAAGCTTTTCCTGGTGTGATAATCCTGGCAATATCATTTCAGGTATACTAGGGGGGGAAAATATCACTTTTCTGGGCTAGTATACTTTATTTAATTTGGATAACCTGTTTAAAGTACACTGCTAAAATGAACTGTCTGCCAATATAAGCTATATCTATGCTAAATGGTTTGGTAGTGTTTCTCTCATGGGATTGATTTTTCCTCCTTATCTCTAACTATCTCTCATCTTTACAGAAGAGAAATTGGAGGTTTGGTTCTACCCTGAACCAAAATTAACATTGCATAAAGAAGGCTAGTATGTACCATCAATGACACCCATACAATTACAAGAAAAGAAAAATCAGCTTGGCCACATGTGTCTCTTGTTATGCTTGTGAAATGCTTTAAAATTTAAGGTAAACTCAAGATTTGCAATGATCTCAGGAACAGGAGCTGCACCTGAATATTAAAATCATGACTGATGTGTGGGCAAGTGCTGTACTGGAAGAATATAGCACATTGCTGGGTGTTTTTCCATTCATTCCACAAACCCTTTGCCTCGGCCATTGGCCGTGACCTTTGGAAGTAATTAGTCTTCTGAATATTTGACTCTCACAACAGTCATTGCAGCTCAGCTACCATACTTCAAGGGGGAAAAAGGTATTTTACCTCCCAGGGTCTTCCTGTCACCCCTAGTTTTTCACAGACATGGGAGTCCTTGCAAAGTGACTGATCCATGCAAGTGGATACAATACTGTAGAGAAGGGAAGTCCAACTTCTGAGTGGCCAAGGACTGCACAGTGCCCTCCTGCTGTGGGCCCTTCCCACCCTTCTCTCCCCTTCCCCCAAACTGCATCATGGCAGCACCTCCGTGCCCCACAGACTGCCCATGTGGCTCCCCTTCCACCACATGGCAGGTGCCTTTATACTTCAGGGGGTCTCAAGGTCGGTCCCCCCAGAAGGCTGCCTGACGCTGAGCTTGGCTGTCTGGACCACCCCGTACTACTTTCTCACCACCAGGGGCAGGTAGCAGAAGCCAGAGGAAGGATAGGCAGCACAGAGAGTTGATAAAAGCAGCAGCTATGGGGAGAGCAGTGCCTGGACCCTGAGCCCAGGGTCTGGAGATTAATCTCTCAGTGCCTGCATGTGACCCTCAGGCTGCTACTTGGGCAGCCCTGCTCTAGACAGTGCCTGAGCTTGACTTTCTTTTCAAGATGCCCTGCTACATTAAAAAGTGCTCATGAGCTTGTCCTCATGTCAGGCCCTTATTAAAGATGTTTAGTTTCCTACTTTTTAATTCTTTCGTTTCTCATTAATTCACATGTGAGTTGAAAGATGTGCAATCTTGGCTGACTGCGTTATTACCGAGGAGGTCATTTTAGGAAGGAAAGCAAAGAAACCCCCACAGATACGAGTTCACAATAACATGCAGTGGCTTGTTAGGAGATATTAAGTGTACCACAAGCTGGTCAGAAACCTAGTTTTAGAATATAAAGAGGAATTGGGCGGGGGGAACGACAAATTCTTCCATTTTGATAATTTTTGTAATAGAAATGGAAGCATGTTCTCTCTTTTCATTCTCCCCCCTCATCAATCCATTCAAACAACAAGGGAAAAATACTTGTTTCTCACCAAACTCCTGTCTTTAGAATTGCTATACTTCAGAAAAGTTTGAAGGAAAATACCAACAGTCTTTCACAAATTAACCACATAGGGTAGGTCAAACAATAAGTGCCCTAATTTAGCGGAGAGGTAGTAGGTTATCTTCTCTGAGGTAAGAATGGATTAAGTTAGTCTTTCTCCTCGTGTTGGGCCAGTTTCTACAATGTTCAAAGACGACCAGATTTTTATGGGGAAAAAAAAAAAGCTTTTGCGGCTTTGACCTCCTGTTAGAGCTGGGTGAGATATCCTGTTAATAATACTATATTCTTTCCCTGAATGTTAACACTTGCCATTCACAGGTTTTTTCTCTCCTTATTAGATGATTCTATCAAATAGGTCCGAGTTACTTATGCTCTGTAAAAGGTCTCTTCTGCCTTCCCTTTTTTTAAGCCCTAGTGTAATGTACCCTGAAATCCAATAGTTTAACTTAGGAGAACTATTATTTTCTATTCTTGGTTCCAGCTGTGTTTCTTATGCTTGTTTTATCTCCAGGTGTGACTATTTTAACAGGGCCCCCCCGCCTGTTATCCATGCTGCTTATTTCTGTCAATTCTTATTTCCGCTTTGGCATCTGTTCAAACAATCACAACAATAAAAAGCTCAATTCCCCCTCTACATTTAATTATTCTTAGGATGGCTCAGAACCTCATGCATGCTGACTTATATTTTATTCCAATTGCTCTTATTTGTTTATTTCAAAAGCTTTAGCTTCTCTCTTGCCAATCAAATTAATTAATAAATGAAACACCTGACCTGCCAGTGTCTCCTCTGCACTTTCAGATCTCCTCACATACCTAGGCAGCTACTTGGTATGAACATCAGAGTCTGTATTTATTCAGGCCTTTAGAGGATTCCTTACTTGCCCTATTTATGTGCCAGTAATGAGCCTGGATCAGTAATACCAATCAGCTTCCTAGATGCTCGAATGGTATTAATTTTAACCAGATTATTCCTCCATTAATCTTTTTCTCCAACATAGTGAGTGTGTTTAGTTAGCAAAACCAGCCAAATTCTGCTTATGGTTGTGGTTGGGTGGCCTGGCCCTCTAGAAGTCAGCAGAAAAGCTGTGTGCAGATGCCCAGCTGTGGCTGAATAGCTGTTCAAGGAGGGCAGTAACCAGTTAACATCTGAGAGAGAGCAAGAAATTGGAGCTAGGATGTAGGAGCAGTGCACAAGCAGATAAAACACTAAAACCCAGATAAGCTCCAAAAAGGAGCTGGGTGCAGGTCCCTCCTAGTACCCAGAGAAGGGTTATCAGTTTGGGTGTGTAGCTTGTTTGGGTGAGCCAAGGACTCTTTGTATCTAAAGGATGGACAGATGAGTCTCCTTTTAGACAAAGCCAGCCTGGGAGAGGCTGCAGGCTTGCCAACCTACTTACCTATTGCACTCCAGTCTTTGTAGTCTTGGATAGTTCATGCAGTCAGTATGCACTTTAGGTGCCATTGGTCTCTATCTTTCATGCAAAGTTCACTGGCGTCAAACAAAAATTGTTTTCCCTTATGTCTGACTCAGTTAAATATTTCACTTTTAGTATTGCCCAGATTCTGGTTCTAACCCAGTATCTATCACTCCATCTTTTCTTTGTCTAGGAGAGGGTTGGGTGGTTGAGAACCAAGGGAAGACGTGACACAAAGATATTAAAGTCTCCATTTCATATCTGCTTGGTGGTGCAGCTTTATTTCTGCATCACAGCATGGAGTGTTGAAGGATTGTTTCTGGAGGTATTCACAGAAATGATCCCAGAAAGCTCACATTGGTCACCCTTTCCCTCTACCAGTTTGAAAACCTCTTATAGCAAGCAATGAAGCTTGTAGTGAAATGCATTGATGCTTGAGTCTAAATCATCCCTATCTAGTCTCTGTTAAATACCTACTCTGTTTAACGTGTGCTTGGGTGTTTTATCTAGACCAGTGATTCCCAACCTTTTTTTCCCCATGACCCGCTGCTGGGAGCAGAGTGCAGTGGTGGCAGTGGCATGGGGACGGGGGAGCTCCCTGCACAGAGCACGGCTTGTCCTTTGTGTGCGGCACTGCCAGCATTGCCCCCACAACCCTCATTTGGGAACTGCTGATCTAGGCATAATCTTACCTGATTAAGTTGCTGGATGAAGTAACCAGACGACAACTGATGTGACTAGTGTCCTACTTAAGTGGCAAGCCTCCCTCAAATCAGAAGTGAAGAAAACTCTAGTCCTATAATTAATGTCCAGTATACCTGGCTTTCCTTTTAGTGCTAACCCCACTACTTATTTATGCCTCTTTGCATCCTTATTACAGATGTGCCAAATAATGGCTATTAACAGTCAAAGCATACTACTTGCATCTGTGGCTATATACCTGATTCATTTCCTTTCCCAAGGCTGGAGGACTATGGGGCCCTTCCAAAATAATGGAGTGTGCAGGGTGGGGTGTGGGGAAGCGGTAGTTATTGACAAACTGAGAGTTAAAAAAAATGTTCTGAGGTTCTCATTGAATTTTCCACACTACTGAAAATTACACAGGAAGTCACTAAGCCAAGACCCAGCTATTGGTTGCCATTAATAAATAAATGGCAAATGAATTACTACTTTCTGACTTGATAACAACACTGCATTTGCCCTTTTTAGGGAAAATCAGTGAAGCTTCAAACACTGTAATTTTTAAAAATTAACTTTAAGGTCATTCTCTTTTCTGATATGTATCGTAATGTCTAGCTCCAAGTAATAAGTGGGATAATTGCTTTTAAATTATATATTTTAAATCTTTCTTAGCTACTTAAACCCTTATTATCTGAATATCTGAATACTTCAGAGGTCAGAAGAGACTATTATGATCACTCTCTCCTTGATGTACGCTCAAACACTAGGGTACTAGGAGTTGGACCATATCCCCACCTGGGTACTAGGAGTAGGACCATATCCCCAGTGGTATTTACCCACCTACACAATTTGTCTAGGGTCATGCTGGAAGCCCCTAGCAGAGTTGAAAGTTGAATGCAAATTGATAATGCACCAAGTTAGCAATGTCCTTCTCTTTGATAGATACCAAGTCTAGGAACAGCAGTGCCCGTCTGTAAATGAGAACAGGAAATGCTTCCTATTGACTGCTACTTGTTTTCCAACATATTTATAAATTCTGAGGGTTACAAGCTTGTCAAAGGAGACATTTTCTGTGTGGTATGCTCCTTTCTGAGAAATCAAGGGTTTGTTTCCTAGCAAGACCCATCCAACAGAGGAACACCAATGTATTCCTTCAGAGTGCTCTGTTGACCATGCAAAAAGAAAAGAATGAGAGTTTGCCCTTTGCATAGGTTCAAGGGAGAGGAATAAAACATTTGTTTTGAGCCTCTCAGGTCTCTCAGTAATACAGTGCTGTCAGATCAAAAAGTTAATTCTTAGCTCTGCAACCTCTTTTTTTGTTGTTGCCAGCAGCACATAATGAAAGGATGCGTCTCTGAAAGCATGACTAAAATACCTAGATAGCTTTATATGTGCTTGCAATGTTACGATAACTTTTTCTCTTATCAGGTACCTTTTTATACATTTAATTAAAATAGCCTATCACTGTTCTGACATTAATGGTAGCTTGTCATACAGCTGTTGCCTTCCAATACATAACATCTCATTTGTCAATCAGCAATAACTAAAAGGTATCCTCTAAAAATTGCACAGCAAAAAATACAATGAACTGCATATCACCCCTACCTGCAGATTAAACTTTCAATCAAATGCTATCCAACAGCAAAATCATAAGGACAGGTTTTCTATCCCAAATCCTCAGTCCTGATAAAGACTTGTCTTCTGTGACCCTAAGTTGGAAAAAAAACCCTGAAAAAAAAATAAACCAAACCTAATAATAACCTTTTAAAGTATATATAGAGCCAGATCCTCAGTTAACATAGCTCTACTGAATTGATGTCAAGTTATACTGATTTACAGCAGCAGGTGATCTGCCCTTACCTTGCATGGTTAGCGATAATGGATTGTAATAGGGGGCAAGAGTTGGAACACTTACAAGTGCCTTTTGTCGTCTTTCATGTTAACATTGATTCTCTCCTCAACAATAGGTGAAACTCCTTAGCGCAAGGGCACAGAGTCTCTGCATGACCACAGGTCTCCTAATATGTAGTCGCTATGCCAAGGAACCCTCTGTAGACGCTGAAATAAGTGTATGTTGTCTGTTTACAGACGAGACTTGTTGCTTTTAGGCCACATACTGAATCCTCCTAAGCAATCTTAATGGCTGCTTACATGCTCTTTGGTCAGCAGAAAGAATGAAATGAAGCCAGAATAAATCCTGCATCATTAACTGGTGCAAATAAAGAGCCAAAAGGAGTAAAGGTGAAGGACAGGAAGGAAGAGCATGGAAACTGAGGCTTGGATTTAGCAGTTAAGTATGTGCTTACTTTAGGATCTGGTACATATGGAACTGCTCTTCTGTGAGTTTGGTTTGTGCATAAATACTGACCTGGGGTGTGAGTACAGTACACAGAACTGTTTAACACTAGAGTTGGGAAATATATGAAAGTTGTGATGCTGCCAGCACTGAGAGACAGTGGTCAGTGCTATGATTCCTCTTCACTTCTTTCAGTTAAGGAAGTAGCAGAATCTTAACTGGCACAGTTAGAATAACCTGTCTCCTATGTTAATATCGCCTGGTTGCATATTGACAAAACACTATGATTTGTAGTGTGATGGATTACATTGCCTTAAGATGTACAGATTTTTTTTTTAAAGTATTGAAGTTTAAAAAGCAAGCTCTGATGGTCAAATCTGATTTTCAAAGTTAGGTATGACATTCTTGTGCTGAGAGAGCGTCATGGGCCTAGAACAGGGATGGGCAAACTCCGGCCCATGAGCCAGATCTGGTCAGCAGTGGACTCCATTTCCCAGCTGCCCCTGCACATGGCTGGGGCTGGTCTCCATGGAGACACCAGCCCCAGCCACACAGCCAAAGCTCAAGGGTGAGGTTGCTTTGGAGACCAGCCATAGCTGTGCATGCAGCAAAGCAGGGCAGGGGGCTGCTCTGGAGCCACTGGGATCTTGGAAGGTGGGCAGCTTGCTCCAGAGCCAGAGCAGAGCCATGATCTGTAGCCTGCATGCTCTGAGCAGGGGTGCACAAGCAAGGGATTGCAACTGTACCCCTGCGACAGACCAGGCTGTCGCCACTGGAAGGAGATGGGGCAGAGCCGTGATGCCCAGCTTGTGTGCCCCTGCCCAGAGCATGCAGGTTTCAGATCCCAGCTGTGCCCTGGCTCTGGAGCAGGCTTCTCCCATCGCAAGATCCCAGCAGCTCTGGAGCAGCCCCCTGCTCTGCTCTGCCATGCATGCTGCCAGCACGGCTGAGGCTGGTCTCCATGGCACCCCCAGCTTTTAGCTTTCCCATGTAGCTGCAGCTGGGGTCTCCCTAAAGACTAGCCCCAGCTATGCATGCAGGGACTGTTGGGAAATGAAGTCTGGCTCCTGGGCAGATCAGATTGGTCATTTTGCCCACCCTTGGCCTAGAACAATTACACATTTCTTATTTGCATAGATAAGACCACTTTAGTTTTTCTATTGCCAGGCTGCCTTTACTAAATGCCATAACTGGCAGCCTTTAAATGGGTTTCAAAGGCTTTAATCAGACCCAAAAGCCTTCTAGATCAGTCAATATGGATGGGATCTCTAATGATCTATAGTGAGTTATAGTGTCTCGGCTAGGGGAATTACATTTCAAAATCAGATCTAGCCAGAAGATTTCTATAATTGATTATTGTTTAACTTTATTACCTTCCAATATATACCAAGGTATTTTACTGGATAGTCTTAGGAGTTCATGTTACCTTCAATGGTATGCTTTTAGTGGCAGCTTGAGCGTAGCTGGGATGGAGCAGTTTTCATCCTGATCTTTTGGAGAAAGCTGATGCCAAATATGTTTGGAAGACCTAACAACATCTTCCAATGTGGAATTCACCCTAGACTGAGGCAAGGTCCTCTGTATTTAGTCTAAATACTGACCAAGTAAGTACTCTAATCAGCCAGAGATGTTTCTGTAGGTCTTATGTACCAGGAAATGAGAGTTGCTTGTAAGCTGGCATGAAAAGCCAAACTGAGGGCAAGTAGACTAGGACACTGATGCTAATCTTAGAGCTGTATTATCCAGCTCAACAGGAAGAGAAGCCAAACAGGACACAGAATCATGTGCCTTGCCCCGGGCTCTTCCACTTCATTTTATGGTCTTGGGCTCAGTACTCCACCTGGACAGGAGTCTGCATACACTTTTTCCCTATGCACGGGGAGTGAATTTCTCTCTCAAGCAAAAAGATTTATCCTTTACTGAGCAGAACAACCAACCTAGCAACTAAATGCAGAGTTTTTCCCCACCCCCATCTTAATATTTCAATTCTGATTCTTTACCTACATAGAGACTTACAATTTCATACCAAGTAGAAACAATATTAAGAACACCGATATGGTTAAAGAACCTGAGTTACTGGAGACTTGTACACGTCTAAAGGCAAAACTGCTAAAAAATGCTATTGTATTTGGGGATCTGGGAACTTCATGAAACTGTGCAACCTTCATTTCTCATTATAGACATGCTAACAGTAGAGGTATCTCAGGAGGTAGCCCCATGGTTAAATAAAGGTTGCCATTTTGGATAGTTGCATATTGCAGCAGAATTGTCAAAAAATTCAGAAGGAAGAGAAACAACGCACTGAACTGGGCTTCTTGCCTAAGAAGATCTTATCCAAGGCAACTACCATAACAGATTAAGCCTCAGTCAGAATATATGGACTTGATGATGCTTGACAAGTGTAGTGCTGATGGCTTGGGAGATGCGCAGGCCTGCATGATGGCAGATGGCATCTCATGGGAATAACTGAGCCACTCACTAACAGGGTTCATGTATTTAAAATTCTGTGTCCTGTTTGGCTGAAGGAGGATAATGTGGTGAACTGGTTCTTAAAGAAACTGTCACAAAAGTTTGAACAGGAGGTAGTGTTATGCAGAGGCTCTGCTTCTGTTGCACCATCCTGGTCACTTGCAACTTGTACAGACATTCAGTTTCTCCTGGGAGAGTTGCTGTTCTCCTGGGCAAAACCACAAATGTACAGACATTTAGGTTTTTTCTCCCAGGGTAAGAATGGCCATGCCAGGAGAAAAATAAGCTGGGAACAACCAGAGTTAAATCTCCCTCAGCAGAATTTCTGCTGTCTGTATGTGCTGTCAGTTGTTAACATAGACCTAGAAGTACTTAGAGCAGCCTTCTTGGCTCAGAGTGATTTCTGAGCAGCATGCTCCCGAACTTCCTGGATGTCTGTATCCAAAAGGTACAGATACAGAACTTGTGGCAATATCCTCTGCACTTGTTCATCCATTATTAGAACTGAATCAGTGGGCAATCTTGTCCAAGAATTTCCGTTTCACAGTAGGTCAGTTTTACCCAATGGACCCTGATCAGGGCACTGCTTTCTGTCTGTCTGGATCAAAATCCTCTAGGTCTTAAGCTCCAAAATGTTTGTTCCTGTGGAGTTTCTTGCAGTTCTTTCATCTAAACTGTTTCATTTTTTAATTGTATCATTGGCCCCTTTGCCTTTTCTGCTGTGTTCCTGAGTTTCATAGCATTGGATGCTCAATGTTGCTTTCTTGTGCTTTCCAACTCTTGGTTCTGCCCCTATTAACTTGCTGGCTGGTTAGCTTAAAAAAATCTGTTGTTCTATATTCCTTACTTATACCTGGACATCCTGTTGACCTGTATTAGTAGGAAGTTGTCTCATTCAAGAATATAATAGGACTAAGAGAATAGGTAAAGAACAGAAAAGTGGGGGAAAATAAGGCAAGAATAAAAATACAAATGAAAGCACAAGAGATGGGCAGGTGTGTGGCATGTACTTTTTGTACCCAATTGCATGTTTTTGGAAGTAGAAAAAGTGGAAAGGTTTGGATCTGGATGCCTCTTCACTCAAACCAGCACTGGTTTTTTGTATTTTATTTTATTTTTGCCTTAGATCTTGTCTACAGGGAAGCAGTTTCACTTGCTAGATAACCCTGAGGTTCTAAAGCCCTTTGTTCATTTGAACGATGTGAGTTTTGTCTGTGTAAGTTTGCAGTGGGGAGGGGGAATAGAAGACCATTGGGAACTAACTGTACTGCAATGAGGCTATAAAAAGAAGAAAGGACATTCCTCCTTTTCCCCCCCTAACTGCTACCACATTCTGCATTTTAATTAGCTAATACAGAGATGTCCATGTCTGTGTCTCTCTCCAGTTGCTTTATTACTTAAAAAAAGTTATTTTCTGTTCATGTGTACGGCATTTTACTGTGTACGTGAAAACATTCATTGAAAATGTTGACCCCAATAGAAACTGGAGAGAAACTAAATTGTTTTAAAACCATTTGTCCCTTTGTAGCCTTGTAACCATTCCAATTTGTTCATCATGCATAATCCATATTTATTATAGACCCTTCCATGCCTCTATAAAAGCCATTAGGTGCTCTTAGGTTTGACTTCCAGCGTTATTTGAGGATAAAGTACTGCATGTGGCTTCCCTCATAGCAGCTATCTGGTTAATGAACTTAACTGCACATCAAATACTATTAACTCAAAATAGCTTCTTTTTTTTTTTTAAAGTCTAAGAAAAGCAAAAATCCCTACAACTCATTTTCTTTAGACTATGGATCAAGTGTGGCTGAAAATAGGAAAAGTATGATGGGTAATATACTGTGGGCATGTCTACATGTGCTGTTAGCACAGAGCAGTAAATTCTGCCATGTACCACACTGGATTTTAGTGCTTCTGGACATGCTGCTTGAATGTGCATCCGGGACTGCAGCATGTTGAGTTGGGTTGGAGCAGCCCCAGCTGGCAGGAGCCTGGAGGGTCAGCTTGCCAGCCCAGGGCTGCTCCAACCCAGCTCAACATTCTGCGGAGGGGCTGATGAGGGAACTCCAGTGAGGGGGTAGCCACCACGGTGAAGCCCCAGCCAGCCCTGTCGGCATCCACGTGTGCACTGCTACGTAGGGAAGAACTCTGCCACAGGATAGTACAAGTACTATTCTGCAGTGGAATTGTTTACTCTGACCTAATAGCGCTGCACGTGTAGATGGTGATGTTTTACTGCAGAGCTAATTAGACAGCTTGCAGTAAATGTCTCCTGTAGATGCACCCCGTGTCTCCTCTCACCTCATAACTTTTGTTACTAGTTCATTTTGGGGCATTGCAGGATTGGACCCTAACTTACTAAGACAGTTGCTGGTCCATAGGGCTAGTGGAAATGTGCAAAACTATCCTTTTTTTTTTTTTTTTTTAGCTTGAGGCAGAGGGAGGAAATAGCTGACAGAAAGCAGCATCATTAGCATCAGCTAATACCATTATTTTAAATAAAATTATCTTTATTGTAAAGAGTTTAAATAATTATAAATATGAGAGCCAGAGACTCATCTTTGCATTTTATTTCCTCCCTCAGGCACACTTAATTCCCCACGGTGGGACATTTATAATCTAAGAATCTAATTAATGTGATTCTATTTGATCCCAGGAAGGTTACAAAAGTTTACTCTTAATAACTCTGGCCAATAAGAATGACTAAGATCTTTATCCACAGAACCAGGCCAGCTATTTTTTCTCCCTTTTTAAACTAAGGGGGAGCTTGGGAACCTCTCATTAGCTGTCACTTTTGGACATCTGTGCAAATCCAGTTTGTTGTCCTGATGCTTCCTCCCTCAAATGCAACACAAACAGCCTTCAGTGCTTCACTGAAATTAAAAGGTATTGTGCGCAGTATTTTGTGCATTGTTAATGGCAGGACCAGGCCTGTGTTTGTAGAGCAGGGAAGATATCAAATAGGTGTTCATTTACCTAAACAAGGGTGTCTTGATGGAAAGGTGCCAACAGATGCATGCCAAGAAACTGGCACCCTTGTCTGCAGTTTCAGGAGGGCTGGCAAAGATTGAATGGGTTTAGATACCGTGTTTATCCTTTTGCCTGAATGGATGGTTCTTCCAGACTGGGCAGGATGGTTGGCTGCTTTTGGAAAGAATTCCATCGACTTCAGGGAACCTTCCAGAAATATGTTCTTGCTTCTTTTGATCTGTTTCAGCTAGAGTAAAAGAAATTCACTTCCAGTGATTTAAATTCCTTGAAAGAACAAAAGGAAAGTGTAATGTATGGCTAAAGACTCCTGATAATGCCATGCTAATTGCGGGGGAAGACAAAATACTATAACAGCAAGTCTACAGAGGTTTCATATTTTAAAATAAGCTAATGTTAATGTAATTTATGCCACTTTTGAAAGTGCAAACTATCATTTCTAAACTTATCTCTTAATGTGAGACAATTTTTGCTTGAGTTTTAAAAAAATTTTAAATCCTAGCTGTAAATACAAAAAAGCACCTGAATCAATCAGCCTGTTGTTTGCAAGAGTCTTACTTAACAGAGATGCTCCAGTAACAGACCAGGACGTGGTCTGATTCAGTAGAAGAAAACAATGTGTGTGAAGAATGAGTATTTATAAATATTGGACAAGCTTGGACAAGCAGCTTTAGTTTGTGTGCCTTTCTTCCCACATTTACAGAATAAGGGTACTAGTACCTCATCAGGCATAAGGGGTATGCTGTGGGTGCCAGACAAGGGTGGTTGGTATTATGCAGAGGACCCTTTCCTTGGCCTTAGCAGCACATCTTTACTTTCTAAGAATTTTAGTGGGTTAGACCCGAGACGGTCCATTACGACCTCCTTTAGGCCTTCCAGAGCTTGAAGATACCACCTCTATGAGAAACGATTATTTCTCATGGAATTGACACCTGGAACAAAGACCTCTCTTTAGCGTGCTTGAGTGGTGCTGGTCACTATAATGAAGGTATCTCCAAGCCTTGCAGCCAAACGTTGACTCTGGAGGCTAGAAGCAGAAATTGCCATTTTAGCATCTGTAAAATTAAACAGCAGGTTACAGCAAGATGTCCCAGGATTTCTCACAAGTTTAGTATCGCTTCCTCAAGAAAGGAAGACAAGGAGAATGAGTGGAAATGCACAGGAAAAAAACACAACTCAGACCCACAAAGGGACAAGTTTATTTTTAAATAAAGGCCCACTTGAAATCTCTTGGAAATACCTTGTAAACTGGACCTGGATACTAAGAATAACACAGAAAAGGACTCATTGAAAATTCCTTTGCCACCACAGCAAGCTGGAACATCTTAAATGGAAACAAAAGTGAAATAAAGGAGCACTACATAGGCTATAATCTGTGTAGGGGGAAGCAAGCTAACTAATTTGCTTAAAGATCCCAAAGAATAGGGAAAAAATTTAATAAGGAGTCCTTAAAATACTAGGATCTGTATTTAATTTAGCTCGAAGCAGATTATGTGCTCAGGAAGAACTCCCACTGAAACCATTGGATTTAGGCTTCGAATAGAGTCAAGGGCCCAGTTAAACTACTGCTAGTTCTCACTGCCTTCACTACTAGTCCAGCAGTACAAAAAGTAGCAAAGAGGAAGGAGCTGATTCATTTTAACCTGACATTATTTCATATATTTCTGGATAAGAGCAGTTTAACTAAGTGAGCCTGGATTGGGGCAAGGGAGGTCACGCCTAACAAAAATGCTGAAGTTCTTTGAAGATATTGCTGCCATTATAGATAAGGTAAATTCAGTAGATACGGTGCGCTTAGATTTTCAAGACTCATTTCACAAGGTATTTCATCTGATATTTCTGGTTTAGTTAGAATGTCATGAAATCAGAGATAAATTGGGTGCTGGATAAATGAAAACAGATAAGAGGCAAAGAATATCCATAAATGAAAAAAACAAATCTTCATGTTAAGTGGTATGAGTGAAGAATATAAAGAACAATTATGGCATCTAATTCTCACAAGTAGAAGTTGTCTTTATTAATCATTCAAATATCTTTAAATGCATATTAGGGGTAACAGTTTTCAAACCACACCATTTCTTCTGTAAGGCAGCTGGATTTGACTTTTGAGATCCTCACTTGTGGGCCATTATGTTTTATAATAAAACTTGCAGAAGATGGAGTTCCCACTTTAATGGAAAAATCCATTGTTTTAAGATTTGTGTGTGTGTCCTCATGCATAATGTAAAATTTCTCAATACCATTTCAGAAATTCAAAATAGAAATACTTCTATTGATGCCAACAGTTGGGGTTTAAAATTGTTTTTGCTTTGTGGGAATTATTCTTATGTTTTTCTTTTCAAAATCATTTCAAAACAAAACAAAAAAGCAGTCCCTTTTGAAACATTTTTCTGGTTTGCATCTTTTTGAAATGTTTTAATTCAGTCTTCATTTCCATGGAACACTTTATTTTTAAAGAAATGGTATTTTTCAACAAAGGAAAATGCTCTGTTAGAAAATGTGACTTGTCAACATGGCACCATAGATAAGAACATCTAGTTTTTTGTTTTGTAAACTAGGAAATCACACACCCTACACAACTACTACATGAAAAATGTCAAGGTCTTAAAGTCAAGCACACAAAGAATGGGGGATGCCAGAATTAAGGTTGGCACCCAACTAATATTTTGGCTCCTTTCCATAGATGCATCATAGCCTCTAATTACATGGTTATAATCACTTTTTTCCATTCAGTGCACAGACACACTCACTTCACATGCAGACATCTGTTTTTTCCTTATTGCCCAATGTGTGGCTCATTTACTATCCAAACCGTACTCTGCAGATCTGTATTTTTAAGGGTTTTCTTAATGGCTCTCATGACTATATTGCTAAGATCCTGTTAATATACTTTTTAGTTTTCTCAACAAACTATGATAGAGGTTTGAAGGGAGAGGAGTATTTCTTTAAGGGAGCTGAGACATGGAAGTTGGACTAGCTGACCTCTGGTGGAGGTCCAGTCGAGCCCTACTTCTCTATGATTCTGTGATGTTGGTCTAAAAATATTCATCTTTTTTGTGGGCTGTGGGGGACTCAAGTAAGTGATTATCATTGTAGCGCTCATTGTATGTTGAAAACACAGTTCCATTGACTTCACCTGCTGCTGTCGGCACTTAGCCTTCCTGCAGATTGGGTCTCCAGATAGGAATCCCAAAACTGAAATGTTCAACTAGTGATTCCTTCTGAAAGTGACCCACTCTGCTTCCCATAGGCACCCTATTGCAGATACAAAGATGGGATCTCGTTCTTTGAAGTTGCATTTAAAAACCTTTTCTATGTGGATGGACAGCCTTTTATGTCCTACTTATGTGTGACTTGTGGCTTAACATGCTGAGCATGATTTGGAAGGTAAAATCAGGATTACGTGTGTTTTTTTCCAACTTACTTTACCATTATCCCCCTGTCTCCCCTGATGTACAGGCACATACTGGAAGACAAGAGCTTAGTTAAGAAAGATCTTGACAGATTGGGATGCTGGGCTGGAAACAACAGTATTTAGTTGAACGGTGACAAACGCAAGGTGCTACAGCTCAGGAGAAATAATCAGAAACACAAATATAGGATGGGAGATACCTACTTGGAAGTCAGCACTACAAAGAAGGATCTAAGAGTCTTGGTGGATCACAGGCCAATATGACTCTGTAGTGTGGGGCAGCCACACAAATATGGTTTTGGGCTTCATCTACCAAAGTGTTAGGGGGAAGTTGCTATAGCCTCTTTATGTGGCACTGGTTAGGCCTCATCTAGAGTATTTGTACATTTTGGGGTTCTATATTTTAAGAAAGGACATGGAGAAGCTAGAGGGTCCAGAGGTGGGGGAGGAGACAAAATGATAAAGGGCTTGGAAATTAAGCTGTATGAGGGGAGGTTGAAGGAAATACATGTTCAGCTTATAGAACAGGCCCTAAAGAGGTGATATATTAGCAGTCTTCAAATATCTGAAGGGCTGCCATAACAATAAGGGACAATTCTTTTTTTATTTCTCTAGCTGCAGAGAGCAAGATGTGGACAAATGACTTGAAGCGGCAGCCAAATGGGTTTAGATTGGATGTCAGGAGCAATTTCTTCACTGTTAGAACATGGACTGCCCAGGGAAGTTGTGTCCTAAGCATTGGCCAGGGATGATCTAGGAGTGAGTATCTATGACTATGCTATACTATGAGTATTTCCCACGTGTCTGGGCATCTCTGTTTGCCACATGAGGAAGGATTTTTTTTTTCCATGAATCCCTTCCCCCACCCCCTGTTCCTATACATTTGGGCCTTTTTTTCCCAACTTCCTCAGTAACACTGGGTGTTGGCTGCAACCAAGGCAGGGGAATTTGACTGGGGTGTGCCTAAGTCTCCTGCTGGGACTAAAGCCCCTTTTCTTAGGGTCCAATTGATCTCCCTGTATTTGGGGTCAGGGTTTTTACTCATGGTCAGATTGGTACAGACTGTGAAGGTGTTTGACTTCTTTTGTAGCTGGGGTGCATGTCTGTCTTCACTTGAGATCCAAGGTATGTTAACCTTTGCTACAGCAGGTCATTGGCCAACCCCTGTGTTTTGTGTGACAGGGTTGCCTGTGTAGTTTTAGTAATAGATTGGACAAGGATTTAGTAGACAGGGGGTTCGACAAGATGACTTCTGGAGGTCCCTTCCAGCCTTACTTTTCTATAATTCTTTTGAGTTTCCACATACCTTCTTGGCAATGAATGGCTGAATTATCTTCTCTTTTTTAGTACCTTTTTTTATTTATCTTTGGGATCCTCTATAATTGCTAGAAAGCTAGAGGCCAAATAGCAGTGTGTATGTTAAACAAATGCTTTATTACTACATTTCTTTATTAAAAGACTCTGAGAATGAGGGTGTCTCTAGCTCAGGTCTGAAAAGAGATCTCTGTGGACTGTCAACTGAGGATCTGGCCCATAATCCCATATGAAGTTAAAAGTACTTCTAGTTTTAAAAACCTCCTTGAATGTAGCCCATGCTGACAGACAAATGATGAAGAGAGATCTTCAAAGATTCTGTTGTGCTTGAACTATTGTTCTTAATGCGCACTCCTTTTGAGTGGGTTGTTATAATAAATGTTTTCTTTCCTTCAAGCCATTGTGGTGTATGAGTAGCTCTCTAGCCCAGTGCTATTAAAACTAATATGCAAACCTCTGCATTATGGCTAATGCACGTAATAGCTGTTGCATTCACCCACTTGGTCACTGCACTACCACGTTGGGGTACTCGGAGTCTAATTGTAATACATAAATTTAAAAGAAAAGGGGCTATATAAATGTAAAGCATCATTATTAAATAATAACAATGGAGTTGCAGCCCATTAACCTCAGCCAGTCATTAATCCTTGAGAGAGTCTCTGTGTTGGACTTTTTAAAAATGATGATTATTATATTATTATAAGGTAAACATGAAGTAAAAACAGGTGTAAAGATTTTTGTTGTTGCTGTTGTTTAATGGATGGTGCTTCCATTGTTATAGCATGTCAAGAGATTGGCTAACGTGCAGAGTAATTAAGCAACCTGCCTGCTCTGATCATAAGGCTGAAATGGCTGTTGAGGGGGTCACTTCCTTGGCATTAAACTCAAGGACATGGAAAATGGTGTAGTCATCCTCCACATTCTGCACTAAAGCACTCAGAATGAATACTCTTTTTGCAAAAGTTAATATTCTTTTTGTCCTCTCCATGCTCCCCTCAGCTGAAATACAAGTGAGCACTAGAGAAACATGGTTTTGTTCTGCTAAAGTTCAGCCACCATACCTGCCCACTCTTCTTCAAGGAGCCTTCCTGAGTTAGGGACTTCCTTTCTTTCACCCCCTGTTGCCTCATGGCATGAGGCAGAAAGATCTAAGGTGCAGCATGTCAGGCAGACTGGTGGTAGGGTATTGCTAAAAACTGGTCTGTCTCTGGCTAGGATTATGCAGCCATAGTCTATGCAGGGGTGTCCAACTTTTTTGAATGTGGGGCCGGATCATGAACTTTTTATCACCCAGTGGACCGGCGAGTCATATACAAAGACCTCCCAAGAAGTGGTGTTCACATCCCCCCCCCCCGAAATGAAAGTACAGTGTTTACTTTCATTTCCCGTCACAGCACCTCGGGCCTCAGAAAACAGCTTGGAGGGCTAAATGGCAGCCTGCGGGCCGTGTGTTGGACAAGCCTGGTCTATGGGAAATCAGATCAGCCTCAAACCGTGGAATAGCCGTGAAAAACCTCCTGTGTGCTGGACAGAAGTATGGGTAGTCGTGTTAGACTGAGCCTAGGCCTCTCTACAGATCAGATATCTGTTCTGTGGGCTGCCCTGCTCCAAAATGATGCCTTCATTTTGCTGTGCCTTAATTGGCCCATTTGCCTTCAGTTTGTTTTTGAAATTTGTAATGATTTTTCTCTTCCTCGTACAATTTCAGACAATGGTTGTTTGTATCTCCTTTGGGAGTAAAGGGCCTCATAAGAACAGGTAGATGACTGCATTAAATTTCTTCATAAAACCCTGTGTTTTTTTTAATTAAAATTTAAGAGATGCTGGTAAGGAGAACCTCTTTGCACATCCTTACCTTCTGAATAACGAAAACACTTCCTACTATTCTTGCTATTATTACTGCTGTTGTTGTTGTTGTTGTTGTTGTTGTTGTTGTTGTTGTTGTTATATTTGTCATGGTAACATTGAGACCTATTGTATCTGGGCAACCTTTTAAATAATAGTTTGACAAGGCCTGTTTTAAAGCCTCTTTCATTCAAAGTAGCTTCTCCCCCCGCTACCCCTTTTGGCCATTTGTTTGACCCAAATATAGTTCAACTGAGAAGCAGCATGTGACTTTTTAAAAAAAATTATTTTGCCAGCAAGATTCCTTTTTTGCACAACTTTACAGTAGACTTGACAGACGCACAGAAAGGCTTAATGATAAATTCATGTCATGAGTCAGTAGCTTACGGTCATTGATGCTATCAAAGCTTGTCACTAACTGCCGCCCACTGACAGGGGATAAGAATCTGTAAAAGACATAATTACGAAATTAGGATGAAGGTAATTCTTTGCTCAGATTTCCATCAAATAATTCAACTGTGAACATTTTATTTTTATGATTTTTTTCAGGTACCTGGTTTTAATTATGGACTACTGGTCCTTAACTACTGAGGCTCTAGACTTATGTACTGGTGTGTCAGTATAGAAGGGTTTTTTTTCCCCCTTTCAGAGGCCTCAAATCCATGGAAAAGCCTTCCTGTGCAGTTCAAATATTTTCAAGCAACCATTTAGCATAATTGTTTGACTACAAATGAAGGTATAATGTAGTTGTGTGTTCTTTAATAGAGAGTTTGGTGGTGGAATGGGTGCTTTTGTGAAAGCGTAAGGAATACAGTTGTCAGTTAACTCTCAGTGTGTCTTAATTCATCAGGTTAGTTTTATAGATATTTAATGCATATCCTTTGCATAAACTTTCAAAGAATGCTCCAACAATGCAAATTAAAAATATTGATTTGAAGTTCTACGATAAGTGAAGCATAAGTAAGATTCAGTGTTCAAGACCTGCTCCAAATTCAGCAGGTGTATATTATGGAACATGATGGTTTATTATGAGCCTGCTGACTATTGTAATTGGTGCATTTTCTATTGAAATCATTGATTTATTCCCACCCCCCCTCAGATTGTTCTCAGGAGTCTCATTGAAGTTCTTTCAAGGCCAGCAGTGTCAACAGTGATGGGCTACAATGAGTTTCAATTTAATGTATTCCTTTGCTTAACTCCCATGGTACTTTACACTTGAACAGATATGACAGATCTTCTGGCAACATTTATGTGAATATAAGATATATTAAATAATATGTAACATTTCAAACCTCCTTTGAGCAGTTTCCATGGAGACCAAAGGCATCCAAATACAGAATATCACAATTTATTGGGATAGAAATACTTGGTTCAGGGTTCTGAATCCTTGTTTCAGGAGGAACAGAAAGTGTGTTTTGTTAATTATGGCAATATTCATTCTCTAAGTGACCGTATTGAGAAGTCGGAAAATGAAGTGTGCCAGGCTGCTTTTTTTTTTTTTCTTTTTAAAAACAGGCTTCTCTAAAGCTGTGTGCTTTAAGGGTGAAATTCACTCCTCACTGCACAAGGAGCAAGTAATTGGGCTTGGCTCGGGGGGAGTCCATAGGGAATTGTGGAAGATGGAATCCATTTTGCTCACCCCCCCGCCCCCCGGACCTCCCAGGCTGCTTGCGGCAGTGACTCTAGCTGCTGTAGGGTTCTGCTATACAACATTTCTTGCTACTGTAAAAATAGATATAGATATAGGAGAGAGAGATTCATCTTCCCAATCTCTCTCAGCACTCCTTTGCTCCACAGACTGTTACCACCGGGTAAAATTTGGGTTCACTAAAGTAGCACATCCAGGCATCTTCAAGGCTTTTTACTTCTACCCAAATCAACTAGGATCGACAAAAGGAAACTAAGGCATTTTGTCTTTCTTGATAAGCATGATGCAGTACTACCAGCCACAGAGGATAATGATGAAGTTTTGACTTTAGCCTTTGATTAGAACCCATTTGTTCATGATTATACTATTTGTGCCTGGAGTTGCCTTACAGTGTGAAGCTCATCCATCCCCAAGAGTTTCCTTTTTCATTTTGTTAAGCTTCTGCAAATGTAAATATCCCATCTAATCCTTGATATTAAATCCTTGTTTGTTATATTGGATAGTCTGTCGTTGTCACAGATGCTGTTACTACCATAACTGGCAATGTTTATGTAAGGTTTTACAATGCCCCAAAGCAGTCTTTTAGTCACTGAAGTCAGTCTTCTGCTGTGAGAGGAGAAAAGAGCTGTGATAACAAACAATTGAGAGAGGGAGGAACAATAAAGTGGAAGAACAGCTTTTTGTACTGGGAATTGATTAAAGGGTTAAAGTATCTGCCACTTTCCTACCAAAATTAACAGTTACACAAGCCTGTGGCCAATAATGACTAGGCCATAGTAAACATAGTGTATAATCACCAGCATTTAATAGTATGATCAGGAGACCAAACTGAGGGTAAATTGATAGTTGTAATAACAGTGATTTGATTCATTTTGAGAGATCTCTGTGTGAAGGGGGGAAAAATGCAAATTCAATAAAAAAAAACAAAAAACAAAACAGATGGCAGAGAGACCTTTGGAAAGGCCATGATCTTCAAACTGCAGCTCTTGATTATCTCAGTAGAGCAGACCCTTGTAATTTTATTTGAAAGAGTGTTTTTTTTTTAATGTGCTTTCTTATATGCAGAGCAAGATAATGCAAAACAATGTGGAAAGAAACAAACAGTACAAATAGCAGGAGATGAAAGATCAGCCAGTTTGGCCCATGTAATTACTATCTTATTAAATTTCAGGCTGCTTTACAAAGAGGCATGTGTGTAGGTGGGTTATTTGATAGCAATGTAACACCCACGGTATCTGTATTTGGCTGGTTGGGTTAGCAAATAGATTATGATACCTCACCTTTTGTGAGTTTCTCTTTATAAATAATATTTGCATTGGTTAAGATGAAAAGTGTTAAGCCACCTAACAGCCGACTCATCACCCTTTCCACCTGTCATCCCCTACCAGGTGTACAGTAACGTCTTTTGTGGCCCCTTGTTTTTAGGGCATCACCCTCTATCTGCATGTCACAGCTGTTGCATGTTCCTTTGCCAATGATACGCTGCTTCCAGCCCAGATCAAAGGCTTTCAGCTCACAACTTGCCCAGTTGTCTCCACAAGTCTTCTCGGCTATTGTTTGCAGGCTATTTACCCTCTTCCCAGGATCTTAAAGTGACAGTTTTATGACCTAGATGTGACCTAAAAGAGTCATTGATACATTGATATGGGCTTTCTACTTTTTGAGGCTGTTTCCCTTTTACAGCAGAATTGTTCAGAGTTGATTATAAAGCCAGAAGAAATCTTGGCCTCTTATAGACCAAATAGCATCCCTGAATTAATTTCTGTTCAGACTAGAGAGGATCTCTTGGGGCGAAGGGGGGAGTGGGGTGCAGTTGAACTTGATCTAAACATTAACAGTGATGGAGAATTCATTGCACCTCTGGGAAGGTTCTTCCAATAGCTAGTTACTCTCACTGTTAAGACTTGTGCCTTATTTCTAGTATGAATTTGACTACTAGCTTCAGCTGCCAGCCATTGGACCTCATTAAGCCTGTTTTGATTAACAATGCTATATGTAGCAATAGCTATCTTGCCAATCTCAAGAGTCAGAAGACACCCAGACCCAAAATGGTGAGATTTGGCTTAGATGTATTTAGTCACATTTTCAAGGGTTTTATCCAACCCTTACCACTGGCTTGAACAAAGGATTGGCATTTTTACATGCAACCTTGTGATTTCAGCAGTTGTACTTTATAGCAGTGTATCAGCTATCTTGTGCCTACTGCAACCACTACTGACATCACAAGACTCCCGGGGAAAAATTACTCCATTGCTAATTCTTTTCACTATGTCATAGCCTTTGTGTTAAACTGCTGTCATGTTTTCAAGCCTTTCTGTACCATCAGGTAGAGCCAGGAAGCAGTGGTTTCATCCCCAATTCACCCTCCCCACCCCCCAGCACTGGCTGGGTGATCCCCCAAATTACCCCCCTCCATTACCTTTTCTCCTTCCCATAGTCAAAATAGTGCCGGGAGAAGGGCTGAGCTCCATCAGCTAGCCCTGCTTCCAGTGTGCACTGACACAAGTTAATGAAGGCTCAGATTGTAATGTGGGTTCAGATTGTTTTGGGATCAGGCCCTTTTAAAGTGCTTTGCAGCTGTGCACTTATGTATGGTCATAGCTGTAGAGTGCTTTCTGTGGCCATTCACACAACAAAAGGTCACCCATAGCTACTGTATTGAATAACTGCAAGTAGGCACTTTTGCAATGAGGCCTTTTAACTCCTCAAGATTTTCACCAGTCAGGCCTGCCAAGAAAATTATAAGCCTCCTTTAACACCGGAGGCCACAAGGGATGTGTTACTGAATGCTTGGGACAAATAATAATGAAACAGGGACAGGAGCGGAGGTCAAAGGTTCAAAACAAGAGTGCCAAGGAGGGACACTGAGCAGAGCCTCACATGAGTCCAAGAGCCAGCGGACACCTGTGCAACCAGGAGACTAAGCAGCATCTTGTCGATTCATAATGGTAAGTGACCCCCTTTTCTAAATAAGGGTTTTGTGTCTTAAATGAAAAATACTGTGCATCGATTTTTTACCCTGCAAGGTGCTTAGCTTCCCTACAAGGGGCGATTTTGAATTTTTGAAAAAAATGGAAAGCTGTAATTTTTCAGATGTGGCAAAGAAACAAACCTTCCATGTATGTTTCTATTAGCTTAATCATTTATTAGGGGTGGGTAGGGGGAGAGGAGGGCAAGCATTATGGAGATCTCTTATTCTTTTATAGTTGCATAGACTTTCTATTTAAAATCCTAATGTCAATTAGTAGTTGAAATAAATGGCCTCATTCATCTTCACCAAATTAATCTCTCAACAGAAGAGACTGATTTCAGCACCGTCAGAAGAAATGACAAACTCCAAAGCAAACAGGAAGCGGCTTGGAAAGTCGATCCATATTGAGGATCAGGCTCTTATCCCAGCACTGCAAAATGAAGCCCAACTATCAGAGAATTTGAAAACATTTTCCGCTAGATTTGATTTGCTCAGCCCAGACACCACATTGTCTAATTGTTGTTTATTATACATATACAATCTCGTAAGAATTACTCACAAAATAACAAAACCTCATATCCCAAGATAAAAGCACAATCCATTATTATTTTGAGCCATGTGTAATCCAAGGCGAGGTGAGGGGTATTTTGTTCTCCTTACCCAGTAGAGCAAAGTAATGAGCATAACAGGTAATTATACAGTTGACAAGGTAGCTCTTTTTTATTAATTTAATTTTAAATGTTTCCAATGACAGAATTCAGAGTTTCTCCCTTATCTGCCGGCAGAAAAGCTCCATGTAAATATTCCTGTACTTAGAAACATCTTGAAGAAAGACAAAATGCCAGTTCAGTAACAAGTCCTAATCCTGCAAATTGTTCCCTTATGCAAGCCCCTGGTGTTGGTTAGCATGGAATAACAAGTCCATGATGTAGGATCAGGGCCCTAGGTAAAAATTCTGCTACCTGTAGCTTAACCTGGGGCTGTAAAAGAAGTACAGGCATACCTCGTTTTATTGTACTTCACTTTATTGCGCTTCGCAGATATTGCGGTTTTTTACAAATTGAAGGTTTGTGGCAACCCTGCGTCGAGCAAGTCTATCGGCGCCATTTTTCCAACAGCATTTGCTCACTTCGCATTTTTTAGCAATAAAGTATTTTTTAATTAAGGTGTGTACATTGGTTTTTTTAGACATAATGCTATTGCACGCTTAATAGACTACATTATAGTGTAAACATAACTCTTATATGCACTGGGAAACCAAAAAATTGGTGTGACTCGCTTTATTGCGATATTCGCTTTATTGCGGTGGTCTGGAACCGAACCTGCAATGTCTCCGAGGTATGCCTGTACAGAGGGAGATCTTTTTTTCTGATGTATACATGGGCCTAGCCCCTGTTTATTTTTTTTTTCAGTATCCTACTTTAAGTGCATCTCTTCCTGGAGGGTACTTAACAATGCTCTTATCTGATGACATCAAGGTGATTGAGGATTTTGAGGCTGAAACTCTGTAGGCGTCCCATCAAAAGGACCATTTTCTCCCCTCACTTGGGACAAGGAAAAGCTGCAGATCCCATTCTAGCATTCAACTCTGCTATGCTCTAGGTCTTCTGTAGACCTATGTGCTCTATATAGAAAATGGAGAACAGTAGGAGCTTGTCAAGCCTGACTCAGAAAGCCCAGAGGCACTTAGAAGAAGCCAGTGGGGAATGACAAGTTTAGTATGTCTGAACTCCTACTCCTCTCAAGAACTTAGACTCCTGGCTGGAGGTGTCCATTAGGTGTCTCTATTCATTTGCAGTTCACAGTGCCTCCTCTCACTTCTGAGAATAGCTGCCTAATGGGCGTTTAAAGGCAGGTGTCCAATGTGCCTGCACCTACTTTTTTCTTAATAGCCTAGTGATTTAAAGCACCCATGCAAGCAGGTAAGACCTTGGCCCTCAGCCAACTGTTCTCAACTTTGTTAGGCTCAAGGCACCCCTCAGAAAATGTTAGCTCTTAGTTGTCACTCGTTTTTTGACTATGGAAAAATAATACAGCAATTTCCCTATTGCAAAGAACTCATAAAGACCACAACAGGTCAGGGTATTTTTTTTAACACCATGGAGTCTTTTTGAAATCTTTAGGTTTATCTTGCTAGACATGCAAATATGATTCACAGTGCTAACACTGTGTGGCACCCTTCTTAAAAACCACTACCCTGGGCCCTTCTTGGATTGAGGAGCCTTGAACCCACACCTCACTTCTCATGAGAGTGCTCTAACTGTAGAATATGATTCAGAGAATATGAAATGAATGTGATAGGTGAGCATTCCCTCAACCCCAAGAGTACAAGAGTCATGGAGAAGAGCAAGTAAGGGGCAGGCTGCCTGTGTAGCCTACTGGTTACTACACTTCCCTGTAAAGGGGAATATCTGGTTCAGTCTCATCCAGTTTTCTTTCTAGTTTTAACCAATGCCTGTCTAATTTAGAATATGTTGAGACTAAGAAACCCAGAGCCTCTCTCTCTAGCTTAGTGGTTTCAGCCCTTTCATGGCAGGCTGGCTGTTGTGAGGATCTTTTGAAATTTAGGAAAGGACTTTTGAGTTAGTTGAAGAGTGGGAGACAACAGTAGGACTTGGTGGCAGTAGGTCATGAAGTGGGACAAACCAGGAAGATAATCTTGGTGGGAACATTTTGAACAGATGTAGATATATGTTAAAAATCTCATGCCTCAAGAGGGGAGCAGATGATCACAGCCTGGAAAAATTCTGGATGCTTTCTTGAGTTGTGGTATAGGAACATCAGTTTATTAAGTATTGAGGAAAAGCATGTCACCTTTGTGTTCTTCTGTCTGTAGGAAGGTTGGTATGCATGTATGTCAGGAGACTGAAGGAGGAGTTGGAGAAAGAAGTTATTCCAACTGTTCACAACAAATAATCTGATATTCAGAATTCCCAGCACGTAACAATAAACTACATAAAGGAACATATTTGACTAATGTATATATTTGTCTTATGTTTTTTCACTTTGTCTCATTCAATTTCACTTCACTTTCCCCCCTTTTGAAATACACTGTTTCCATGGTAACTAATGACACTGGTTTGGGCAACAATAGGTTACCGCGTGACAATAAGTAATGTTAAAAAGTCAACCCAGGTTTAAAATGTATCAAACATTTTTTGAACTTTAGGTGGGATTAGTGCAATGGTATTTCCACAGAGTAAGATATAGAGTAATTAAAAGCACTCTGCGTGTCAATGGTAATATCATTCTCTTTCTCTCTAATGCACGTAAGGGTTATGAGAAACCTTGCTATGTGCTGGTACATTCCAAGGGTTTGCTATAAAAGAAGCATCAAAACAAGTCTGTGTGAGTTATTCTCACACACAGAAACTCTGAAGATTTTGTTGTTGCTGTTGTTTATAAGAACTTGAACACTTTTTGTTAGCCAAATTTTGAAGCAGACTTATTGTGTAAGTGTGTGTGTTGGATAATTCTGTTATTCTGCCCATTGCTGCAAACACAATGAAATTGTACTCTGGGGCAAATTCCAGAGCGTGGAGTTTTGTGTATTATAAAATTATCACCATGGTTGCAGGAGGAAATATTGGTTATTAAGTCTTCTAGAAGCTATCCTATAGAAATAAATCCCTATGTTTCCTGGTAGGAGTATTGGAAGGTCCAACAAATCTGTCATTGATTTCTCTATTATTTTTATAAGTCGTCTCATGGGAAAACTTGTTTTTTTTTCATCTAACAAAAAATTAAAGATACTTTTTAATTCTTTTATGTCTGTGGTCTATTAGATTTCATAGACATTAGGGCTGGAAGGGATCTTGCAAGATCATCAGGTCCAGCCCCCTGCCCAAGGGCAGGAAGTCAGCAGGGATCACAGTGTGAAGTCAGAAATTTGGAGTCATGCGCCAAAAGTTATGCTCTAATATACTTACATTTTACCTTCTGGTGGAAACTGTAGTTCTGCATAGAAGTTCCACATAAGAGGTATACACCACTTATGTCTTCTAAAGGAAGCTTCCTGAAATATGGAATTGAATTGAACATCATAGTCATACCTCTGCATGCTTCATATATTCAAAATCATGGTCCAATACCTCTTGATCATTTAAAAGCCTGGAAATAAAGTCTCCTTTTCATTGCAAAATTCAGTTTCTGAAACTATTTTGGAAAAGCAACAAAATATTTTTAGTTTAAGAGGACACAGCACATTTTTATTTTTAGGCTGTTACAGCTGTTACAAAACCAAAGGTCACTTTCTGCAATAGAATAGAAGCATATTGAAACATGTTCAAGATACTAACATAGTTTATTTGCTGATTTTAAATAACTTGTCAAACTAAGTATCTTTCTTTCTCTCTTTTTTTTTTTAAATAAATCCTTCCATCACTAGTTGCTTCTGAAAATGCAAGGCTTTTTGTGCTGGGAATTGTTTCCAGTATGTAGTCTTCCTTATTTGCAATACGTTCTCAGAAGTATGAAAATAAAATGTGTTTTCATATCAATTTCATGGTCTTACACTTGAGGAAACACTGATTTTTCCACTCTGGTTCTATTTCTGGAACTGAAATGAATGCATTTTTTTTCCTAATATTTCCTAACTATTATCTGAAGTACTGTGTCCAGTTTTGCCCACCACTATAGAAAGGATGTGGACAAATTGCAGGGAGTCCAGCAGAGGGCAACAAAAACTATTTGGGAGTTGCGGCACATGACTTGTGAGCAGAGGCTGAGGGAACTGGGCTTATTTAGTTTAGAGAAGACAGGACAGGGGACTTAATGCAGCCTTCAACTTCCTGCAGGGGGGTTGCAAAGAGGATGGAGCTGAGCTGTTCTCAGTGGTGGCAGATGACAGGACAAGGAGCAATGGGCTTGCACTGCATTAAGGAAAGTTTAGGTTGGCTATTGGGAAAGCTTTCTCATTAGAAGGCACTGGAACAGGTTACTGAGAGAGATTGTGGAATCTCCGTCCTTGGAGGTTTTTAAGATCTGGCTAGACAAAGCTTTGGCTGGGATGATTTATTTGGGGCTGGTCCTGCTTTGAGCAGGGGGTTGAAGTAGATGTGACCTCCTGAGGGCCCTTCCAGCCTGAATTTTCTATGATTCTGTGACTCTTCCTCTAGCAGTGAATAAACATTACCCAAACCCCAATATTAGAAGCTTCTGCTGTCATAAAGGCAAGTCGCCTTTATAAATGTGCAGTTATAATTTGAGCAACTGGTTGATTCTTGACTGGCCGTGAGACGCTATTAGAAAGTAGTACAAAACCAGAAAAAAATGGGGTTCAAATAAGAGTAGATACTTTTTGCTTCCCTACAATATTAATGGATTCAAAGTTGTTTGAATATTTATGCTCAAGTGTTTTCCACTTGATGGTCTTTCTGTCTGGTGTATGTGTGTGAGCGTGTGTGTGTGCGTGTGCGCGCGAGAGTTTATCAGTTTTGGTTACCTATTCCACTCTCTCCTCCTTTTTTCATGGAGGACCAGAAACAACTAATTTGGCCACTCTATTTTGTGAATTAAGATGCAGTCTTCTGTTTCCAACCCCCATATTCCATACCCTCAACCAAAGAAATAACAAGAAAGGGAATTGCCTGCCACTCGTAAAATTTCCCTAGGGTTTGTGGCATTCAAATTTTTATTTTTTTTGGCCATGGCTTGCTATCCTGCCTGACCATTAGGACTGTGTGAAGCTTCAGTCCCTGATTTGATCTGGCAGAGATTCAGCCTGATTCAGTGGCCAAATCTCCAAATCTGAATCGAATCAGGAGATTCTTTAATCTCTGAATCGAATCAGAACCTTCTGAATCAATTTGGGGAGATTCAGAAAGATTCGGAGATTTGGGCATAAACACAGCTTTAAATGTTTGTTCTACATACCTCAAGTTACCAGGTGGCTCATGAACACTGGGATGGTGGGGTGGATGGACATCCCGCAGGTGTGTTGGGGGCTCCCCAGCGTGCTTGACAGCCGACCCAGAAGTGGACCAGAAGCACACTGGGGGGGCCTCCTCATGCCTCCCCAATTCAGGGAATGGTGACTCCTGGATCTGGGGGGGCACCCAGGCTCTCCCTGTGGCCAATTGCTGAGCCAGTGGGGTGTGGGAGGGGCAGGGCCCAAGCAGGCTTGGTGGCAGACCCAGAAGTAGACTGGAAGTATTTCTGGTCCACTTCTGGGTTTGCCACTGAGCATGTGGGGGCCCCCATCACTCGTGTAGGACGCTTCATCTGCCCCAGCTTCACAGTGTTCATAAGCTGCACCTGGTACCTTGAGGTATGTAGAAAAAAACATTTAAAGCTGTGTCTATGGCTAAATCGCTGATTCTCTGAATCAGCGTTGAATCTTCAGATTCAGATTCGGCCAAATCGAATCAGGGACAGTGGTCCGAATCAATTAATTGAATCACTGTCCCCAATTTGGGCCAAATCCGAATCCGAATCTAATGCAACCCATTTCGCACACCCCTACTGACCATGTACTGTATATGAAAATGTCAAAGTATTGTCAGTGTGTGTTTTCTCCCTCCACCCCTCCTTTCTCTCTCTCTTCTACATCCTAGGCAGACTGCCAGCTACTCTGTGCTGCTGCTTATTTTCAAAAGTAGCACAACTCCAGGGGAGAGAAAAAAAAAAAGACCCTGTTTTTTTTTTTAATTTCCTGGCTAAAACTAACTGCAAAAATATATTTTCAGCTCAGTATTAGAGACATAACTCAGGTCAGTATCTCACCACCGAGGATCTAGCACCCCGTCAGAAGCCACCCTTCTCTGAGGGTCAAATTCATCCCTTTCTATGAGGTAGCAGTGCTTAAACTGTATGAATTTTCCTTCTCTGACAATTCAGTCCTGGTGAATGCACAGACTGACTAGATGGGGCTTTTGATCTGCAAATACTTGTAGTGAAGAAGCAAGAGTGAATGCCGGGGAGCAAGATTGTATTGTATAATGCGATGGGGTTAAAACAGTTTCTGGCAGAGAAAAAAAGCCTGTTACCTGCTGTCTGCAGACATTCTGAGAAAACAATGGCAGCTATTATTTTGTTTCTTTCTATCCAAATTTAGATACTGATTGTGAAAACCTATCAACTGATTCCAACAACTGCAGGAGTGCACAGAAAAGTGTGTTCCTCAAGGACCTAGGGCCCCAGCCAAGGAGGAGTTTGCAAATCAATGTCAGTAATCTGGAAGTCAATAGAGAGCTAGCAGACTCTTTGTATGACTGGCATAATATGTGTAAGTGGTAGATTATATAAAATTCTGCACAGTGAAGACCTTGGGGAAAGAACACGGATTTTTATTTTTTTTAAATTTTTTATCACTGATAGGTCTTAAGCAAACTTGATCTAGATCCCAATGAAAACAAGCATTAGGGTAACCTTCATAGCAAATAATTATCTGTCAGAGCTGCAGGTATTGTAGCCAAGGCAGCATCTTGCATGTAGCATAGAAAGACAACAGACTGCTTCTATTTTTATAGCTGGATGTTAAATAATGGTAAACTTTTGTGCATTCTCATAGATCTGTGGCAGTGTTCATTTACATAGCAAAGTGTGTTACCTGTATCCCGCCATGTGTTCCAGCAAAGAGAGGCTGATGGGAACCTTATGTAAGTGTGATTCCCAGAGCTTTGCCTGACAGATGTGTCCAGGGTGGAAAAGTGAAGAATGACAAGTCATTCTTAACATGAGAATTAGCCATCAAGTGTGAGGTTTGTCAAATTTCCACAGTTCTAGATAAAAGTAATAGGATATAAAAGGCGTGAGAAACTTCTGGCTTGAGGAGAACCTATTTGTGTCAACTGCTGTGTTCACGTAGATGTAGTATATAGATGATTGGTTATTTATTCTTATGAGCTAAGTTGCATCCTATGTCTACAAAACCATAGTGATATGAAAAGCCGTGAGATTCCCTTGCTCACTGTTTTCAAGTACAGTCCCCATGAGTTGCTATTCTGGGCACAAGTCGGAAAAATGGTTTGTGCTCCTGGTATAGTGGAAGTGGGGATGGGGGCAGGGCGGGAGGCAGTTTGGGGGTGGAATCATCTTCCCCTGAGCTGATAAAAAGAGCACTATAACAGTTTTAGGACCTGTCATAGATACTGCCTTTCCGAAACTGGTGGTGTAGGGAAGGAAGCGTGCTCCTTTGAGTCTCTCCTGGAATGTCTCAGGAAGCATGGCTAGGCCCTTAATACACATAGTGCTAGGATCAAATGCTCTGTCCACCCTTAAACATGTAAGAGCTACAGTATATGTGCCAGGGAAGGCAGTAATTCCTTGGACAGATAAAACGGCACACAGAAGTCCATGAATCCTCAGATAGACTGTTCATCTTTCTGTGTCTCTCTTTTGAAGGACATACAACAGGTACCAGAAGCCATTTGTACCACGCAGCTGGACTTTTTATATTCCTTTTGCCATCAAAACACTTTCCAAAGTGCTCTGAATTTATGTGTCTTGGCATGTATCCTTGGACGCAACTAGTGATCTTGGCTCATAATGCTGATGTGGGAAGGGAGCTTGCAGTTATAAAAGAACTTCATCAAGGGACAAGAGCAGCCCAAGGAAGAGGCATGACAGGACGTGGACTAAAATGCCCATGAAATGGGCTATTAGATTAGTCAAGAAAGCAAAATCTGATCAGGCCGTACTTGAAGTGAAGGGCACAGGCATAACTTTGCCAGCGGTCAGAATTGCTGACAGACTTCATTAAAGACAATCACAGCAATTGAAGAGGAGTATTTCTAACTATGAGCTTCTACTGCATCATTCCCTGTGATGTCCACAGGGTTAGTAAGATGCCTTCCTAGGAAGACTTTGTAGATGAAGGTACCCATGCTCACTGTGGTAGGTATAGAAAATGCACATGACTCAGAGGTACATTGAAATATTTTTCTCTTTTTAAACAGCATTAGAGGATTATTGAAATATGAGAAACTTCAAAGAGGATATTTGCCAAAGATGTCATAGGACTATATTAAAAACTACCTGGCCCTTCAGTTCAGCTAGTCACACTATGCTAAATGATGCCATATTGCTTAATAAAACCAGTGCAGGGAAAAATAGCTTTTCCTTTATATTTCTGTCTACCTTTGACACCATCAGATTCTCTCTCTCTATGATTTACCCCTTTCCTTCCTACTCTTTCCACTCACTCTTTCCATTGTGAGCTCTCTGAGATGAGATGAGAATGGTCAACTACCAAGTGCCTGGCACATTGGGTAGTTGGGTGCTTCTCAGACATGATCATCATTTACCATTTTTCATAAGATACATAGGAAGTGTAGCCCAGCAGGCAGGACTAAACCAGGATTTGACAGACTTGGTTTCTACTCCTGGCTCTACAGTAACCATGTCTGGTAATCTCTGTGACTGTTCCTGTAGCTTTATAATAGGAATCATGATACTGCCCTTCCTTGTACAGTCATATCTAAATATAAAGGTTAAAAGTGGTGCTATTGAACTAGAACTAAGATTGTTTTACAGCAAGATGTTGCACAACTGCTTTGAGCTGGATGACCTAGTAGTATTACTTTTTGTCTACATGTTTAAGCACAGGATCTTGTGTTTAGAGTAGGACATGTTTGTACATACAGTCACATGTTTACTATGGTGAAGCTATGCACCAAATTAAAATATGACCACTGTCTAGCTGTAGATTAATTTTTGTTGTTGTTTTTCTATCCATCATTTCACTATAAGCATGACATCAAAAAACAATGTTTAGTTGCTAGCTGTTTTACTAGCTTGCACAATAATTTGGAAGGTTCAATCTGCCTCCCAGAGCACAGGCCTTTACATTTAAAACTCTAGTGTTGCATTTGTTACTAATTGACTTGATTGATTGCTGTTTTAGGAGAGGCCCAGGACTAATAAAGATGCCAAAAAACACCTGGTATGCAGGCATGTGATGGAGATGAATGAATGCCTTTCCAAAGCATATTTTTGAATCCCTCAGAACTTTTCTTGGGCACAGGGAATAGCAATCTTTCCAAATTTACAGTTGGGGAAACTGAAACTCAGGCATGTTGAATAATGCACTGGACATTTTCCATTACTGTTTCCTTAACAGAAGGCAGAACTGTTACCATGTTTCATAATAAATCCTGGGATAAACTTTTGAAAGACCCAAGTCTCATTTTTTCAAAAAGTGACTTATGAATTCTCCAGTCCAGAGGTTTGACTGCAGCTTTAACCAGCTTGGGTACCAAGGGCAGCCTAGAGTTCAGCCTGGGCTGCAGAAGCCCACTTGGGATTCTGAGATCCAGATTTAGATTTCCAAAAGATTTCACATAAGCTGCTGGAACAGTTGGTTACAAATTATGTTTAAGTACTCGGTTGCTGAAACCCAAATCATCTCAGTGACAGTTATCAGTATCCAAGCTAGCTAATTTAAAGCCTTCTGGGGTATTTCTACAGGTGCTGCTGTCATGCCTTTGCATGGCAGGGAACACACATTCTTAGGTACTCTAGAAATCTAAGTTTAATTTGAAGTCAATGGGGTTTAAACTCATAAATCTCACTGACTAAATGAAAATTAAGCTAGTTGGATACCTAGGGGCTAGTTGTACAAGTGGACCTGGAAATCAGGCCTGGGAATCAGTATGTTGGTTATTTTTAGCACCTGCAAATAAATAGATAAGTGCTTGCATGTTGAAGAACTCTTAGTGGGAAGCTGAAGAAGTCTACGTATCACTGTGCTGACCTACTGTGTAAAGGGTGACCACCACTGCTGCATTTCATGAACTCAGATTGCATACATACACATTAGGCATGTTCTGGGAATACCTACTGAATCAAGCCCTTTAAGGGACTTCAGGAAAATGAAACATACTTACCGTATTCCTAAGAAGCATACTTACAGCTTTCCTAAAATGATATAACTTTTATTGTTAATTCTACTGACTTGTGGTTATTTGTAAAAGCATGCAATAATTAAAAATTCTACTAATTTAAACAGAAGTAAAATTGTGAATAATGTATGATGATAGATTAAAATAAATAATGAAACAGTATCGAAGAGTGGAATAAAAAAATCAAAACGGGATTTATTTGACACCCACTGTCTGCAGCGTGATTGACTTCGTGCATTAAGGAAGGACAGAACTACTCAGTAGGTGCAGCTTCATGAGATGTTTATTCCAGTTGCATAACTAGCTCAGCAGTAAATGTTTCAGCATTTACACATGCATCCCTGTTAGGCTGCAGGAAACTAATGAATGCTGCTGCAGGTTAATACTTGTAAATACAAGTACTGTCCTGCTGCACAGCTTTTTCATGCAAAGCAATACATGTGAAAACACTGAGGCAGCTGGGTGGGGCATGAGGGTGCTTCATTGCAGGGGCTGCCTGCTGGCTAGCCCTACATTGGAGGACCCATCATGCCCCAGCCAGTCCCTTAACAGCATGTTGAGCTGGATCAATACATCCCTGGGCTGGCAGGCTATGACACCCTGGGCTGCTCTGACCCAGCTCAATGTGCTGCAGCTCTGCATGCACATTTAAATGCAATAAACAACAGTGTAATATGCTCTGGAGATAAGATGCTGCCATGTTTCTAGAGAACTGGCTGTATTTTAGCTTGGGTAGCTAAAAATAGCAAACTTTTATGAACTTCTTGAAAAAGATAAATAAAAAATTAATTTGAAAGTAAGAAAATGCAGATAGTAAAATAGAAATGGCTTGGTAGTGGTAAATTAGTTTAAATAAAAAAAAAACGTGTATTAAGTGATTAATTTAAGCGCCTCTATTTAGAAAGGTAATGAGTATGTGCAAGGTATTGAGGTGGTCCCCTGAAAAAAAGTTAATGTTTTCCTTTACAGGGTGAAATAATCTTTTTCAAGTCTGTCGGACGTATTGTATTGGCTTTAATTCAGTCATGATTTAGCTTTAGTTTTCATTTTAAAAGGTTATTGAAATACTTGGAAAAAGAATGTGTAACTTAAATTGCCTTGTGGAATGATTGCATTTCTTCCAACCTCATTTCGTCTTTACTTTTGTATCCTTCTTGATTTATGTTAAGCCAGAAGTAAACCAAGATAATGATGTTGTTATCATATTTGAATTACAATGAGAAATTATTTATGTCTTGATGCTGGTTAATGCAGTTGGATGAATCCATCAAAGCTGCATTTTCCAGACCAATGTCAGTTTTGTTTTAGTGAAATTTCTGGTTTAATTGCATTAGGACCTTCTGTTCACTACTAACATGTAACGCTCATTGCAACAATACATTTTTCTGGAAAGCAAAAGAAACTGCTTGTAATGAATCCACTGAGGGAAAAATCCCCCAAAGAATGATTGTGCTTTGTCATGGCTGTGCCTCAGACTCATGCCTATTAATGAGTTTCTCTGGTTACCTTCTGCATTTTTTTTCCTTCTTTAAGCCACTGCAAACTTCTCATTAGGGAATACTAATGAACGGGGCAGTATTTTGGAGAACTTTCACAGCTGGATCTACAACTTTGGGGCTTTCTAACAACTAATGTAGAGAATAGACATTGTTCCATATTCTCCTACTACATAATACTCTCACAGAACAGGTGCCAGTCATCCTGTTGCAGATGCCAGTGACATTGTGTAACGTGTTAGCTGGAAAGAGCTTAAATATTATAGAACTGAGGGAGATGCAAGAACTTCACCAGAACAGAAAATCCATCACTGAGGAACACCAGCAGTTTTCTGAATGACCGTACCCATGGTCAGGCTTAATTTCGGTTGTTCAGATGATCCCTGAGACAAGCTCTTTGTAACAGGGGGTGTCATTAGGTCCTGTGCATGCAAAGCATCAAAGAGAATAACGCCCTGGTCTATGAGCTGTGCCCCTAGGTTCGACAGCAGAGCAATTAATGAACAATTTTCTTTTCAGTTTGGACAAAAATCTCTGCAGCAGCAGTTGGCTTTGAAATTTTCAGCAACACTGCAGTGCATTGAGGTAGTAATCCAAACACCTTCATCTCGAAACAAGCACCATCAATTCGCCCTTGTAATTTTCCTCACTGCAGTATTATTAAAGAGGTGATAAGGTCACAATATCTTCTGTGATCTAAAGTATTGCTACTGACTTTGTTACCGCAGTACTGGGGCACCTTCAGATGAAGCAGCTTGGGGAAAAGTAAGGGATCTGGCATTTAAAGGGCCAGCCCCTTTGTGCTGTTGGGTGTTTTTCTCTAGTTTAGTGGCGCTCAGCCATTTCACCTGGTAGGCCAGATGGGTGGGGCCTGGTCCCTCCATGGGCTGGATCCAGCCAGTGGCTCTGCTGGCTGCATTTGGCCCATGGGCTGGCAGTTGTGCTCCCCTGCTATATTTGTATGTAATTAACCCAGAAAAACTCTGATGAGCAATCTTCAAGGGTTTTCCCATCACTCCCTTTGAGGAATTGTATAGGATCTTATATATAAACAAGAGCCATTACATAATACTTGAACTACTGGGAATGCATCAAAAGAGGTCAGAGTTTTCATGTTGAGATTGCTGTTCTTGTGTTCAGTGCTATACTAGATTGGCTGTGGTCATTGGGCCATTCTAATTCCATAATATTTTTAGCCACTGTATATAAACCAAACTGGTGTTGAAGATTAGCTTTGCCTTGATTGATCCTCTCTGTCTGATACTAGAAGCTTGCAGCAGAAGATACTTAGGAGTGCAATGTGATGCTTTCATGCAGAGAAGCACGAGGGCGGGGGTCCTACTAAACATACTGCATGTTCTGAAATGATTCTGTCTGTTTGCATAGATTTCCAAAGTTTTATTAGATCATCTCTATCAACATGCATGCCGAAATTGCTATTTAAAGCTGTTTAATTGCTCTAAAGCAGTCACAGCGAAAACTAATGGAGATCATGACTTACCTAGCCTTTGCTGTCCCTCTCAATGACTGTACCAAGCTAGCTGCTTGTCCTTTGAGGCCTGGCATTCTCTCATTTTGGTAAAGGTTAGGCGAATAGAATCGGGAAGAAAGTTGGGAAGAAAAGTCCTGTTTCAGTTCTTTGGACTATATTACATTGAAATTAAACTATAGCCTTACTGATAAAATAAAACATGGGTAAGTGACTAATTGCCAGACTACTGAAGGAAAAGAGCAGAATATGTTTGATGTAATAAACTACTTATAAAACAGAGCTCTTGATGCTTTGAAAGGACGCCCCCTAAATTCTCAGCTGTCCCAAAGGAGAGAGAAGCATTATCTTATGTGTGAACAAATGAATTCTGTCCTTCTAAAAATAGCAGGCCAATGCTACACACCGTGTATTGTAGGCCTGTAGAATAGCCAATTTCAATTTGGATAGCCAATTTCAACTCCATACCTGTACATGTGAATGGGTATTTGGGGAAGAGAGAGCAAGGGGAAGAAAAAGCAATTGCCACCCCCACACCTCCCCTGAGATTTTGAGGAATGGGCTGCCATTGTTGTTACTTATTTATTTCCTGATCTTAGGAGGTGGGATGTGCTATTCCTGTTTTCCTGGTGATGAGTTGGCACTGTTAATTAGTGGCAAGGTACCGCACCTTTGGGAACCTGAATTCAAATCTGAATGGAAAAAGAAGATAAAAATTGGGATTAAAAAACCCCAAATTTCAGGAAAATTGGACTATAGAAACTAATAAACTCTGCAGCCCATGTCTTGTATGTAGTTGCACCATGTTAACACACCAGAGATCCTAGGAAAGGCTTGTAAGGGGCAGATGAAAATTAAATTGAATATGCCTCATGTATGTGAAGCATGAAACTGAAATACACAGTTTAGGTATCAATATTGGAATCCTTTTCTGTGTACACTTACCCATTTGGGGAAGAAAACACACTTTTGTCTCTAATACATGAATGAAAGAAAAGATGAGTGGAATGCAAGGGAAGATTATTGCCTTTATTGTGATCCCTACCCCTGCAAGTCTGTAGTGAGATTGTAGCTAAGGTACTGCCCTAGGTTCTTCTAAAATCCATGACATTAAATTTGCAAGGAGATGAGATTTGGCTGATAAAACACTAGTTCTGTTGTGTATGAACTCGGGAGAGGGGATGAAAAATCATGGAGGATTATTATTGGCAAGTTTTAAAATGTTGATTAATTCAGGTTTGGGAAATTCCCCAAAACATATCAATAGCACAGGATGGATGAAAGTCCCAAGAAAGGGGACCAAAAATGAAATAAAATGAAGGTCAAACTGGTCAACAAAAGTTCAATCTGTTCTTTGTTTGGCTTTATACAAATCCTTGAGGCTCTTAAATGCATAAATATTGTCTGCATTTCCTTGTAAAGTACATTCATTCTGCAAACAGCAGGAACCCTTTTAAGTGTATTGGTTTAAACGAAACTTTGTACCTTCTGTTAGGAGGGAAAAAAAATCTCTGCAGCTGCAGTGTGCTTGCCAAAGCCATTCTGCCTGTCCTGCTTGCAAAAAATGTGGCTGTAATTTTCCTTCCTGAAAGCACCATATCCTACATTCACTTTATGGATCAAGCTAAGATTTCTGGCATGAAAAGCGACTTATAGGGTAAATTCACTATGTCAAGCTGGCTCTGAGTAAATATTCAAAAAATATATTAGCAATATATAGTATATCACTGTAAAAATTTTCTTCTGCCAGAAGCCCGATCTATTCAATTCTTGCAAATTGTTGAGAGATAGAAAACTCTCTAGTGCTATGGATGTTTGCAGAAAGTGAGTATCAGTTGTGTGTGGCTAGAGACCCATCCAATCATGAGACAGATAGTACCATGTGACTTATCCGATGAACTGTGTGTCAGCAACCAGACTTAATCTTTAAAGTTCAGCTATCATTTACTTGGGGAAAAAAAAAAATATATATATATATATATATATTTGCTTTGATTTGTAAGTTAAATTGTAGAATCAATTAAAGTACATGCTTCACATGTTTTTCAGGAAGGGTTTATCTATTTATTTTTTAATGTATTCTGCACAGAGTGGAACGTTTGATGATGGCTGGAACTAATGTAATATGTAACTAAGATGAAAACTTCAAGTTCATGCTCAAGTATCTGGCCTCAGAAAAGGATGCTCTGGATATGTCATGTTTGAAGATTTTGGTGTAGCCTATCAAATCAACAAGCTTCAATCCTGTGAAGTTTTAAGTATTCATGCTTGCATATGTGGTTAGTCACAATTAAAGTCATATCAACAGACTCATGCATTAGGTGACATTATCTTTGTGTCTATCTTCTGGCCCTTAAGCAGACGTTGCTACACATGTGCATATATATTTGCAGGTTTGAAGCTACCATTTGGATTCAGAGTTGCCCACAACTATTGCTTGAGGTCAAGAGTTGGTATTTTTATTTATTTTTGTTTGGTTTTCCTGGGGAAGGTGGGAGAATCATTGCATGAGTAATCAAGCAAGTAGGCTTCTTTCCATGCTCTTAAGCAAGCTGAAAAAGGCCATATTGTTGTCCTGTGGCTAAATAACCCTTCTTTTCGCTCAATACCAAGAATTGTAACTCTATTTTCAAAATAGAAGGAACCATCTTTCCCATGATAGAGGTGATAACAAGGTCCCTATTCCAATTTCTAAAACATTGAATGATGAAATGCTTTTAAAACTAGGGCTGTGCGCCACTGATTAGGCGAACTAAACCTCTATAATAGCTTGAAAACCTTCCTCCCAGCAGGAGATATATTTGATCTCCTGGCTGTGCGTACCTCCCCTATTTTGTAAAAAGTTTAAATCAATGAGCTGGCAGGGGAAAACCATGGTTTAATACATGGCCATTCCTAAGAAGAACCTGAGATATTTCTTGATTTAGTCCAGTGCCTGGAGAAGTTGAAACGTTTGTTTTTATTATCTGAACTAAGGTGAAGGTACTGGATCATGCTGGATTGGGCTGAGGCATAATATGGTTTATTGTACATCAGTGGCAAAAGTTTTCATTATTATTTTTACATAACCTTGTGGCTGAAACTGTCAATTTTTAAGGATTGTTTTGGGTGTGGGAATTGATATGTCAGTGATTTTTCAGTACTCTGTATAGGAAATGTTGAATAATGTGCTGCAAATATCTCATTGAGAAAGCATTACTGTTAGCTTTTCAGGAACAATTCAGGCATGTCCATTATTTATTTGAGATGCTAATACTTTTGATGACTAATTCTTGACTATGTATTGCTTTCCAGGAACTCACTGAAACTAACCTAAGCGTGTTGGTGAGTTTGGATGATTCACATTTTGTTGCCCAAACTGATGCATGGTAACTCTTAGTAACAGATACCCCATGCAAATGCTCCCTTGTACATTCATAAATAATTACTGTGACTATTCTTTCATAGCCACAAAAAATCAAGGCTTTAACACTAAACCTTCATTTGAACATGTACTCGGCTCCACTAATTGGACACTTGCTGTCTTAGTGCTGTCACCAGTTTTATTTCTCCATAGGCTTCAGTCTCAAGAATTGCCACCAGCTTTGGATTTTTGGTGACTCTTTTTAAAAGTACCCTTTAACCAGTAGAAAAATGCTCATTTCTCATCCAATGGATGGGGCCGCAATGGAGAAGGCTCTTAAGACACTGCAGGTATTAATATGAATGAGGAAATGAGGCCGTTCTCCTCAGTGGTGTACAAGGACAGGGAATAAAGAAGAGTACATGTTGTTATTGGCTTGTATCTGCCTATGAATCCTGGCACGTTGTAAGTGCTACTGAAATGCAATAAATAAGAATAATAAATATTGTTGTGTTGGCATCAGAAAGAAGAGTTTAGAGATGACAGTCTTCCACACAGATGGAGGAACTGAACTTCTCAGATTCAGCCCAACTTCAGTAGTCAGTTGAGTTCTGATTCTTTTTGTGTAGAAATCCTAGTGCTTATCAGTATAGCGGTAAATGAAGAAAATACATATATTTCTCCTAATGAACCCTTTTCCCTACTGAAAGTGTCACCGTCTAAAATATTGTTTCCCTTGTTCCACATTGAATGGCTAGAAATCCATTCTTTTTCTGAACATCACTTTCTTCATCTGAAAAAGTGCCAGGGGAAACATACCTTATCTCTAACAGATGAAGCAACATGCAGGCTGGTGAAACAATCTGTCCGGAAATGAATGCAAACCTTTCATTTTCAATCAGAATTAATTATCAGTGGAAATGTGAACCAGAATTCATTACAGCTAGTTCAGAAAGCAGGGAAGTGCATTCACCTGGGCTACAGGACGTGACATCAATCAGGTTCATTTTGTGGGACAGGATACTGTTTAATCATGCTGGACATCCTTTTCTCTTAACTGCAAATGTGATCATGTTTTCTGGCCTGTTTCTGATGTCAGTCTCTTGCATCTTGCACTATCTTTCTGTTAGGAGAGGGTATGATAGGGTGTCAGTGCTCATGCAAAGAGAATGGCGGTGGGGTACATGCCTCTCAGTACTCCCCCATATACCTCCTGGACCCTTGTTCTGAAGAAACGATCCTTTTTATTTTCCCTGCACCAGACAGGAGCTTCCATTTTGGGGGTTTGGAGGAGTGGAGGTCAGAAATTAAGAGAAGCTGGCGTTATTGCCCTCTTCCCCCAGGCAGTTTCCAGCCAAGAGCTCGTAAAGCACTCCCTCTGCTTGTTCAAGGCTTATGTTGGGGTCAAAGTAAGCCAGAGAAATAAATCCTAGAGGAGGGTCCTCAACTGAAGAGCAGCATGCTTTGGGTGGTGTGAGATCTGCCTCTCTTCAGTGCCACTGGTGAGCCTCTCTGCATGAGCAGAAACAGAGAGCATTGCAGGTCATTAGATCAGCAGTGCCCCATCTTTCAGCCTCAGAGGCTGGATCCAGTCTGTGCAGCCTGTCCTTGGGCCTATGTAACTTGGCCCAGAGGGCTTGGACCTTTCTGAATCCATGGAGAACCTGGTGGATCAGATGACACAACTCTACAGGTTGGAAGTTGAGCACCACTGCGCTCGACTAATCAGTATGTTTTCCCTTCCTCCTTTTGTCAAAGGAAAGAAGGAAGAAAGTCGGTGAGAAGACTGTGAATTTGAAACACTGTCTCAGACCCTTCAAGTGCTATGATAATGGGTACAGGTGCCCAGCTGAATGGGGTAGGTGGGGGCATATCTCCAATACTATGCATTGGCAGCGACATGTCAGCCAGCACCTTCCTGCAGACCATCCTATTATTCCTCTCCTTTCTTTCTCATGTGTTAAGTCCGTCTCTAGGATCCTCTACAGATGCCACCTCCCATTAGCATATGTGAGTGAAATCCTGGCTGCCAATAGAGGGGATAATCTCCTGTTTTCTTTCCTTGAGCGAGAACCTGAGCACAACTCTATCCCCTCCTCCAGCTGGGCTATCCCACTAGTGCAGTCTTTGCTAGTATAGATCTTCTTGGCTCTTATTTTGAGCTTGTATTCATATTCTTTCACTATTCTATCTTTCTGTTGTCTTGCTTCCTTCTTTTCATTCCTCCCTGCTCTCCTTTTAAATCTCTCTTGGTTTATCCCCTCCGGTTGCTTTGCCTTTAGGTTTGGCCTTTCCTTACTTCCCCTTTTTTCTACTTTATTTTTTAGTTGAGTGAAATTAGAACTAGCATAGCAAACTTCAACTGCAATATATCACTTCTTTAAAAAAATCACCCAAGAAATCCAAAAGAACAGACCAAGTGAACAAAAGCCGCACAACAGCATTTTTGGCGGTATGTTTGCCTAGGAGAATGCTCGCCCGAGGAAAAATGTCAGTGCTCCAGACCTGGAACATCAGAAAGGAAACTTTTGGCTCAGTCTGAAACTTTTTTTTTTTTAATAGAAATATTTATGAAGATAGGAAGGGAGTACTTGAATGAGCAAGAGCTGCAGGAGCACTAACAAACAGTTGAAAACAACCCAATACAATTCTGCACATAACTTCTGTCCATGTAGATGTTTTCCAATAACACACACATTCTTCTCTTGTTGAAGAAAGAAGAAAATGATAATAAACACTATTAGAATAATTTGTCCTTACAATAATGTAGATGTGATGTGCCACAATTACAAATAACCAGCATCCCATCAGAAACGTACAGACTTTTAAACTCCTTCCAACAGAAATTCTATATGACACGTCAGTGTGTCATCAAAGTGAAGATATGAATTAGGATGATAGACACTGCAGTAGATTCAATGATAGACTTACAGTTTCATTATTCTCACAGTGGAACTACAATTTAATGTGTCTGTAATAATTTGTCAATGATTATAGGTACCTGTAGCAGTAATAATTTACAGAAAAAGAGAAAGAGACTGTAAACTGAATATTGCCTCTGCCTGCCTGGCTTCCAATCAGACTTACTCATAGTTGCTGTGTTTTGGTTGGTAGGTATTTTGGACAGAAGTGACGCCACACAGTAGATGGAGACATAGAGTTATGTGCCTTCCTCATTTACGCTTTCCAAATAGGGCTCCATTCATGCACAAGCCTCTTGCTGTCCCTCTAAATAAAGTTTGGTCTTACTGTCTAGAGTACACCAGACAGAGATTTAAATAATTATACAGTGTAATAGACAAAAAAGTCTGTTGTGGCACATTTCCCGTTGAAGCATTCAGTGGGTTCCTTCAAGTATCTGTATGTCACAGTTGTCACAAATTTACATTTTAAATGTAGCCCCCAATTTGCAGAAGCTAAACTCCCTAGCTGAGGATTTCAGGAACGTATGACTTCACATGTCTCCATAGCAAAGGACTATCCCAACTCCAGAAATCAACAGTTTAGACCTCATTTTCCCCTCGTGAAGGTGTGTGCTTTAACTAGACTGATCCAACCTTTGCAGTACTGTGAGCAAAGAGGCGGTGAGATGACTATCCGGGCTGTAAAATGAATATTGGAGGGCATGAATTCCTCTGAGCAGGTCCCTCGGTGACTGGTCAGGCGTTCATTGGAACAAGCCTCCAATGCAATTCAGAGGAAGACTTTCCATGGACGTCAGCGGGAGTTGAATTCGAAGCCAGGACTCTGGGAGGACCAGAGGGATGTTTGCAGAATGCTGTTTTGCATTCTAGCCATGTACTTCCAGTAATAGCAGCGCATCGTGCTACTGTTTGAAGATTTCTCTTTGAATGATCCCAACCTCTTTTCTGTATATTTCATAACCAGGAATTTGACCAAATAAATGTTTGAAAGTTTTTTGGCTTTATTCATAAAAAATAATAATAATAATTTGTGTCACTTAGGAGTGATGGCCATATTATGCCAAAAAAATGTGAGAAGCTCCTCATGAAAAGGACACATTTTCTGCAGACACAAAGGTGCAACTTCCAGCTATGCAAATGAATAAGCAACTTCAAAACGAATGAGTCAAGTCGTTCTGAAAGGGGAGTATTGATATGTATAATGCATTCAAACATGTTATGAATAAGGATGATGGAAAAGCATCTGTGCTTTAAACAGTATGAATAATGCCCTGAGGTACCTTTATTTTTCACATGGCAAGCATACAAAACTCCCATTGGAGCAATAAAAGTATTTACGCACCATTATGCATTTGAGGTCTTTGACTTATTTCCCCTGATTTTCACCTTCTGTAAATTAAAGGCAATATGATGATTGGGTCTTTTAAAATGCTGCCGCCCCCCAATTTAGGTGTTGGGAAGCTGTCATAGCACTGAGGATGTTTTGAAATGATTTGCTTGCAGGGATTGTGACTACAGTTTGAGAGACAGTTTACCTAACACATGTAGGAGATCCTTGCAGGTGCGTCAGTTGGAACACCAGAATTCCTCTTAATCCTTTAACAAGCTTATAGGGATGTAAGTAATAACTGAACATAGCAGCCTTACTTTCATAAAAAAAAGTGCTATTTCAAATCCTTAATTATTTACGTGGTTTCTAATTGAATGGGAAGTTCCAATACAACATAAGTAGTGTCTAATATAACATTTGTTCACCCATGTCCTGTGGGTGGTATGATATTACACGCCTATAATTTCCTGTTTCGTAGCAAGAGTGAAATCTGCAGTGTGATGGCATTGTCAGATAAGCTATTTTAGTGAAAATGGGCTTGATGGTGTTTCTTCCACCCACACAATATTTCCACTAAAGGCAAGGTCACAGGCCAACATGGAAGAACAGGTTCCTGAGTCACCCTGTTTCACTGCCCATTGCAACATGACAGCTGATTGAAAAAAACATTGTCTTTGGCGCAAATGTATTATATGCATTCATGGCTAAGTATTACAAATATTTACAACTCCAAATTGCCAAGCATGGTCAGTTCTCTTGTTCGTGCAAAGCAGAGGTGGCATGTGGACAAAGAAGACATATATTTCCTCTTGGGAAAGTAGGTGTCACAGTAGCTTTCCCATGTTAGAAATCTCTCCCAAAATACTTTAAAAAAAAAAAAGATTTTACTTACTTTTACCAAAACAGACAAGGACAAGATTCTGGCCTTTCCTAAATAGGTTTTGATCAACCTGTCTCTTTCTTCTAAATATAGTACCCCAAACTTAGTAAGCAAACAGTTTTTTCTTATCCATTTGTTTTGAATGTAAATAAAGCCTTCCTTTTACTTTTTCACCAATGTCTGAGGTATGTTAGGTTAGCAGAAGTGAAAGGCATTGTGGCTAGAACTTAGTTCAAGACTATGAAAGGCCTAAATACCAATAACTGTATACTCATTCATTAAAAGAATTAAAATGGCATCCTGAGAAATAAACATTGTCCAAATGCACCCTTAAGAACAGAAGCCTGTGTATGATCCCTCAAATGGGAGGATCTAAGATGACATTTTGAAATCCTTGTTCAATTGTAGTAATGCTATATGGTGTAAGAATAAGGTGTTGCTCATCAAGTTTGTTTACATGCCTGGAAGTTTAGCTGGAGTGAAAAGTCACTGCTGTCCTTCATCCAGGGGTAAGACCTGCCAAATTCTGACCTTCTATTATGAGCAGCCAGGCTATGCATATTACAGCTGGGCATTTCCACCTGACTACTCTGCTTAGAAAAGGCTTTAGCTAGGACCTTCAGGCAGGGATATCTGTCTCTCTTAGAAAAAAGGTTCCTTTAAGGTACATGCATTTTTAAAGCAGGAGTTACGGCTAGTTCTAAAGCATCTACATAGCTCTTCCTAGTAATAAAGGGGAACTGATTGTAAGAAGCTGGATATACATAATTAATAAGAAAACACATTGTATTCCAGTTTGAAGTGCTTTAACTATAACTTATATTCTGCTGCAGTAAATGTGGGTTACAGAAGACTGTATTCTACATTAAACAGTGGCAATGTTAGTAGATGTGGCTGTAACATCTTCAAAGACTCAGGCTCAATATTCATTAGGAGGTTGTCTCTCTCTCTATCCTGGTATGCTGACAGCAGTACAGCTTTGCTAGTGTGGGTTTAATTATACTAGTGTACAGTGATGCTATAAGTATTTCTATATGGTAAATATGGGAATGGGAATAATTCTACTAGTATGTGATATTTTTATATCAGTGTAACTATATCCAGAGTAGGGCTTATGCTGATAATGCTATGTTGATAAAAACATAGCAATGCCAGCTCAACTTTCAAGTATAGACTAGATCTTATGGTCCTCAGTGGGTGATCCCACCCAAAACAGCCTTCTTTTCCTGACTTGCATGTCCATATCCCCACATTCTTGAAATGGTCTGAGACTAGAGGCTTTTTATTTCCTCCACTTTTCACTTTGATTTGGATTGTACAGAACCTGCCTCCAAGTGCTTGCAAGCTCAGATACCAACGAAAAAAGATGTTTCAAAACCAAGACACTAGCATATTATTTATATGGCTGTCTGGAAGACCAACAAATAAAATTTCTCTCCCTACCAATTTTGTCTTCATTTTGTCAAACACATTCCCACGTGGATCCACAGCTAAGCTGATAAACAAGCATAGCTTCACTGTCTTCAGAGAGACTTCATTGATTTACACCTGCTGAACATCTAGTCCTATATTTCTAAGGAAACAAAAGTCTATTGGATTCTGTTTGTAACTGCTTGGGTATGCAGCAGCAGCATTGATGATATTAGCAGAAACAAGCCTACGTTGGGAATAGCTGTTTTGATTTAATTACTACTATAACACCATCTGGGAAAAGCTCACAGTTTGCTTTTAATATACTTTTTAAAGTTTTATGCATGTAACAAATGCACAGGAATTTGGCAACAGACAGTGTCAAACAATAGGTTATGCAACGTGGAGAAACAAAAAATAAATACGCAATTATTAAGCTAGATGCAAACGGCAGTGATGTGAGCCAACCCCAAACAAACATGACGAGATAAAAGCAACACAAACACTAAAAGCGAAAAACTGGGGGGAAAAATCAATGCATCTGGGACTTGTGTGTTCCCAGAATAAAGTGAGATACAGGCACAAAGAGCCAGATTCTCAGCAGAAGTCAATTGGCATGAGTGTGTGGACTTCAAGATGGCAAAATAGATTGGTACAAGCTGCGAATGAGGCCCTCTGCTCTTAACACGGGTCTGCATTAATGACCATGATTTTTATAAGTTCTCTATGATGTTCTCCCTTAAAGAGTGACCAACTCAACACAGATTTCTTATATTTCTTATATTCAGGCAGGACAAATTTCAAGAGGTTGAAGATCTCTAATTTTGCCTGCCTGAATATAAGAAATTGGGGTTTTTGCACAGGTATGGGGTGCAAAATAATGTATCAAGATCAAAATTGCACCCCCTCTACCTTAATGGGGCCAAGTTCTGATCAGAATCCGTGTGCATCGCTGCAATATTAGGAGTAATATTAGGAGTACCTCTTCAGTACTGCGACCAACTTGTATGACCTTGCATGTAAGTGGCTGAGAAGCATGCTTCTTGCACATACTAATGGACAAGCAACTGCTGCTTCAAAGTAATTTGAACTGATTTGTGTTGCTTTAATGCCTAATGTTTAATATTTAATGTACCCTATCTCCAATGTCATATCTAAGTTAATTGAGAAAATGTCTGTGTTTTCAGGTATCTAAGCTAATTCTTGCAGCTTTACAGTATATATTATCTAAATGATATGGCTGGTTTTTTATGATGGCATAAACTCTTTTAATTGGTTTTCTGAAAGCTAGGGGATAAGTACAGCTCTTAGATAAGAGCACAAAGTCAGTAGCAAATCAAGTTTCCAGAAGAGTTAATACCTTCTGCCTTTAAAATACTGCTTTTCCTTTCCCACCTATCTTTATCAAAATCTTCTGTTTGTATTTTATTTTCATTTAAATCTAGAGCTTCAAAAAGCTGACATCAGCGGCTTGTCGCATGTGGATTAGGAAAGATGAAGCTATTATTTCTCTTTTATATGTCTTCTACCAAATTTCATGAAGTGTTTTCATGACCGGAATTGATGAAATTCAGTAGCAATCCTCCTGGTGGTATTTTCATGTCAAGAACCATGATCTCTTTGCTCATAAAGAAGTTAAATGAGTGGAATGTAAAGCAAGCTCAGCTCTGACCAGGATTTTCTGTAATTGCTTTTAGACTTTCTGATTTAAGATTATTAGCCTAACTTAGAGCAATGCGTAACACACATCATTGGCTTATTTGTGCATATTTAAATTTATTAAACCTTATGATTATCTGACTTAACTACAGTTGCATGCTATTGAGATACTGATTTGCTAGGTGAATGGCTATTAACATCATGAGTCAGATCCTCATCTGGTATAATTTGCCTTAGCTCAGTTGAAGTAAGCAGGCATAACTCCATTGGTTTGAGCTGCTGGTGCATTTCTGCTTTGTGTTGCAAAATAGTAGGGCTGTTTTCTCTTTTGTGGCAAAGCTACAGATTTTTTTAAAGTACAAATGATTAAGGTTCAGCTTTGTTGGGCCTAGAGACTAATAAATAACTTCTAATGTGATGTTTTAAGTGATGGTTTGCAAAGTCCATTTAGAAACGGTCCTAACAGAAGCTGCTGGGTTATCTCAAGGCGTATTATCTGGGCCTTTGAGGAAAAGGAAGCTCTGGAAATTGTAAATGTTGGAAAGTTGTAAATTCCTTTTTCTTCTTTCAAAAGAAATCAAACCTACTTCACAAAAAAAGGATTTAATGCAATGTACAGCCTACAGCAATACGTGATTGAATGGCAGTGACTCTGTCATGGTATATGTATTATAGTGACTGTGATGACTTGGCTGTAGGCTCTGTTTACTATAGAGTATCAGGGAATTAAGCACTATGCTGTGATGAAAAAACTTCATATAGAGTAATTCATATCAGAGAGATTTTGATTGACCACATAAATGCCAACTGAACTGGTTTCTCTATGGCCCTCATGTGCATAGGGGCTGTGAAAGTTCTCCCCATAGTAAATGCAGCTTCCTCAATTTCAACACTGATACATCCACAGTGGGCACATCTACACAAGACACTTAACTGCACAGTAGTATAGTTTACTGTGCAGTAAGCATGTGCTTCTACACATGTATATGTTTACTGCCCAGTAAATCTCCCTAACTGTGAGAAAATTTGCTACCTGCAAATGCAAGTAGCAGATTTACTTTCAATTAGTAACAGCACAGTAGCACTCATGTAGACGACTGACTAGGAGCAAATCTGCTCCTGGTCAGCTGTCCGCTAGGGGGTGGGAGATTGCTCCTGGCCCCTGGGAGCTACCTACTGCTGAGGCCAGCTCCACCACTGGAGCCCCGGCAGGGACTATATCCCCCTGCTCCACCAGCAGGAAGTTCCAAGCCCCTGCTCCAAGATTGCAATGGGGAACGGGGGCCTTGAGATCTTTATGTCCAGGCCCTGCTCTGCCATTGTGATTGAGGAGTGGGGAGATGGATCTGCCAGCACTGGTCCTGCAACCATGGAGCTTATGTTTATCCTTATCCTTAGTGCTGGCCCTGTAACTGTGGAGCTGGTGCTGGGAGATAAGGATCTCCCAGCCTGAGCCCTGCAACCATGGAGCTTGGGATGGGAAATAAGGGTCTCTCAGTACAAGACCCATGGTGTGGAGCTGGCACTGGGAGCTACCTGAGCATGAAGCTGGATGGAGAACAGGCTGGGGAGCTTGTTACCCAGAAACATGGAGCTGAGTGGGGAACAGGTTCCCCAGTTTGTTCCCCACCTAGCTCCAGTCTCACGGAGCTTAGTGGAGAACAGACTTCCCAGCCTCTGCCCCGTGTGCAGCTTTAGGAACTGTCCTGATCAGGGTTAAGTCCCAGTCCTGTGCTCCAACCATGTGATTAAAGTGCAGGGCTTGGAAAGAGCTACAGGGGTGGGGTAGGTCCCAGCCCTGTTCCCCAATCTGTTGATGGGACAACTAGCAGTGAGCTGGCTGCCTCACTGGTGCATTGGGGCAGGAGGATGGGGCCTGCCCCTCCCATGCAGGTCTTTCCAAGTCTTCTGCCCAAGATCAGGGAGCCATGGCCAGGAGCTCTCTGCTGTCAGAGCAGGGGGACATTGTCCCCACCCCAGCAGCAGGTGGCCCCCAGGAGCAGGGTGTCATATCCCAGCCCCAGCTAGGAGACCACTGTCTCCCCACCAGCCTCCAGGCTAGCACCCAGGGGGAATCTAGAGCTGCCTCTGGTGGCATCAGGGGCCTATTGCAGGAAGAGGGAGCAATTATCGGTAAATCTGGAGCCACTTTCCTGCATGTGTATATGCCTACCTGGGAGAATTTACTCATGAGTAGTTTACTCATGAGTAAACTGATCCCGGATCAAATGCATATGTAGACGCACGCAGTGTTGACTTCTTCACTGATTCTATGGGTTATCTTACTGCCGGTAGGCTTTGCGGTTTGTGCCTATCTTGAATGAATAAAGCAATGTTTCACAGTCTGGCCTTCTAATATTGCTAAATGGGAGGGAGATGCTGGCTACATCTTGGCTATAGGGCCAAAGGGATTCTAGTGTGGAGAAATGCTGGGGTAATAATTGTTTGGGTGAATATGTGAATATAAAATGCAGTCTGGTTAGTAGGGCAGTAATGAGTATTATACTGTAATAACAGGAGGGCTAATAAATTGTGGGAAGGAGTAAACACTTGATACCTCTATAATATTGGTGTCCATTTTGTATGCAGCTTATCTGTCAATCAAATGACAAACTCACTGGAAAAGAAAATGTAATTTTTTCTGCCAAGTAGATCCAGCTATAGCAAGCAGGGAAAGGGTGTGCTTATGCATATTGCTAGTAGGAGCTCTCCGTGGTCCTGGACCTTTGAATAGGCACATTAATAATATGTGCACAAGCGGACAAAGCCAAAGCTCTCGTAATTCTGTTTTGCCCTTAGTGTTTGGGGCAGAGGCAAAGTAGACAATAATCAAATGGAGTGGTCAATCAAAGCTGTTTTGTGGAGAGTTATATCTCCTCACTGCAGAAGTCACTGTATTGAGCAAGATTTTTGTTTGATACAATGCAATTGTTCCTTAGTGGATATGAGGCTACTTCATGGTTACATGTTTTTGACATGGCAATTTAGAAAAGTACAAAGTAGGAGGGGGTATTGTGCCTTTTTGCTGTTATCTGATTTATACAAGTAGATCCTTGTGTCTTTCTAGAATACCATTGACTTTAGACATCCTAAGAAATTACTGTATATTGCAGGAGTATGGCCAAAATGTATGAGTCATAAATGATTGATAACATTAGTTTTAGTTTTGAATTTAATAGAACAAAATATGGATCTTGCATTATATTATTTGAGTATTTGAAGGTAGGTTTTTTGGATGGTTAAGATATTTTCAAGAGTTTTGTTTGTTTATTTTGGACAAACTCAATGACATTTGATTGTAATGTACCATAATAAAAGGCATTGTAATGTATCATAATAAAAGACAAGCCAAGGTTTGCAAATACCGTCTTGTAAAATGATGGTATTACATCTGAAAATTTGTCATCACAGATGGCATTTGAAAAGTCAAATTTGAGTTCAAATAAAATGTTAAAAAGGTTTACTGATTTTTTTTTAAAATAGTACACTCCCCACTTAGTATTGTCATCAACAAAATGTTCTGTTGCAGTTTTTTATAATTCAAAGCAATGTTGAAGATGGTTAATATTTCTAAGTTTCTATGGAAAAATGAAAGCTGTGTAAGAATTATTAATAGACACGCCCACAACTTCAGACATCTGGTTCATGGAAGATATTGGTAGAATATGTCATGAACGTTTTGCCTACCTTAAATGATCAACATGTTCAAATGGCCGTCTGCTCATTTTTTCTCTGCTCATCACATTTCATCATCAGTGATGTAAATTGTTATTTTAAAATGCAGAAAAACACATAAGTCACAACAAATAAGTTTGTTACTCCAGATAGTTCAAGGTCTTATCCTTTTATATAACCAGAGGAACCCCTCTTCCCTCTTAAGTCGTTGCAAAACTATATACCTTAGTATTAAAAATATCCTCATTCTGGCTAATCATAGAATCTAAATGCCTTATATGTACCAAATTAGGAATTAAAAGGAATTGTTAATCTCTAGATGGTTTAATTTGAGATAAATTCTAATGACAATAGTAATTCTTTCAAATCTAAAGATAAACCACAAAGGAAATAATGTATCCCCATATTGACATATATATTTTTATCCATTAGGGGGTTCTGCTTCATATGCTAATGGACAGATAATGTACTGAAACCAGTTGTGGAATGTCCATTTACTTCAGAGATGTGGGAGTCCCATAGTACCACATCAACTTTTGTTGAAACATTTCAATGAAAACAAACCCCATTATTTTTCTAAAAATAGATTTTTAATATGGTTTTTGCTGACAACCTAAATGCATTTTGGTGGTGAGCGGAGAGACATTTTTCTACTAGCTCTTTCTATCTTGCTATCTTCGACAGCAATTTATTTGACCTTCATGATTAAAACTGATTCTCCAAGCCTTTACATCAGTTAAGGCTCTACTGAAGATATGACCACAAAGCAGCTGTAATGAAGAATCTGGCCTAAGAACTTAATCCTGCACAATCTAAAATATAGACCTTTTTTCTGAAATAACATGGGGAAAGTCCCTGGAAACTATTTATGGGATTTCTTCTTAAATGCAATTTTCAGCTTAGAAAAAAAGCTTGGGGCATTGTATACCTTATTTAGAGACTTAATTGATTTATATAACTTTTTAAAAATAGACTGCCTTTATTTTCTTTTGAAATGAAGAAAAAATATTGTGGTTTATTCATGAACAAGTCCTCATGTTTTTAGTGGTGGTTCTTGTTTCTGGCACAGAATCATTGGCAATGGCATACTTACTAATATTATGGCTTCTTTGGGGCTTTTTCCCCACACTAGTCTAAATGGTGAAAAATTGAAAGAAGAAAAGTTATTGGGGTCAACATAAAATTAATTGTTCTTAGTTAACCCACAAAAATGGGGGAGGGGAGGAGCCAATTATTTCAGATTGAACAAAATATCTCAGTCAACATGAAAAGAATGTTTGCTGTTCAACATTTTTGAAACTTATCAAAATGTAAATGTGGACATCTTTAAAATGAAAATATCTCAAAATGAAAACCTGAAATACTATTTCATTCTTTAAAATTGCTTGGCTAATTTTTTTTAAAGAAATTTGACCTGAATTCATAAATTGTTTCACTTCCCTAGAAACAGTTTATTTGACAAAAATATTGATGGGAGGGTGGGGGGAATAGTGCATAGCTTGTCCCAATAGCTGAAGAATATATATTTTTAAGATGTCACAATCCAATTTTATCTTTCTGCTCATGTGAATGCAGGGCTCTGTTATGTCTTATGCCAGTAAAAAGAAAGGCCGCCTAGAATAAAGAGTATTTAAGAAAAAGATATTGCAACTTCATTTTGCCATAGGAAGATCATCTATTTCAATATGGAAGGGTTCACATTTTAATTTCCTGGTGATCTTTTTTGCCGTACATGATGACTAATGATGAAATTCTGCTCCCCATCACATTGACAAATCTGAAGCAACATCATGGACATTCACTTAAATTCAGTGGAGTTGTTATAACTGAGATCTAAATTTGGCTCAAAATATACAAGTATAATTGTCTCAGTACTTAAGAGGGCTATTGCCTATTAGCTTAACCCTCAGCTTCTTCGAGAGGAGAAAAAACCTCCATACTGAGGCACAGTAATGCACATGTATACTGTGTTTGCAATTTTTTTTTTCATTTTCTTTTTCTGTTTATACCAGTTTCTAAATCACAGTACTTCAGGCCTAAGTCAATGAAGTCATTACTGTCATATTTAACTTCAGTGAGTTTATCAGCACCCATAGATCTTGCATAGTTTTCTCAACCATCACAATGTTCCCAGGTTGTTATTCTGAAGTCAGGGCTGTTGTTTATGCTGTTAACTTACTCCGGTTTCTTTTTGCAGATCTCACCTTCATGTCCGTTTGCTATATTTGGGGAGTGGTCTTTTGGAGGTGAGTTTTCTGCATAGCTGTACTTCAATTTACTGAAGTATTGCAATACGCCTTGGAGTATCTAAGTGTCTTTTTATGCTGACATATCTGTTATTTTTGGCATTGACTGCATCTTATCATCATCAGTTATTATCTCACCCCCTGACATTACAGGGATAAAGCTGTAAAATTAATCCAGATCATTTTGCGGTTAGTATCTTTTCTGACTTTCAGGTGTTCAAACCAGTTGTTTGTCTTTGTAAGTCAGAAGATCTGTTACTTCTTCCTGAAATTGACAGTACCCTTGACAGTCAAATTTGCTATTCGTTAGTGCTGTGACCCTGAATCGAGGCCATCAAAGTACAGTTTAATCTGTAAAAGCTCCCTTGTATGATGAAATGCTTCTGGTGTTATACATATTCTAAAAAGCAATCTCAAGTACTTGCCAAAAGGTGCACTTGAAGATCTCAGCAAACATTTAATTTCTTATGTCCAAATGGAAATGGTCCTCCTCCTTTTTTTTTTTCCCTCTCACCATGGGTCAATGCAAAGCCTGATTCAGTTTTTCCACCCTGTTGATTACTAAAGAGTGCTTGATAGTTTTTTCAAGAATGATTGAGTTAAGTTTTATTTACTTAACTAACAATGAGAAATAACTCACTGAAAAATTCAGCCCAATACTGTTGTGATTAGAATGGGCAAAATGTACAACCAGATTCTTCACAATGTATATCTCAATAGAAGAACATAAAAAAGTGAGTTGATTTCACTCAGTCGAAACCCAGTCTAATTCAATCCTTAACAGAATACTTTTTTCACTCCTCTGTAATAAACTGGCATGGCTTAATGGAGATTTCTCTTTTCTGTTAATTGGGCATCCATTAATCAGAGTCAACACTCCAAAGTATAAATAGGATAAAAGGGTTGTTTAGATGGATTAGAAAAGAGTGTCTGTAAAGGCTTCACCCTTAGTGGGGAAGGATGATCTGGTGATTATGGCAGTAGTATATGGTGGCAGGAACATCAGCTTCAATACCACCACAGACTTCTTTGTAACCTTGGGTAAATCACTTTGTACTGGCACTGGAGCTGGAAGAATAATTCATTCTTCATTTTTTTTTGGCTTGCTGGCTCGGAAGAAACATTTGCAAAACAAATTATTTTGGGATCAACCCAAATTGTAAACCCAAGGGGGAGGGAGAGTGGAATTAGGTCCCGGAGGGGAATGAAACATTTACTTTTCCATTTGAGGTACATGCACTAATTAACTAACTGCTAATTACCTGGAAGGATATTAATTGGAAACCATTTTAAAATAAAATATAGGAATATTTCTGTGCAATACTGTGAAACAAGCTAAATCACACCACCCATTCTTTTTTTTTTTTTAACCTGAAAACATTTATTTGATAAATTTGGTATAAATTTGTGAATAATTTCTCAGTGTGGTTCTTTTTTAAAGTGAAAACAATATTTGATTGAATATTTTTCTTAGCTACATTGTGAAGCTCAACCCCTCTGTCCATAATGAAGCTGATATCTGCTCTCTGAGGCTGGGCAGTGTTATGAGAATACATTCTTTAAAAATTATCAGGGGAACAACTGCAACAGAAATGATGGACAATAAATAAGGAAAATTAGATAAACTCTCCATATCTTTGCATATCCTTATGCCCAAATATGGGAAGTGCAGTATATATACCCCCCAAAAAAATAGTTTATGAGATTAAAAAGCTGTTGTGCCTGAATCAACTTGATGTGGCTTTCACATCTGCTACAGAAAATTCAACAACATCTTTAATTAATTTATACAGAGTTGTAAGGTTGTGCACTAGGATATAGCTGTACTGTGATCTGGGCTTGCGTATTAAAGGCGGCTCCTGAGCTGGTATAAATCAATGCATCTACGGAGGTAAGTTATGAGTTCAATAAGTGCTCTTACCTGCTGAAGAAATGAGTCGGAGTCTATAAAGTGACTCTGCATGTCACCCCTCCTGAACTGTTACACGTGTTGCTACCAGCAGAAACACCCGCGAAATGCACCATTAAGAGTGGCCTTTTTGAAAGGCAAATAAATAATGAAAAATCAGTCATTTTCTTTTGCCTCTGAAGACGTTTCTCCCCCTCAGTGTCTCCATTAAAAAGGGAGAGTTCAGCTGTTCAAATGGATCAGACTAGAGTAGTTCTTCAGCCTGATCAGCTAACTAAACCTAATTATAGCATTATGAATGTTTGGCCCATTCTGATTGGCTGATCTCTACTAGGCACTTCATTGTGGAGTGATAGAGAGATGTGCACTTCTGTATGCTGCATGGAAGTCAGCCAGCCTACAACTTGCATTCTTATTAGTGAAGGATACGTGCTCTCTATCATCCAGTGTATTACCATGTGGCAGTTTTAGTTTCCCCCCAAAAATTCTTGTTCTCTTATATGAAAAATAATTTTATCATAGTCTCAGTCCTATGCATGTTCACATGGAGTCGTTACGTTACTTTTAAAGTGCCTTGTGCACAGAAGTAGTACAAAGAATATGATCAAGAAAAACCAGGAACCAGCTCTTGGTATCTGCAGGAGTGAATGCCTAAAAACCTTTTTGGAGTTGGATTAAGCTCTAATAAGGATACATTCATGAACACACATCAGATGTTTGCTGTCACTGCTGGGTTATTTGCTGAGTTGCTTCCTGCATTGCACTCTTCAAAGACAGGATGTTGCAGCATTTTGCTCTGGTTGACTCCCTCCTCAGGAAGGTGGAAGCATTTAGTCTGTTTAATTTAACAGTGGTGATCAGGGTATAGATTTAAGATAAATGGCCATTTATTTTACCTTGATTATATTTTGTTATACATTTTCCAGGCATAGCAAGTTAGGCTACTCCAAAAACAAAAATCTCTGCTGCCATTGAAGTAACTGAAGTCCACCACAATGCAATAATAATTTGCTCATGTACAGAGTATTCTTGAAGATCTCCAAGTGCTGATTCTGTACTGAAGAATGAAGTCTCACAATACTGCCTACAAGGTCAGCCGACATTGATATTCTTATTTTTAAGGGGAGGTGGGGGACTAAAGCATGCAGTGATTGCTATTGCCCAAAGACATGCAAAACTGGAAGCCCAGGAAAACGAATTGAAAATTCTGACTACTGAGGTAGAGTCTTTGCCATTATAAGGTAGTTTTGTATTCTCTGTGCAGTGTAGGTAAAAAGGGCCTGCTAGCCACCTGCAGGTTATTTGTGCTGAAAGGGTAAGTTTGCTCTTAATCTGAAAAGCATAACATCTACCCAGTGCTGTGAGCTAAGCACTAGAGAGCATGCCCTCCTTCCTGTGCTTTCCCCCAAGCAAGAGATGATTTTCTTCAGACTGTGACAGCTCAAACAAGATATCCATTAGGCTTGAAATGGCTCATTTAGTAGACTCTTCTATATTTTTATCAGCTAAAGAATGTGAATGGTCGACACACTTTTATAAACTGAAGGGATGCAATTGATGCTGCAATTTGGTTTGATCCATAAAAAAGACATTGTTTGGGCATGGCAGCAAGTCAAAGGAATAGAATGGTCCAGTACTATTATTTATTACTTGTATGTAAAGCAGCACCTATTGAAATGGTCTCTGTCCTTTTCTGGCCTCTGGGCAATAATATGGAGCCAACAGTATGCTGTAGGAAACATTATGCTTTGCTGTTCTTGTGAGCCTCAAGAAGCATGCACCTGTGGAAAGCCAATTTTCTTTGAAGGCAAGTGACATAAGAGTGTCCTGTGGGTGATGGTACCTTGCCAAGAGGGGCTGATCAGTCAGGATCTTGTAATGAGTTCTGTACTAACAAAATAAAATCTGATCTCCATTCAAAAGAGCTTACTATACAGTAGAAGGCATGGCAGTGCAAAATTGGAAGGAACAGTTAGTGTGGGGTGGAGATGAAAAAAAGGATAGGGGAAGGATGATAAAAAGTTGTGCGATACAATGCAGTTATAATTTCGGCATGCAAATCTAAATAAAGCAAGTGTCCTAGTGTGAGAGAGGATATTTTTTGCACAAGTTCTGCACTGAGACGTAGAAGAGAGGATTCAGTCCCTTGTCCCTCTACTGACCTGTGAGATTGCTAATCCTTGCATACCTGTGTGGGCAGGCTAATTAACCCTCCTGTGAGACAGGGCTCATTAGCTAATCCCTAAGCTAATTATTCCACCATGCTCCCCAAAACTGTGACATACGGCTTCCAATTTAGGAGGCTGCCACCTGGAATTAGGGTGCTCTGCCTGTGGGCATGGCTGTCTAATCACAACACATTATCTTGGTAGTTTCCCATCTGTAAAATGGGGGTATTAAAACTCCCTTCCTCCCATCTTTTGTGTGCCTTATCTCCTTAGGGTGTCAATTCTTTTTTTAGCTCTGAGTTTGTTCTCCCCATATTTTAGAGTGGTCTAGTGGGGCCCCTATCTCAACTGGTTATTTCTAAGTACTGCAGAGAGGTTGTACTACATCAGAATACTACATCATCATCATCATCCTGTCCGTGTGCTTTGTGAGCCTACTGAAATGAAAATCAACAGCTCATTATATAGATCCACCGCAGAGAGTCTTCCCATGGAATAAATTATTTAAAAAATAAACCATAGCCCAGTTTCCTGCAAGGGATGAAGGCATCTTTCTCAATGGGTTAGTCTTCCAAAGCCAGAAATCAAAGAACTGCTGATTAAGAAAACTTAGATGTAAACCCTTTCAGCAGTTTACTTGACATAAAATATAACCATCTAGAGTCAATCTCCCTTGCATCACTCAAAATATTTTGTAGAGGCTGGCATTAGGAAAGGTGGATTTGAAAATGAAATGTCACATACTGTGAAAGAGGAATTATAAGCAAAGAATTAAAGGGAAAATCATATCAGCTGAAAGAGAAAGCAGTAAAAAACTAATAAAAGAGGTGAGTGGAAAAAGCATTCCATTAGATTTGAACTTTTGCAAATGGGTCTGTTTCTACTACGAAGCAAATATTCTGCACCTCTGGTAACCATGAGATGACAAAAAAGGGAAAGAAGCAGAATTCATCTCTGAGCATATTTCATACCAGGGTAAAATTGCAAAGGAAATGGATATAAATGCTGTTGGGGCAGACCAAAGGGGCTAGAAAGTAGTCATCCAGAAGCATGAGACAATATAGGACCTAATGAAAGCCTGTTAAAGTCGATAGGGATCTTTCATTTTAGCCTATGCAGGTAATATATGTACAAATATAGCTCAAATCCACAGGCATCACCAAAGTTGATAAAATAGCTGTTGGGAGTGCCTGCCAAGAGGGAAAAATATTTCTGCTGATGGATCCAAAAATATATTTTCCACAATTGTCTCTCTCTACAGGGAGGAATAAAAAGAGAAAAAAAAAACCAAAACCCCAGAAGCACAACATAAAAGCCCCTTTCTGCCCCTTTCCTGAAAACACAGTTTTGACTTTGAGGATGCCTAAAGAGTTCAGATAGAAATATAATGTTGGGAAGAACTTAACAAAAGAATAACATCTTCATTTTGAAATAAATAACAATGGGACCATTGTCAAAGCATTATTGATCACTAAGAGACTTTTGCTGTGGTAATCACTATATTTTTTAGTTACACGGGCTCTTGTGGATTTACACAAGTGATTGATACTATAACTATGTGCTAAACTGCAGCTTAATATCCCTGAGGGCTAAACTTTAGGTGCTTTTCAAACTTCAAATAGTTTCTGCACAGTTAGGCATCTAAGTGTGCTTAAACATCAGGCTGTAATAGATAAATGTCCTAATTGTATCAGTATTTAAAAAATACCCCTATAAGCTGATAAGCTGCAGCTGCGTGATAGCGCAGCAATACAAGAGTAGCAAAACTGCTCCAAATATAACCCTGTTTTTTTCAGGGGCAGAGTAAGGCTTGTTTTATGCACTTCTGTCCCTATGGGGTCATGCAGACCTATCAATTCTAGCATAAGGGCTTCTATGTGCTCCTGAGTTGCAGTGGCTGGTCCTCTTTTATAGTGGTTAAAAGGCTAAGTTGTCCAGACCCTAAATGTGCATCACTCCTGAAAGTGAGAATTCTGCTTCTAAATCACTTGAGCACAGCTCATCTTCTACCTCCTCTTAAAGACCAGAAGGTGTGAGGGTTAACTAATTCTGCTTAAAATGAGTGCAAAGACAAGTCATCTGAGGTTATGAACTAGAGTGCAATGCCAGGCTTGCCATTAGACGTGACCTCAAATTGGTACCCCAGATTAAAACCCAACCTGGCTTTTCACTGCTGTTTTGACTGGCATGAGCTAACATCAGTTAAGTGTGCGATACTTAATTCCCCACACACCTTTTTTGAAATGTTTACTCATTGTTTTGAGCAAGGAGCAACACTTCAGACTGCCCGCAGTCCCCAGCAAGCTGGCAGGAGTTCACCTCCCTCTTGAGGATCACTGGGAGTTTGATGATGATCTTTGTATCTTTGCAAATCTCACTCCAGATCCTAATGCAGCATTGTGTGAGCACTGTTCAAGCCGTGGTTTGCTGCAATTCTACATGTTCAGCTTAGCTTTTGGTTGTAATGACGTAATGAAGTGGCCTAAAATAGGCTGTTGTCATAGCAATGTCTTAGGAAATAGAAGCTGTTGTAAGAAATTACCCACCTGCACCCTTATCACAGTGTGGTAACACAGCCCATGTATGGGGGTGCAGCTGCTCACCTGGAGGGCTCAAGGAACAACTGTAAAACACTGTCAGAGAGAATGTGAGGACTTGTCTACATGGGGGTTTAGTGTGCAGCAAGCTAGTGCCCTATCATTTCACAGCCTGCCTTACTGTATGCTGATTTCCCCATTCAGTCGAGCCCCAGGACACATCCTTGAGTCTGAGTCAAGAGCAAGGTAGACCTGTTTTTGACATCTTTGCCCCAGAGCTTTATTATATACAGTCTTTCTTTATCAAGTTTATTTTGTAGATAGTCTTTTACACTGGTTTATTTCCTGCCTTTTTTTTTACCCTGCATTTTCCATTTCTCTTCATGTGATTTAGGTGCTAAAATGTGCAAGTGCTGGTCCTGATGCCTCAATGGCTATAAAATGAGGCGTTTGTCCCTCAGATGGCAGCATTGGACTACTAGAACTTTTTTTTTTAGTGCCACTTGTTATCTGTAGCTTTTGTTCCATTTCTTTCGCTATGCTCCCCTGTCAAAATGTCAATGCTGACACATGGAAAGGAAAGAACATGGGAATATCCCTGTGAATTAGATGTACAGTGGAAAGAAGCATCACTTGTGCCTTCTGGCTTGGTTAGGACATATATAGTTTCTTGCCCTTGGAGTTGTCATGCACACCTGGGCGAACTTTTGACTGAGTTCTTGCAATGGCTCTTTGAAGCTCTTCTCCAAACAATTTGGGAGCTATATTTAAGGCAGAGTATGCCTGCCTGATTACATACCCTTGGCTGCAGAAGCCTTTCTTGCTCTCTATGATAGTAATTCAGGCTGTTCATTTGCATCTGTAAATCTTGACCTTTCACCCCATGCTTTCCTTCTATACAGGTTTCCTTCTACACTTCAGGATCAGCTTCTGCTAATTATTCTTAGAAAATAATCCACTTTAGAGTTTAATCTGTTGGGGCTGACTTGATTGTTTTAATTTTAGGAAAGGCTTATCCTTTTTACAATTGATACTGTGCATGAGAGGGGGTAATTGTAAGGTCACTTCATGGGATCAGAATCAGTGTTGCTGGCATGGATTGATATGATGCAAGTTTTTGTTTCCAATACTGTGTATAGGCCGGGAAGTTGATGGATAAGTGATCTTTTTAATATCTAAATATCAGTAATACCACCTGATCACCATAACTGTGGCTAACAGTAACCATGTATGAGAAAACAGTGAGTTTCTTTAGTTTCTAGTGAGTCTGAATTAGTTGAATTTGTTAGGTTTTTGGGAAGAATGTGCCATGCTTGCAGCAAAGTTTTTTGGGGTATGTCTGCGCTGATATTTAGAGTTGACCATGGGGGTTGTCCTTAATGAGCCTGAGACGCATGAACCGTCTATCCTATGTCATGCTTCATAGCTCACTGCCCCACATCAAAGCCCCTTGTGTCCCCTTGAGCCATTAACCTTGGGTCCCCTTTTGCCAGGAAAAGCCAGCCCTTCTAGAAATCAGTGTGTAGGCTGCTCATGTCTCTCTTTCTGTGTTTGTTCCTACTTCCAAACTGTAGAGGAAAGCGGGGTTCAAAGAGGCTAGAAGACAGGAAAGAAAAATGTGGGATTGCCTCTGATGGACTTCCTGTACTTGAGGCCTGTAGCTTGTGGCTAATTTGCAAACATTGTGAACAGGGGTAAGCTATGAGCATAGCGATGGCAAGGCTGAGCTCCTACTCAGATGGTAATAATTGAGGATAATTAAGCTTTGGAGCCTAAACTAATGATGGTGACATAAGAACCACTTTCAGGTTAAGCTGAAATCAATGTAGGTGTGGTCCTTAGTACCACTTCTTACCCAACGGGTTGATTATTTAAACCAAAACTGCTACTGGGACCATATGAAATATTAAGTTTCCCTTATCTGAGCTGCTATTTGTTTTTCACCAAAATATTCAAGCCAGGGCCACCAAGAAACTTTCTCCTTCTTTAGTTTACAACACACAAGTAAAGAAAAAAGATAACTCCCCAAGGACAACATAAGGTTATAGTCAATGCCACCTTCCCGCATGGCTCAATGTCAATAAACTTTTGAATTATTGTGTTCATTTGCATCATGTCATTAATTAAGCTACAAAGTGCCCTTTAGGATAATGGCAGAAAGCACTCAGCTCAGCATTGGTAAGAGGATCAGATGTACAAAGTCAGAAATGCCTACCTAAGGCTTTGAAAGTAGATAATAATAAGCATTACTAGTGGGCCATAATAGAGATAGGATGATACCTATCCCCACTCCCACCACCGCATCATGAGATGAACTCCAGGACAAAGATCTCCTTGTAGAACTTTCCACCTTCTTACTCCATCAGGGAGATGAGGTTTGCAACCCTTGTTTTGTGGCTTAAATTGTCTCACAACCCTGGCAGCTAGCCAACAACCAAAGAAGCCACAAGTGACATGACAGAGGCTTTTATACTGAGGTTGTGACCATCCACAGCACATCCTACTGCCATCCAGTTTCTCCCACCATGTGTCCATTGTAGCCATGATGCCAAGTATGACTCTTGGTCAGCTCAGTGACTGGAAAGTCTCAGTTGGATATGGCAGAAAAGTTCCAGCTTCGGTTACTTTCTTAAGGTAAGCTTCATTCAGCTTAGGCTCTTTCCCAGTTCCCTTTGCTCCTGGATCCACTGAACATCCACGGACATGTGGATGTGTTGAGTGGGAAACAGTGGAGTAAGTATGGCTGCCAGTCAGACTCCAAACCTCCATGCAGAGAGTAGTGATCTTCTTGAGCCGGCTCTCTTCCATGCATGCATGTTGTGGAGCAAAGGGGCAAAATCTCTACGGAAAGGGCACAGCCACTGGGATATTATTATTATGTAGAGAAGGACCATAGTAAAATTGTCTTAGTGACCTTGATTTGCTCTAAGCATTTCAGCAACCAGCACTACATCCGCTAATGTTAATGAAGAGCCTGGTAAAGCTAACATTAATACCCTGTTGTGGTCCATTCTGAGTACCAGAAGTGAAATGACTCATCAGTCACATACAAAGAAGTGCACTATGGCAGGGCACGAAAAAGGAAAAAAATGATGACATTTTTCAGCTACCCACTCATGATGTAACAGTCTCTGTCCACAGACCAGACTATTAACTAAATAAAATAACTTTATTTATTAATAAAGGGCAAAGAACAGGCAACTATCTGTTCAAACCAGAGGTCTTCACAGCTTGGGTGGAAAGCACAATCAATTCCCTCTCAGCACAACAAGGAGTATCTTTCCTTTGGGCAAGCTGTCACATTGCAAACAGATGCTTGAACAAACCCATTAATTGGGAGTGCTACTATATGTAAACAACAGGTAGGTGGTTACATTGTATGTAATTAGTAAAGCTTACCTCCATCACATCTCTCTGCTAGAAGGACCTTACACTGATTTACACACTCCATGACAGTTCTGGATATTAGAAATAGGAATGACCCTTTAGGTCATCCAGTCCACTGCTGTGCTGGGGCAGGTTTGTTTTATATAGACATTGCTTCACCCATCACTGAATCGCAGCTTGCTTTGGTTGGCATGCCACAATTAATCTGCCAAACACCTGCCCATCATATCAATACCTCTCTCAAAGGGCAGATAAAAGTAGGGGGGAAATTGGTATGTCCTTGGAGATTACTTCTAACTTTGACAGTTTTACAGTCAGAGAGTCTGCTTGGAGAAGTCAGCTTGTAATTACATCGCACAACTTTTACTTGTGCAGAGCTGAGGTTTAGGCCCAGAGGATGAGGAGAGTCCAGGGGAGGTCAGAGACTAAACCTGACATTTGGACAACCAGTAAACAGAGTGAATGATGGAGAGTGTACAGGAAGGGCACTAGTTTGACTAAACTCTCAGAGCAGAGCCCTGCTGAATTACCTAGAAGGTATTTGTGCATTTTGGATTTGGCCTTCAGGGATACACTCACTGCAAAGTTTCTCTTTGCTTTAATACTAAATGGGAAATTTGTGTAAAAAATGGGTACCAAAATGTGGTAGCCTTCTGTTTGCAGAATAGATAATCAGGTCACTCACCTCTGGTTTATATGTTGATCATAATAGGAACAAAGGGGTTTATTTGATCATATTTATATTAGATTTGTGGCTAGTACAAAGTAATTCCTTTTTCAGTTGGATAATATAATAATTAACACTGTTGTCTTCCATGGTGGTAGTTGGCCAGAGTCCCTTAGTAGAGGACAATGTGGAGCTGTGCTATTCTAGGAAGAGCTCCAGAGCTAGACATACAATCCATTTGTTGTAGTGGAAAAAACTCCTAAATTATGTGGACTGTCATTCATGTGTTTTAGACATGAAACTCTGTTTCCTTTTAAAACTGGTTGAACACAGAAGGATAAGAAACCATGCTGCACTGTTGAACTTGAAGAAAAATGGTTCAAGCACTTACCATATATTACTACCAGACCCATGATGTTACCATGCTAGGACAAAGTAAACTTTTGCTTTATTTTTATGGGTCTTAAAATGTAGATTTCTTTTTTTTTTTTATTGTCTCCATTTTTGAAGATTTCGAGACCCTTTGAAATTACTCATTGTATAGCATTCCAGTTGAAATAATTCTCCAGTGTATTTTTCATAAAAATATGGGTGGGATTCACGGAAGCACTGACCTAAAACTGTTTTGATTTCACTGTCTGTGAATTTCCAGAATGAGTTTTCCCCAACTTCAGAACTTCATGGAGGCCTAAAATATTGAACATCTGCTGTCTGAAAACCAGGCCTCAAGTCAGATGTCCCAGATCACTTTTAATAATCTTAGCCAATAGGAAGAGAGGTGTAAACAAAAACAAAATGTGGTCTACTCATTCTGTAATTTGAGCTGTTGCTTGGGTAATATAGTATGCATTGAAATATGTGACTTGTGAAGATATTTTATTAAATTACTAACACTTCAGAATGATAAGGCTTTTTTTAATGATGGGAGGCATAATTTCAATGTCACTGTTTATTGATATGTTTCTCTGTTTTGCAACAGAATGCAACATTTTGTAATTTAGCTGTTATTGATTGACAAGTACCCAGAGCTCTGAGGAACAGTTCGTGAAAAAAAAGACTCCGTGATCAGAGTGCTGTCTCTACAATCATTGCCAAATCATAGTTGCTTAGTGCAGAAGATAGTGTATGAAAATGGATTTTTTAGCCCATTTAATTAACTGAGCATGGTATGGCATTCCTCACTTCCCTCCTCCTTTCTACCCATTTGGGATTTAAACCTAACTTTATTTTTATTATTACTATATATATAGAGAGAGAGAGAGAGAGAGAAAGAGAGAGAGAGTACTCTCTCTATATATATCTATCAAAGACTATATATATAGATCTATCTATATATCTCTCTCTATATATAGGGAGAGAGAGTACTATATATCTCTCGCTCTATATATATCTATATATCTATAGATATATAGATATTCAGCAGTTTCATTGATTCTATTTAGCTGCCTGAAAATACAACGAGTACCTAAACACCAATATGAAGTGGCTTGATTATACAGTCATAGAAAATTAGGGTTGGAAGGGACCTCAGGAGGTCATCTAGCTAACCCTCTGCTCAAAGCGGGGCTACCGTCAACTAGATCATCCCAGCCAAATTAAATTGTTCATGCTGGCCTAATTATAAATATCAGAATCTGTTGAGCATCTAAGTGAAAATAACAATCTTTGATGGGCATCAGCATGTGCTCTAATGAGTATTACTGGACACAGGAGGGCGTTTTCACCACATGGACTGTACAGTCAAAGTGACATCTCAGCATTCCCCACTTAGTAGGCAAATTACAATGCTTGTGTTGAATCCTTGGGGGGTGGCAATAGGGACATATCAATAAGGATGCTAATAAACACTCAGCTTCAATTGAAACTGAAATCTGCATCTTCACTGAACACAGCTGGGAAAGACACACTGGGCAAGATGCCCTCATTTTATTGTGATGGGAGCAAACTGAATTGGTTAGGTTGTGACTGGCTGCAGACAATAAAAGGTTTGCAGGTTGAAAGGGGATATACCATGTTCTGTGTGTCATGTTCTCATCCCCCCAGAAGTAGGATTCTAAAGGGGAAGCCATAATATATTTAATTTTGTCATCCATCAAGGCTTCCTTTATAGCTGGTAACGTGGTGGAGGTGGAATTAGTATGGCCGAGTAACAGCCTTAAGAGTCATGGCACCTGGAAGAAGTAGAGTCCTTAGAGAGGGAAAGTGGCTCAGCTGACTTTCCATGCTATTGTGTTGGGGACCTGATTTGCCTATGGAGACTGGGGCCATGGCCACTGGCTGATTGCTAATGTCTTCTTCAGGAGGTAAATCTATTCTATTAGAGGGTCAAAAACAGGGATTAGCAGAGGACCACATTATTTCTATCTCAAATGATTGTTTTGACACATGATATCAGGAGAAATGCTGTGTTTTGGGGGTGACACAAGGCAAACATTATTGACAGTATAAATCAGATACACTATAATGGGAAAACAACTGATTTTTTGTAAACCAGTTTAGGCTCTGGGCCCAGGTCCAGAGAATATGAGCAAGGTAATGGGACCTACTTTGCATCCTACCCAATTTTGTGATTACAGCCTGCCAGGCTTTGTCGCTTGTCTGTTGCTTCCCTTCCATGCCTTGTCTATGGATGTTTGGATGAGCTGTGTTTGATTTCAGGGAAATGCTAAGAGAAAGGAAAATGATCACACTGGAAGTGTGCCTAGAGTGATTTTGAAAAAAAAAAATTAATTTGTTTGGGTTTAGAAGAGGAAGGAGGGAGCTGTTTGTACAAGGAGGATGAGGAGAAGTAAAATAAAATAAGTAGCACTAGGGAGGTAGTCTGACTCTCATTGTGTGTATGGGTTTGTGAATAAGAGAGAGACAGGCAGGGATAGAAGTGACCAGACAAAGAGAAGCAGGGAGAAGTGCCCTGAGCCTGGCACAGCATCATTGCTGAGGTTGCATTTATTCACCCACTCATGTTGCTGGAGGGTGACTTGTTTTTGAAGAGGGAGAACAATCGATCAAGGAACTACTTCAAGGTAGCACCCAGGGGCTTCTGCTGTGTTCTTGGAAAACAGAATAGTGATTCCCTGTGAAATAACATCCTGCCTGGAATTTAATACTGCAGAACTGTATATCTGAGACTTTTTCTGGTTGGCAATCCCTTGTTCAAACATAAGAACAATCCTGACTCTGTATCCCTTACCACAAAAATAGGAGGGAGAAAAATTGCAATTGTAACAACAATGTTGAGTGTGTGTGTGTGTGTGTGTGTGAGAGAGAGAGAGAGAGAGGAGAGGCTTCAAAAGAATACTTGCCTTTATGACCATGCTGAGAGTCATGACCTGCTGGTGGAGCAATGCGGCTATAGCACTTCATCAGTAGCAATTTAAAAGTGATTCAGCAATGAGGTTATATTGTTGGGGGGAAAAATACCCCAACCAAAACTCTTCCCTGCATGTTCCATCTGGAACTGGTTGAAAAATGTATTTTGAAACTAAATATAGATGAAAAATATAAACCCGTTTTTTTGGTTCGTTCCACTCCCTATGCCCAGTTAAGTTCCCAGTGGGTTGATTACACCTTCATCGCTGATGTCAGGTTATACAGAGATGATGGAAACAAGAATACACACATTTCAGTAAAGAGCCATCAAAACACGAGTCAATTGCCACAAGTCACATCACAACTCGAGAGATTCACCCGATGATTAAAAATTAACGTTTTCTTGGAGATGTTTTGCTCTTGGTTGAGTCAAGGGTTTTTCAGGCAGGAAGTTCAAAATAGATTGCTCCATGTGTTGCTTGTAGTCAGTCAAGGTCTTAAAATGCCTGTATATTGTGCTTTGTCATTTTCCAACTCAATCACGCACTCAATTCAGGGAGGTGTTATGTTGGTTCTCCAAGAGCTACCTGTGAAAGATCACCTCACCCCTAGGTTAAATGGATTGTACTTCTTTATACCTCAGACAGCATACTTTTTTGCACAGAGAAGTGCAAGCTGACACAGTTAATCTAAACACAATGTAATCCTTTGATTTCATAAAGCGTGAACACTATTACGAGAAAATACCTACATGAAGCCTCACAGCTTTGTGGTCAAGAGGGGAAATTGAGAAAAATAGATTATAGGTAGTAGGACCTTTGACCGAGCATGGTACGGCATATAAAATGTGCCATTTTTCACAACCCAAAGAATGCCACTTGAATCCAGGCTGTCTTATCAAGGCTGCAGGAATGCACATTCTTGGGTTTACGTCTACGTTATAAGGCGCTCACATTTTTTCACTGGAAAATTCACACTCATTATAACCTGAGCAGCAAAGAAGAATGAAGTAAGAATTTATCAGAGATACATAAATATTACAATGCTATGGGTATTTATTTAAAAAAATGTAAAGACTGAACTGACTGTTCTCGCACAAGGAAACATATAAGTACAACTAGGTCAAATTATCTGAATAGACAGATGCGAGTTTGGGTTTATGTTATATTGGTTTTTGAGCATTGTGTTCATAACCTTGACCCTGTACCCTATCTTTAGGACTTCTCTTGCCTTAATATGAGATTAGCCACCATGACTCTAGACCCTTATTGATATGTATCTTTCTTCATCTTAAGTAGGAACATATCTTTCTTATTAGTAGTTATAGACTGAAACCAAACACTGGGTTCATTCAAACCTGAAACTGAAACCTGTTTGAATCTGGGTTAGAGCTTCATAGCTACCTTAGATTAACCAAGTGGAAACCCCCAGATTTGTGGCTGTATCCTCCCAACATCCAGCCAAAATGCATGAGAGCACACCATTGATCTGACCTCAAAATGGCTTGTATGGTGGGTCCAAAAGTTGGATGCAATCCTTCTGTTTTCTGAATAATTAACTCTCCCCAGATCTGATTTTTTGATACTTTAATTATTTCTGGAGAAACAGAAGAAAACATCTTCCTGTGGTTTTATTGATCAAAGTTTCATGCTTTCCTAAATCTTATTCAAAGGAACTCAGTTGATATCTACAGGTTCTGGTATGTCCAACAGCATCATAAAACTAGCAAGAAAAAAAAATGAAAATAATCCATAAAGACATGATGACAGACTATTGGTAACTAAAGATTTAAACAAACCTTGTTAAATGTCTTCATATGTGTGTCCTACATAGGCAGGAAAGGTTATTTCGGTAGATGTGATCACATCTGCTCAGAAAACCTTGCCTTCCTATGTCCTTAAACCATCCTGGCTACAACCAAAAACCCTATAGCAGTACAGGCTTTAGTCCAACACTTAGGCATGTGAGTAATCTTACTGACCTCCATGTATCTGCCTTCCTGGGTCATATGTTGTAAGTGTTTTGTTTTTTTCCTTTGGCTTTGTTTCAGGGTTACTTTTACATCCGGACAACAGCTTTAGTATGATCAGTGGGAACCGGGATCTTCCTTAGAATAGAAGCAGTGTGAAATTTCTCCAGTCCACCTTGCCAAGTGCCTTATTTCAACATCTGAATGTTCAAAGGAGGAATTAAGCCTGCATCTGTATACCACCTGGGGCTGCAGAACTTTGTCTGAAGTGGTCTTGGTGAGTTCAATGACAGGCATTTTGCCACTGTGTTAGTAATGAACTCCTGCCTAGCTTGATGCCAGAGGGCACGTTACTGTTGTAGGTGCCATCTCTTAGGTAAAATGTATACTGCAGGCTGCTAAGGAATAAAGGAATGTGGTAGGTCCCTTTTCTGTCCTAAACTGCTAGGCTTTGTGCTGCAAAACAGCTTTGTTGTTCTTCAGAAATAGGCATACAGAGATAGGTGGCAGTGACCCATGTCAATCCGGCAGGTGTATCCTGAGAGAGTGGAGGAGTTAATGAGTGAAACATTCAGAGCAAGTTTGCAGGAGAGAAACACCCTCATTATTATACAATCTGCAGTGTGATGCATTTTATTCCAGACAGCAGATTTACAGTGAATTGTGAAAGTCTGATCCTTCAGCATTCACTAACTCCTTTGAAAAATACCATCACATCAATTGTTCTACAAAGGAAAGAAGGATTTGCCTTGGCATGAACACTAACTGTCCTCGTGATTTCTGATTCAAGATTGTTATGGAAAGGGAATAGGTTTTCAAGTGCAATCCTAACTATTTTTCTACTTTATGAGACAAAAAGTTTTTTTGGACCTGTTAATTTGTCATTTCTTACTCATCTATCTACGTAGTTAGATGGCCTTCATTGCCATATTATGTCGGCATCTCAAAATCATTAGTATTTTTTTTTCCTCACAACACTAGGGAGGTATTATTCCCATTTCAAAGGTTAGGAAAGTGAACTAATTTAAATGGTTTCCCCAAGACCAGATAGGCACTCTATGGCAAAGTAGGGGAATGAAGGCAAGGCATAAGTCCCAGTCTGATCTACTAAATGCAAGACAAACTTCCCTCATTTTTAGATGAATTATTACTGTATTTACTTAAATACAGGATGAGGTTTTCCTCCCACACCCATTTGATATGACGGGAAAGGTCCCTTGTCTTGTAATTACATACAAGGAAATCTCACTAAATATGTTGTCTATCATTAAGTTGCTGCCAAAAGCAACATGTACCTGCCAATGGAAACCAACTAAGAAGTTGATTAAATCCAGCCAATGCTGGACATGACTATAAAACACATGGCCCGCATTGGGCAAGCATGCTGATGGGAACCTACCACCATGTTCTAGTGCCCCCTGGCTTCTGGCCTGAGCCTTGCAGGCATGTGGCTGCATTTCCTGAATCAAAAATAAATGTGTGTCCAGTTGTTTCTCAGTTTAATCTCTGCAGCTTAGACTGACATGCAAAGACTGAATCAATTCAGCCTTTGGCTTTTTTACTGTCTTTACTTAACCCTGATGTTTCAGTTTGTGGATACAGAAATATCTCCCTCCACCCCCACCCCTTGCTACAATTCAGTAATAGACTTATGTTTTATTGTTTTTAATAGTTTCATATTTGCATATTGTATTTTCACTTGGAGCAATCATAACCAATACAGAATTATCGCACTGAATTTCATTTCCTTCTTTCACCTCTTAATATTCATACATTTTGTCATGCAAAGACATTAAAGACAAAATCCTCCTGGCTACAGCCAGTGGGACTAAGAGGAAGATCTAGAAAGATTTGCTTCATGGGATTTTGCTCGGGTCATGCAGAAGAGCAACGTTAGGAATGTAAGAGCAAAGCTTTCTGACAGGAAATCTGTTCTAAAGTGTGTCAAATACTATTCCAATACCAAATGCCTCAATATAGTAGTATATTGGGCTTAGCAAAAGTAGCAAAGCACTTTTGAAAGTACATGATATCTGGATGCTTGCAATGCATGTGGATCAGTGCATGTGTATGTAATTGTAAATATACACAAATAACATAATTTAATGCACTTGTTTTTTTCAAAAAATCCTTAGCACCAGTTGAAGACCATAGGAATGTAGCAATCTAAACATGAATTAAAGGTGTGTGACTCTAAATATTCATACATGAGAGAGAGCACTTTATTATTGCATAGTGTTAGTATGAAGAGGTCATGGCTATGACTTGGAAGCAATGTGTTATTTCAAGGATGCAACTATGAGTCATTAATTGCTAATTGACCCCATATGATCCTAATACATATGATGCAATTGCCATATAACTTTCAGGGCAAAATGTCTTAGAAACATTAAGAAAATGTTTGCATCTTTTCATTCTTAATGACTCCTTACAGTAGCAGAAAACATATATTTAGCACATTTAAAATAGTTCAAAAAATTCCTTTCTGTACCAGAAATAATGTCACAGAGGCATGTGGATTTAAATCTTTGACACTAATCTGAATATATCAGGCTTTGAGATTTAACAGTTCTGGTCGATACCATAACTATTACAAAGTGAGCTGATGTTTCCTGGGGTACTAGACAAAGTGAATAGGTTGGACCAAGTGGGGCTACAGACTTTTTGGAGCATTCTTTTATTTTCTGTCAGGCTGTAGCATACTTTATTGGTTCACATATTCCTTTCCATATATTACCATATGCATTTCTGGCTTTCTTCCAAGCCACTGAATTTCTCCTCCCCTCCTCCCCACCAGTCTGATCTCTTCCCCCTGCCAAATCACTGAAACTATTCTCACCAAGGTATTTTACTTAAACCAAACAGAAAATTCCTGTGTTTTTTTGTGACCTGTTTGCTGTCTTCATCATTCTTGATCAGTCTCTCCACCATCACTTTTTCTTCCTTCTGGGCTTGTCTACATGTAGCCCTCTTAAGTGGGATTAGCCTAAAGTCACCATTTTTGAGGTGCATTAAGGGCACATGTCCATGTATATGTGCCCTTAATGCAATTTAAAAATGGCAATTTTAAGATAATCCTGCCCAAATGTGATGCCTGCTTAATTAAAATACCAAATTTAAGCCGGCATAGCTAAGTTGCGTTAGTCCACGTGTAGACTCTTAATGCTCATTAATGTAGCTACACGTCTGCTAATGTGACTTAGCTATGCCAGCTTAAATTTAATGTGCCTTAATGATCATTCACACATCTATGTGTATGAGCACGTAAATCATCTTAATGCGCCTTAAACAAAGGTGTAGTAGTAGATTTAGGAGTGCAAACCTACACGTGTAGATATGCTCTCTCAGACTAAGCCTTCCAGTGTAATGATATTTTGTAACATTTGTTAAGACAAGAACCCATGTTCAGCTGGGCAGTCATTACAATATATCTCAGTCTAAATAGTAGGCAAACACAAACTGTATTATCTTAGGGCTTGAATCATTTTAAGACAATGTCCACTCATTTATTTAGAATTCTGCACAATGCATTCTTCATTATGCACTCCCTCTAGCGGACAATACCAATCTTTTATTTTATACATTATTAATAGCACATCACATTATGATACTCAGGGGTGTGCAGTCACACTGTTTGTAATTATGTTAGGACATGCAGAGAATGATACATTTGCTTAAAGTGTAAATTATTAAGTCTGTGTACATTAATATGAGGGAAACACTTCACAAATCAAAATATATATATAGTTAGTTTTCAATAAGGAGCAAACAGGTAGCATCTTGGTTCGCTTGCATACAGACTCAAAGTAAAAGACTATAATTTGCATGTTGGGCTTCTAGTTGACTTTGTAAAATCCCCCATTGGCTTGCAGCTTTCATAGATTAGAGAAACAGAGGAGAGACTCAACATTTCTTATTATGTATTGCCCTCTACAGGCAAAAGTGAAAATAGCAATGAATTAGATTATTCAAGTGAATTATATATGGATGCACAATGCCTAGCAGGAGGCATCTTCTTAAGATGAAGATGATGTATTAGCAGGATTGTTGGGATCTGTTTCTGGGGTAGTGGCAAATGGACGATGATTGTACCCAATGCAGAACAAAAGTGGTTGCCCCTGCCATTCCTAATTTCCATAAATCTTGCCATATGGTGACACTAAAACAATCTTAAGGGCTGTCATTTTTCTTCATGCTTTTTTTTCTGTTGTAAAAGGAAAAGCTTCAATCATTATTGCAACTTCCTGTGAAAGCTATGTAAAGCACCATACATCAGCAGCTTATTGTAACATAAAGGGAAGTAAAAAAAATAAATAAATAATGCTTGACAGGGAAAAGAAAACATGCAGAGAGAACCTCATTTATCAGCAAGAGACACCCAGCAAGGCTGACACCAAGGCATAATGTGTGAATTCAGTGGAGTGAATTAAGCATGTGCATACACGCATGGGAATTCATGCATACATGCACTCACTTGCACACACCCACACCCACACATGTGACTCCCTATAATTACAATGAAGTTTCAGCAACAGGGAGTGAAAGAGCACATGGTAGAAGTAGAAGAAAAACAAATGTAACATTTCAGTAATCTAATGTTAATTGCAGAGTAAGAAGTGTCATGTTAAAAAAAAAAAAAGTGCATGGGAGCAAAGATCAATTAAAATGCATTTTTATAAAGGCACAATGTGGCCAACTTGGTTCCACATAATGGTCACAATGTTCACGTCACAATATTATACGCATGCTTGTTCTATTTTAGTTTGCCTTGAGTCTGCTCTTAGATCACTAATCCTGCAGATTCCCCTTCTGGTTCATTACTTTGGGGTCATTCATGTGAAAATGCTGGAAAACACCTTTATTGAAGTCTGGAGCTGTGATGGAAAAATTCATGGGATTGGATTATTGGTAGAGGATACCGCATATTTAGGAAGGACGGTCACGGAGGAAAAAAGGAAGAAGTGTTGTCTTGCAAATTAAGGGTGTAAACAGCTGCTCTGAGTTCCACATTGTAGTGGGAGATATTGAAACTGGAAGTCTTTGGGTGTAGACAGAAGGAGAGAGCAAGGCAATTCCCTAGGAAGGGGAGGTGTCTACACCCAACACGGCTGTGGTAGCCCAGACCAGAAGCCAGGGGATGTTAGAGCACACCCTCGGCTGCAGGTAAGCTGTGCTGGTGGAAAGGGGGGGTGGGGGGTATTGCCAGCCCCAGCAGGAGCCTCAAGTGAACTGGCCAGTGAGGGGGTTTAATTCCCCCTACTCCCTGTCCCAATGGCATGGGCCTGAGTCAAGGTCTGCCTGGTGCAGCAGTAGGGGTGGGGACATGACCAGAGACTGGCCAGCATAGCCCCCTGAGGCAAAGGGGGCAGGGAGGAGGTTTAGCAGGGGCAGGTATATTAATTACCCAGACTTCTGTTGGGAAACTAATGTAACAGGACCTCAAATTTTCTGAATGTGTCTTGGACAGTTTTATTACAAGAGATGGAGAAAGCAAGTGTAGGGGAGGCTTTTTTAAAGGTATGGTTCTCATCAACAGGGAGAAGCTGGCTGCGAATGTGAAGGTGAAAAACAACTTGGGGAACAGTGTTCGTGAAGTAGAATAGTTCATGATTTTTGGGACAGGAAGGGGATAGACCAGCAGAACAAAGGTAACAGACTTGAAGAAGGCAACCTTCATTAAATTCAGAGAATCAGTATGTAAAATCCCACAGGAAGCAAGTCTAAGGGGAAAACGGAGCCAGCACTTTCTTAGGAAAACAACATTAGGCCCACATGAAAACTATTCAAATTGAAAGGAAAGATACAAGTTTTGGAAGTATTGTAAGTGGCTTGGCAAAACTGTAAGCCATGAGCTGGCCTGGTTTTCAAAAGGGAATGTGAACTAAAGTGGAAACCAAGTAAAATTCATGATAGGGAGGTAAAGCTACAGCAGTAGTATATAGGGCTGTGCAAAGCTTCGGTCCCTGATTCGATTTGGTGCAGATTCTGGTCCCACAGGAGTGCGGGGGGCTCCCCAGCACACCCAGCAGCAGACCTGAAAGTGGACCAGAAGCACAGGCTTGGTGACTGGTGCCTCCTGGGTCCCCCCATGGGGGAGGGAAGGGTTCCCAAAGCTGATTGCCGAGCTGTGGGGGGCCCCCCTGCACACTCCCTGGCAGACCCGCAAGTGGACTGGAAGTACTTTGGCCGAATCCGAATCTGAAGATTCGATGCTGATTTGGAGAATCAGTGATTTGGCCATAGATACAGCTCCAAATCAGCATCGAATCTTCAGATTCAGCCAAATCAAATCAGGACAATGATCCAAATCAACAAATTGGCTTGACCCTAAACGTGTGAGCAAAATCCACCAGTCGGGCACTTGAGAATTTTTCTTTGCTTTTCAGAGAATAGTGCATCCCACCTTTGGCAATGGACAACACTGAATACTGCAGAGGAAAGTGAGTTACAAAGCAGAAAGAAAATAATACATTGGTGGGAGATAAAAACATTATTCTTGGCCCCTACAGATGGTCAAGAGAAGCCCTACAATTTGAGATGCCACATACCTCCCATGCAGGGGGTACTCTGCCAGGATACTCTATCCCTCTTGTGGAAATACCAGATGCTTGGATCCAGGTATCACATGCTCTGATTACTACTCAGGGACACCTCTGTTCTAAAATAACCTTTCCATAATATTTTGAGCTCCATCTAAAAGTACTTCATATTCCTGTCCCCAGCCGCTTTTGTATGGAAAAGCATTCCAGCTCTTCGTTCCTCTCACCATTAGAAAACATGTCTAATCCAGTCTAAACTTATTCATAGCCAATTTGTAGCCATTTGACCTTGTGCCAATATTGTTATTTATCTTAAATAGCTCTTTGCCTTCCCTGATATTAAACCTGCAAATGTATTTATAAAGATTAATCATATCCCCTCTCAGCCTTTGTTTTGCTAAGCTAGACAATCTGTGCTCTTTAAATCTGTCTCATAGGTAGATTCTCCTGAGAAGTAGAGTCATATACATGTGATGAGAAAGCACAAAGGCTGAAAAAGTTTAGAAGGCATGTATTGGCCTCGGTGACCACCGTGTTTGTCAGTACACACGGGCTAATGTGTATTAAGACTCTCTTCAATAGGAAAGGCAAGATATTTCAGCACCCCTCCACTTCAATTCTACCTGATAATATCTATTATTAAAATAAAACTCTATTTAACCTCACAAAAACACACTGGAGAACTGCATTAGTCTTGTTCACAGCTGTACTGCATTGATGCTTCCTGGTCAATTTGTGATCAGCCAATATTTATAGGTTCCTCTGCTCTCTTGCTCTACCATCCTGGGCAGGCATCTGGATGGGGTAATCCAATCCAATTCAATCTATTACCTCTGATGCCTGCCTTTTCCTAGGTATTTTTTTTCTCGAGAATGCAGGTTGGTGATTTTAAACGTGATAAACAACAGCAGAGTTTTAAAGCATGGAGAGGTCTATACACTTCACTGCTTTGGATAAAACAAGGTAAGATGTGTTACAAAGTTTAAAGCACTTCTTATCAACTTTCAGGGTTACATATCAGTTTTCTCTGGATTTTTTTTATTTTGGATCAGCATTCAATGTTTTCATATTTAGGTAAGATCCTTAAATGGTTGTGCATTGCTACCTATCATTTTTTCACAGTTTATCTTGGATTCAAAAGACTATTTGTTGACTTTGTATTTAAAAAGATAATAACATAATCTTTAACTTGAAATTACTTCTAAAAAAAGTAGTATTTTAATTAAGCTCTTTAGCTTTTCTTTAAAATTATGAGCTGACTCATTTACCTATTCTTGATTTTTTTTCCCCCATCTCTGTTCAATCTTCTTTTAAACACAATTTAAAAATTATCTGAAGTTTATGACACGATTGCTTTACTGGAGATAATACTAGCTAGCATACAGCAATTTATTATAATTATCCACAGAGTCGCTTCAGTGTTTCGAATCAGCACTCAGGAGAATGATTGTCACATTCTGCTTCCGTGTGAAATTATGCAGTCTCTGAAAATATCATTGTCTCTCTTGGACATCAAATTACCTCTAAATCCCAAGGCACGTGATTTACAGAGAAAAGTTGCACTAAGCTGGAGTTTAAAGTATTTTGGGGGAAGAAACATTTCATGAAGACTCTTTTAGTGTATTAAAAGACAAAAACAAACCCTTATCTCTTTAAACAAACTTTCCCCCTTATCAAAATGTAGAGCAATTGGATTGGCTTTCAATTATAAAGTATGCTAATAAATGATGTGTATTAATGGGCATACTAAAACGTATCATTTTGGAGGTTTCTCAGTAAAAGAAGGTAAAGGCTTGCTTCCACAAACAAAACTGTTGGTAGAACTAGGATGAGAACTCCTCAGTACTTAGTACTCAGCCCATTACTCTGAATACTTGCAGCTACACCAGAAACACTACAGATTCTGGCCTTGGCTGAAACTAGGCTACAGATTTTTAGATGCTTAGGTCATTACATACCCAACAGAAAAGCTATGCTCATTTATACCTGAAGTTATGCTAGGCTTAATTAATTACATAGAAATTCTAGCTTTTCAGCAAGCACAGCATGTTCTTCTTATTCTTTTGGCCTTTAGAAATAATAGCTTCTTTTTATGTACCCAATAGTATAATGATTGCAGGGGGGAGGGAGAGGGGCAAGAGGGGGGACTTGAAAGACTTTTGACTCCTAAATTGGTTGGCAGTGATATATGAGTAATCCAAGATACTTTATTTATTTTATGAAAAGCAATAGATTTAAACCTCCAGGTTATGAAAAACAGTGTTTAGCCTATAGTTGCCAACATACCATTGCAGAAGCTCTTGTAGATATCTACTTTCAAATTATGCAATTATCAATGACTAATTTTATCATTTCTAATTTAATCTAAAGATCAGGGATTCTGCTTTCTCTGTTAAAGAATCCACATTCTGTGATTAAAAAAAATCCCCAATTCTCTAATTAAAAACCCCTAAGTCCATGTTTTTCCTTAATTAAAATGAAACACTACTATATATAGAGACATGAGTTGAACACAATGTTTTTTTGATATATTTACAATTGTAAAGCAGTTTGGAAGCCTACTAGTGCCTCAGTCATTATAAGAAAATAAGTTCTAAATACCTATACATTTTAGCATTTCCGTTTGGTTCTTTTATCATGGAAAATCAGAACTCTGCCTACCCCATTTGCTCATCAGGATGCAGGTCTGGCTGTGGCAGTCTCTCCTGCTGCTTTGCTTTGCGGTGCTGAGCAGCTCTGATATGCAAGTGCCCTGCCCCTGCCCATGCTGTTGCCCCTCACTCTTGACCTGCTGCTCTCTCTAGCCCTGCCAGTGCCCCTCACTCCTAACACAGAGTCCCCTGGCCCCAGCCACCCAGTGTCTGGGGAAGGGGATGTGTGTGGGGCAGGAGGTTTTTGAACATAGGTGATGCCAGGACAACATATCAGGCGATTTGTGGGGGGTACATGCCCCCCCCCCCCCGATTTCTGTGCCCACAGTGGGGCATAAGGCTGCATCCAGCATTGGCCAGGATTCACCTCCACAGCCCAGTGGTCATAGCCTCCAAACTGAGGTGCTCTATGCCTGCCGCCAGGAGCCCTGCGCCAGCTCTGCTGCAGTGACTGCAAAGGTGAGGCATCCAGTGGTGCGGAGTTGTGCCTCCTTGCTGCTACTGAGTGGGCAGGGGATGCCTCACCTTGGCATCTATGGCAGCGTGGCATTCCTGGCAGAGGTGGCAGCAGCACCAAGTATCACCACCTCACTACACCCTCCTGTGCCAGGTCCTGCCTGCTGGGCCATGGAGGAGTTTCCTGCCTGATGCTGGTCCAGCTAGGCTGCAGCCCCATGCCCTGCTGTGATGAAGATAGATAAAGAGAGGAATACATACATTAGAGGATCAGTGAAGGTAGTGGAGGCATCTAAGAAAGTACAAGAGAGAAGACTGGTGTGGTATGGTGTGGTGTGGTATGGTATGGTAAGTTCAAATGAATCCGGAAGAATATATGGGAAAATAAGTTACCAGAATGGCACTACCAGGGTGAAGGGGAAGAGGAAGACTGAAGATGAGGTGGAGAGAAACATGAGAGAGAAGGAGTTGGAAGAAGAAGAAGATACGTATGACGGAAGCCAGTGGAGAGCCAGGATCCCCCCTGTTTAGATGGGACAAGTGAGGGAAGAAGAAGATTAAATTTTGGGGTCCCATTATGTCTTCAGGCATAAACCTGATCCAATTATATCATTTCCCTAATGTCTTGAAATTTTCTGTCTAGAAGGCACTGAGGAAAGAAGACCTGCTACAGGTAGTGTATAGAAGGAGGAAGAGATTGCAGAATTGGATGAAAAATGAGTTTAGGGAAAAAGGGGAAATTTAACAACTGAGTTTGCTTTTCAAGCAGTGCACAGTGGATAACTTAAATGTGTATAACACAGTGACCAGCCAAATAAGCCAGGCAGAGATTTTCAAGGTACAGCATTTCCATTGTTATAAGCATTTCCATTGTTATAAACCCAGAAGATTTCTTGCATTTCTTTCTATGCACGTTTCTGTCCCCTTACATGCACAGGTTAGTTTTGGCAGGGCAATTTTACTGCTGTATTCTTAAGTGCAGACATAGGTTGCTTGCTTTTGTTTTAGTGCCTATGATTTACAGTGGGAATTCCACTTTTTTCATCTTTTTTAATCTATCCTCTTTGTGAAGTCAGCTTCTATACCCCAACCTATCATTCACCTGTTCTATTAGTAGTTGACAGTTGGCCAAATAAAACATACATGTTTTTTCTTTACTGTTTTCCCCCCTTTCTTTCCATTTTTTTTGTTTTAACACAGACTCCAAATAATCATTTCCAATTCCTGTTGCTTTGTTATGTAAATGTTGAAAGCACCCTAACTGAAACAATAACAGGGAAAAAAATGAATTCTGGTTTCTGAAAGCCATTATTTGTCATCAGTCTCTTGTTCTTGGATTGGCACACAAGTGTAAGAGCTGTCTATGTGCTTCTTTTCAGTAGTGAATCTTTGTATCTGTCCAAGCGCTTAAAGATGCCTAAGATAAAACTTGGACACATTAAAAGCAAAACAAAACCAAATAAAAACACACTGGAAGAACTGATTTTGATGCTAGAGTTGGAGACCTTTTAACAACAAGCCCTGGAAGGAGGCAGGTATAATTGACACCCTTAAAACACATAAATGGAAGGTCTGCTACATATAAGAACACCAGAAACACTCCTGTGTATTGTAATGGGGGCTCATATTGTGAATTGTTTTCAGTGCATTGAAAGGAAATGGACAAGCCACATTTTATTAAACTCGAGAAAGCTTCCAAATACATTTTTTTAACAATAGAAGTCTTCTTTCTCAAAATGAAAAGCTGAATAGGGCTGTTGCTGATTTATTTTGTCCATGGCTTTTTTATACTTGGCAAAGAAAATTGCACCTTTACAAACGATTTCCTTAACATGAAAATTTGCAAATGAAGAATATGTCTTATCTCATGTGTTTAATAATGTATTATTTGGTTGATATTATCATGAAACTTTTTTTAGAAAAATGGTGATTATCTGTTTAAAAAAATATTCTGGAAACACTGATTTGTGGAATCCCAGAGTTCGTGATTTCTCCTGTTTAATTGTAAATGAACAATTTGACCAAAATAGAATTACCGGTGCTAAGCATGACCAACACAATTGTGCTAGGAAAGATTAAAATATTTTTCCCTTTTGAGTCTGAAGACTTGGTTGATTGTAAAAAGAATTAGAATATCAGACAACTACATAATATATAGCCTTAGAATAAATTTTCTGTTTACCTCATAGTAATGATTTAAGTGTGAGGCTCAAATACAAAAACCTATGCTAGTTTATAGTTACAATGAAGTTGTGTCTCCTGGGAGTGCTGATGAAGGCATGGTTATTTTTTAATTTTCTGAATTGTATTGCCGGTGGTTAGATGTGTTTCTACCATATAGAAAGGACCTGTATCCCTACCACACAGCAATGTTAGTATCTGCTGTGGCTTTTATTATTGTCATAATATAAAATAGGTAGATAATATCTCTTTTTTTCCTTAACTCATTTCTCATCCAATTCTGCAATCTCTTCCTCCTTCTATGCACTACCTGTAGCAGGTCTTCTTTCCTCAGTTCCTTCTAGACAGAAAATTGCAAGAAATTATGGAGATGATATAACTGGATCAGGTTTACGCCTGAATGCATAATGGGATCCCAACAATTTAATCATCTGCTTCCCTCACTTGTCCCATCTAAACAGAGTCGCTGTTGAAGATCCTGGCTGTCCACTGGCTTCGGTCATATGTATCTTCTTCTTCTTCCAACTCCTTCTCTCTCATGTCTCTCTCCATCTCATCTTTAGTCTTCCTCTTCCCCTTCACCCTGGTAGTGCAAGGGTAGTGCAAAATAAAATTTAAAAAAAATTAGGCAGAAGCAACAGGATTTATTACTTGCCCATGATTCCAGGTTGGATGTAGGTTGTAAAGATAATATTTGCAAAGGAGACTTATATCCCTTTCTGATTAAAGTTACTTTGACAGGCCAGCATCCAGATCACAAGTAGTATTTTAGGACTGAGGTTCCTCACATTTTAAGTGCCCTATATCTGGAAAGGATAGCACTGCACAACTGTTTTGTAATAATTTCCAAGAACAATGGGCTTATATGTTTAATTCTGCTAGCTCATAATTTCATTGCAGGTTGATTCTTGTTTGGATTTAGCAGAAAGCCCCCTTTGACAAATGTGATAAATTGGTTTCAAATTAGCTAGGATATAAGTAAACAACTTCTGGTGAAGGGAGAGCATTAGCTGTAGTATGGGATTTTCTTTAGAACATATAAATTAGAGTTTAAGTGGGTATGCATGGAGATGCAAATGTAATATTGTTTATGAAAAGATGAAGATCTGAGATGAAACACAGTTTGCAGTAAATACCACAGGAAGGACCAAAATAATTGTACACGCGCTAACTTCAGTTTCTGGAAGGCACAGCAGGCAAGCTAAAGTGAACCTCAGTTATTTTTTTTTTATAGAAGGGGAATCATGGGACACTTTATAGATGGCAAATTGCACTACTAAGCTTTTCTATAGCTAAAGGTAGGATCAGCCTGTTCTTCAGGGCCCAGTCTATTGCCACTATAAAAATACAGGGCCAAATCCTGTTGTCAGGGTTATAAGTGTAATCCAGTCAAACTGGCTTTGATTGGATCCCTCAGGCAGGATGCAGACAAAGCTCAGCCCAGCTTAAAAAGTATAGATTTAATTTTTGTTAGAGGATGAAGGAGGCAATAGGTACTCCGGTGGCTGTGCTGGATTGGCTCGGTGATCTTCTGTTGCTTGTAAATGTCACAGAAAGAACGACATCATTCATCTGGTGAGCAATAAGGTGCAGGGAGCATGGGAAGGAAATGGTGCTCAGGGGTTGAATCACAGTTCTGTGATTAACCAATCCACAACTCTGCGCACATCTCCTTAGGTAGATCATCAGACACCTCTGATGTAAAAATCTTGGTTTGTTTCTTTGGAGGCTTAATGAATAATAATCCTTTAGGCACACATTGTTGGTGATACAAAAGGTATATATTTGCAAATAGGGTCAGAGAGAGAAGACAAAAGAT
>NW_017728924.1:7186244-7240914 GCF_001723895.1 Crocodylus porosus | reverse complement strand
TAAATTTGCAGAACAAAGAGAGAGTGATACCTTAGTACAAAGAGCCCTTGGTAGTTTTCCCTTCAATTTCCAACCCCCTCTTCTCCCACCAAGGAGACAAGGAGAGCTAAGCAGCTGTGTTTTTCTAAATCTGCTATTGATAAAGTATTTTTAATAATATTTCTAACACCTCTGTGCCTTGTTTCTGCTGTTTGCAGAAGGAAGCACTGCCTCCCCGCCCTGCACAGCCACAGAGGAAGCACTGGGCCCCCCGCATGGCTCAGGCAGGCAGGCAGGCTCCAGGGAGGAAAAAAAATCAGGCTCGCCGCTTTTTTTATTTTCCTTCAGTGGACCCTGCCTGCATGGGCCGCTGCTGGGTCCCATAGCCCCTGAGCTGTGCAGGGTCCGCCAAGCCTTGAGCATGTTGGCTTCCAGCACCTTGTGCACCGTTGTACTTTGTTAGGTAGGGAACTAAAACACCTTGGAGGTATTTTACCTTGCTAGGTACCAAAGTCATTTAAAGCACAATATGCCTCCAAGCAACACCATTAAAGTGGTGCGAAAGAGCATGTAAGCCACTCTAAAGGCCAATTTTGTGGTGTGTGCAAAGGCCCAAACACTCGACAACCACAGTGTGCATTTAAAGAGCTTGGGAGTAAGTGGAAAGGAGAGAGAGTGGCTATGTGCTTGAAAAAAGTTGGCACCATAACAGGTATAAGCTCAGGCCTTCTCCAGTTTTTTGGCCTTCTACTTTAACAAGTCAATGCAAAACAGCTTAAACTTTCTCTTCAGCCATGGCTGCTCCAAAAGTTCCTTCCTTAGGGGTGCTTAGCCCCAGACTCATAATTCTTGTGCCTGGGATGATGTCCACAGTGCATAATTTTGAACAACTCCATTTTTGGCTTGATAAACCCTACAACACACTTCAGCAAGGATCCCTGGAGTAGCAAGGACACACTTTCTGTTGTCTAGTGTCTTTTCAACAGTGATGTACCGAGCAGTGTATCCGTTCTCACCATTTTGGTGACAGTCTCTCTCCAGGTAATGTGATTTCAAAGACTGTGACATAAAATTCTAATACCATTGTACAGTTCATCCTACCAAGGCCAGAGGATCTATATACAGATGCTGTTTCAAAGCAAGCAATCAACCTAATCCAATCAACCTGTTACATTACTTAATAACTTATCGATACAGGAAAAACCATCAACAAGTCATCGCATGAACTATATAGCAGATGAACAATTGAAGTACATTTTTGTTTTGCCTTGATGCATAGCTGATGAGTTTTCATCTCCATTCCTGAAACGTACTTCAGGAATTGTTTAGATCAAAGTCTCTGAAGAGACAAAATCCACCTCACCTGAGAGTACCTTGACAATGAAATAGCATGTTCTCTCTTAAATGTCTTATTGCTGTAACTATATTTCTTTTGTGCCCATAATTGAAGTAGATGTACACAGTCTATCTGATAGATATTTGTACTGTGGAGTGACGGTTGCTCGCTGCAGAATTATTAACTGAAATCTTTCTACCTGGTGCAAAGAATAGAGCTATACTCTGGATGGCCAATCAGAAAGCAGCTGTCATAAAAAGTGCATATTTCCTTTAAAAATATTGTACTTCCATGGACTTTTTGAACTCAATTCTTATTTGTTTAAAAGTTTAGGCTAACACTGTAACACTAAGGCACATCAGATTAGATGTCCAATTCTAGAATAATGCCCCTAAATGAAATCAGACTGATTTTTTTCCCCACAGATGATCATATACAGGCAATAAAGTAACAATTAAGTTATTTTAAGGTATTAAATATGGGTTGCAGTGCATATTATTAAGCACAGATCTTAAAATGTTGACCTTCATTCCTTAAAAAAAAACACACTTTAAAAAAAAAAAAAAAAAGAGATCATGCATCTGAGTTTATGAATGCCTATATATTTATTTAAAAGAGGAGGAAAGGTTAGAACAAAATACATTTCTAATAAATAAAGCCAAAGCCATTCAATAGAGTTATGTGATCAATGTCCTCTCACAGACAGTAGCGGTTCATCTGAGATTTCAAACTGCATTTAGAGTAGATTATTACTAATCCACATTTTAGTAAAGCTCAGATTTGAGAGGGAAGACCAACCAAGATTTAATGAATGACGCTATATCAAAGTATTTTTTTATTGTTACTATTATTTTAGCTAAATTTGCTTTCTAGGAGGCTATAAGAGCAGCAGTGTCAAACTCGCCTAGCCCCCAGGTTGGTTTCGGACCATGGAGAATGGTTTCGGCCTGGCAGGGTGAGTGGTGCAGCAATTAATGCAGTCATCACTTGCCCCCCACCACTGGGGCTCCAGACCCTGTATCCTGCCAGCAAGCCCTGCCCCAGAAGTCGCAGCTCCTCTCACCTCAGGTATAGAGCATTATCTACTCATTAGAACTAAACAGCATATGATAAATCCAAATGAAAACTGCATGTATAGTTGCCCCTTTTCATTACTTTTACCCTTTGACTTGGAATATCACTGTATTTACTTATTCACAATGGAGCTTACGCATGAACTAGTGAGTTTAGGTAGTTTTGTATATGAATGTCATACTTACAGGTATACACACACAGCTCTATTTAACAGACATACATGTGTTTATATGGATATAACTACATGCAAATTATACATGCGTGTATATCAATATTACATTAGTCACTTCATGTACAAATAATATACTTGGGTATTATTAGCCTTGTGCACACTTCACGGGCTGCTGTAGGAAGGTTTTGCGGTGACCTAGAAATTCCACAAGAGGGCATAATAATAATACAGAAAAAAACTAGAGGAATGTAAACATCATAACCCAAGACAGTGCTATCTCCCCCAGTCATGGTCTTTGCCTTTTATTTTTAGCTTCTTAGGCACCACACCATCCTGCTTTGCTGTGACTTTCGAGCCTAGTCTAAGAGATTTAGATAGAGATGGCATGACAGTATTTTCAAAATGAATCCTCACATGGGTTTGGCTTCCTGAGTTATTGGTAGTTTTCTGTAAAGATAATTTAAAGGTCTCTAGAAATGATATTATTTTGACATGCCTCATATTGCTCTGGAGGAAGCTATTATCTTTGGGGCTTTATTGCTGGGTTTTAATGCTGTCATAAAAAGGGAAATTTGAACAAAAGGAATAAATAAGGGGAAAGGCTGTAGTTTAACCTTTTCTCCTCTTTCCCTCATGACTGGAGCACATCAGAAAGTTCGCCTGCTGTTCTGTCACTGCCAAAACATATCAAAAACAATGGTGGCTGAATAGCTATAGGTATTATTAGTGATTCACCATGTCTTTTCACTTGCAGTTTTCCATTCAGTCCTAGTTCCCTGAACTGCCTCCTCAAGTCAAATAGAAAAATCACACTTAGACTTCAATGGACATTGAATTTGTAGGTTGATAACTCTACACTACTCACATGTGTAAATTTAAATCCATGCTTATGTTCTTTCCTGTCCCAGGGAAGATGACAGAGAGGTGTTTGCAAAAAATAATAATAATAATAATTTGGCAGGGTAGATTAGTAGCACATAGGCTAATGCTATATGTCTCAGATTTAGTCATCATCTTCTCATGTCTTCTTCTGGACCAGGTTCAAATTTGGGTCCAAAAATGGGCATGTACTATTGCTCCATGATCTATTGCTCTATCTGTAGTCTTAATGAGGCCCTCATTGGTGCATGCTTCCCCTATATACAAGTAAGGGGTCTGAAGTCTTGTAGTTTCTTCCACATTCACACATGGGATTTGTGTCATTGGAGTTATCCCTACAGCTGCAAGTTAACAGAAGTCTTGCCAACCCCTGCTAATCTACCCTGCTGTCTGCAAAAGCCTCCTTGCCCAGGATGTGCTTGTAGCCCAAGGGCTTGCTCAGTATTTCACAGGGTAGAACATTGATGCTGCATGCCACACATGTCATAATAGATACTTAATAGATGTTTGCAAGTTCACTTAATAGATATTTGAAAGTCACTTATCATAAGAACAGATGCATTTGTTTTCCTATCATAGTGCATAAACTAGCTTTACAGAAATAAGTATTTGGGGGACTTCTTTTAATGAGCTTTTAATGATAGAAACAGGCCATGTTTTACAAGGAGGGATTACTTAGCATTTCATAAAGATTTTTACAGGATAGGACATTGGAAATGAGACTTGATTGGGTGCTATCATTGACAAAACTTGCTTAGTGGGAAAATTCTGTTTTGTTTAAAGTGAAATTTTGTTTGGGAAGTGGTTCATGCATCATGGGATTTAATAGAATAAAATGATTTTTATATTCTTTAATCACCATACAGAATTTAAAAGCAAGATTACAGTAGAGTGGGTTAAAGGTAGAAATGTTATCATTCCCTATTAAATTGTACATGCTTTCAGACAGTGCAGTTCTGCTGGTGGTGTTCCCATTAATTTCCACAGGGATTTTCTTCAAGGGTAAAGTTTTGAAAAAAAATGTTACTGATTTATTAGTGTTGTTAAACGACAAATATTTTAGTGACTGTTGGGCTTGCTTAGTACATATAAAGGCAACAAAGCCAAAGCTAAAGTTTTGAAATGTTGCTGCATAATAAACTTTAGCCATAAAGTTTCCCATTAAGAAGTAAATGGCAGTCAGTAACATGAAATGAGAAAAGTCAATCCTGACAGTCAATTTTGTCTGCTTTATGAGAGATTAAATTAAGAAAGTCAATTCCAACTGTCATTTCCCCAGGTTTGGTTGGATCTGACGACAAATAAAGAAAAGAAATAAAGCATCCCATAAAACAGAGAGTGTTAGGAACTCAGCTCCTACAGAAGTGCAGTGGGAACTGGGTATCTAGTTCACTTGGACTTCTTTGAAAAATCCAGGTTTTACTATTTCCTGTGCTTCCAAAATGTTGTACCCAATTCCTCCATCTTTACTCACATTGGCTGCAACTTGCCTCTGCTTGTATCCTTATTGATAACGATGAAAAGACTTGTGTAAAATAGTTCTCGATGAGAGTTTCAAGATATGATCATTCCACTTGCACTGGGCTTGATCCTGCAACTTGTTGAGTACTCTGGACCCAAAGCACTTAAGCACATACTTAACTTTAAACACAGACTATTCCCCTTGAAGTCAATGAAGTTAGTCACGTAGTTACTGTTGGGCTTCGCCAGATCAGAACCAAGGTGTTCAGACCCTTGCACGACTGACTCTATAAGTAAAACTGCCTCTGTTTCTTTGTCTTTCTCACACATGCACCTAGGACTGAAAAGGTTTTTCATGTATTTTGTGCATTAAGGATCTCAGATTCTGTCAAGCTTTCTGTTTTAGGCCAAGTGCTTTCTGTGCCCCTTGGTGTGCTGGCGCACCTCAACAACATTTCTTGCACTGTGCTGTGCCTCAAGTCGACATATTCAGTCTTATACTTTTTAAAGCTGTAGGAAATTATTAACTCTAACAATTCCAGTTGACATTAAAGGTGATTCTCCCTATTCATCTCCAAACACATTTTAGAGCAGGGGTGTACAGGATGAGGCCTGAGGGTTACATTCAGCCTATGGAGCTCCCAGAGAGGGCATGGTCTTTTGCCAAATTCCCAGCTGTGGAGCTCTGCTGGGGATGCATATTGGCTGCATAGAGGGGTAAGCAACAGTTATAATAACCTGCGCCACCACAGCTGGGTTTAAATGGTTACTCACTGACTACTCACAATCCAGATCCAGGCGACCAGGAGTCCCGTCATCCGAATCCATCTGGGGTTCCCAGGTGAGTTTGGCAACCCTGTCTTAGAGAATGGGCCAAAGTCTTTGATCACACAAAAAAGCACTTTCCAATGAAACATTAAAAATTACCTCCGACTCTCTTAATAATATATTGTCCAATGATTCAATACCATGCTGAAACTTCCACCTGTTTTTTTCAGGAAGATTTGCCAATTTCTAACCCCAAATCCATTTCTGACCATTTACCGGATGCAGTGAGCTTTATAATGACGATCTGTTGAGCCCCTAGTGATAGAATCCATCAAAGGTGGTGATGGTAGATGATAAAAGGGTTAACGTCAAGCTACAGTCAAGATACAAACAGTGCTCTTTGGCATGTGGGACTTATGTACTTGAGTAATTGCAGATGACAATCATATGGATGGGGATTTTTGATTCACTAATGTTTAAATGCTCTCCTAGATTGGGAGCTGGGTCAGGATGTGTGCTCAAGACATCTATGTCCAGATTTCCCACTGACTCCCTATAGGATTTCAGTAAATTGCTTAAACTCTTAGTTTTATTTGTTTCAGCTACAGAATGAGAGGATTGATACCTATTGTGCGAGAGTATTGTGACACTTGAGACATAAAAAAATGTAAAGTTATATTGGTGTAAATGGTGCAGGACTTCCTGTCCAGGAGCATTTACCAGCTAATCCAGGTTAACTTTTGTTTGTCCTCTCCAAACTCATAATCAATTAAATTAAAACATAGTATTTAACCCCTGGATGAAACAGGGCTTCTCTACATGTGAAATTAATGTGATGGAATAAACTTTGGTGCATTTCACACTGGAGTTTATTGCTCCTGGGGACTGTGTTTCCACATGTTCTGGGACTGCAACACATTGAGCCAGGTCAGATCAGCCCTGGCTGGCAGGTGGCGCTGGGGGTCAGCCTGCCAGCTTGGGGCTGCTCCCACCCAGCTCAATGCGTTGCAGAGGGGCTGGCTGGGACACAAGGGTGCTCCAGTGTGGTGCTAGTCAGCAGGCGTCCCCCACACTGAAGCACCCTTATGCCCCAGCCAGCCCTATCAGCCCCTATATATGCATACTTGTGCACTAAAAAACTCCACTATAGGAGAGTACTTGTTTACAAGTACTCACCTATAGCAGAGTTAATTAGCTGACGGCAGCCTAATAGAGCTGCATGTGTAGATGCTGAGGCTTTACTATGGAGCTAATTAGGCAGCTCCACAGTACCTGTCTGGTGTAGCTGTGCCCATAGGGAGGTAAGTCAGTGTGGTCTCATTAGTGCAGTTTACCTTTGCTTGCTGTGGTTTAGGAAAACAGCTCCACTGTCCCCTAGTAGCCCTCCCCTACCAACCTTTTTATAGAATTGGATGTGCTATTTTTAAGTGATGCTTGTAAAGGGCTTTGGCCTTCTTAAATGTTCAGTGGTTTATACATTTGAATGTTATCATGTGCTATAAATAGGTTCCCTTAACAGCTACAGGATATAGCCGGGCAAAACTGCCGTTGAATTCAACAGCATCAGGATTTCCTCTGAGATATATGAGATCAGCTATAATGTATATACAGGGAAATACAGACTGCTTGCCTTTGTGAGCAGTTTTGTTAGAGTTGGCATTTTGTGCAAATGACCAGCTGTTTAGTTTCACTTGACTATGCAGTAGATGTAGAAGACAGGCTCCTTCTTGTGCTTAAAAAAAAAATAAGGAGGTGGAGGTGTGGCATAGCAGGAGGCTTGGTGTGTCTGCCTCTTTAAGAGAAGGCAGAGTGAAGATGGAGGAGTCTGCAGGTGCTGCAAGAGGCAGTCAGGAGTCATCTGACCTAAAACGGGTCTGGGCTTACACGATATAAGCCCAGAGCCTGAGCTGGGGCAATAGTCTGATCCTGGCAGCTGAGATGTGAACAACTCCTGAAGAGGCGGGCTGCAGCCAGGCTCCTGGCAGGCACCTAAGCCAGGGTAAGCAGACTTGTGGTCCGGGGATTGAGACAAGGGGCAGTGTTGGTCTCTGCTGGCTCAGAAGTGGGGCCAGGGCCCCAGAGGTAGGAGCCAAGGCCAAAGAGCAGGACCACAGCTGTACAGTTGTGAGAACAAGAAGGGTCAGGGATGGGCACCCCATAAGGGGTGAGAGGCAGAGTCAGGGACTCATAGCCCAAGAGGGTTTCGCAGAGCCAGGGAGCCTAGCCTAGGAGCGGGGCACTTAGGCCAGGGCCCGGGAGGGGCCAAAGGTCAAGGATGGGCCACAGCTGGAGAGTGGCATAGCCAAGAGAGCCCACGAATCTCAACTGGCCTAAAAGTGGGGCCAGAGCCTGAGAAGAGGGGCTTAGGAGGGACACAGCCAGAGATCGAGAGGGTCCGGGACCCACAGCTTGGAGAAAGGCAGAGTCGCGGCAAGGAGCCCACTGCTTCAGGAGAGGTGGGATCAGGATCAAGGACCCAGGGTCACATGTGGGAATAGCCAGGTGAGCGAAGTATGCAGGTATAGGCAGAAGGAGACCGCTCAATACCAAGCAGTGACGTCGGTGAGGCACAGGTGTGGTGTAAGAGATGGTTGAAGCCACCTAGTAAGCCCTTAAGGCACTGAGAAATGAGACCTAGGCTCAGGAGCACGTGAAATCTCACTCAGGGGTCCCAAGGGCTCCCTTTTCTAGGTAGTTATTTGCATCAAGTCATGGTAGGAGAGCAGAAAGGGACCAGGGCCATAAAAGAGCAGGGTGACTGTCAGGGGGCAACATGGCCACCCCCAGAGCCCTAGCATGTTACAGGGGAATGGGGAAGTGTTTGGAAAGAGTAAGGTTTGGAAAGGCGGCAGCCATATAACCTGCTACATTACCCTCCATGGTTCCCTTGTTCTTCTGAACTGACTGTACCAAATAAGACATGCAGAGATTTTCCAACAGGAAGACATCAGTACAGAGTGATTTCAGTGACTCTTGTTCCAAATAAGTATAAATGTGTGATTTAGTGCATGCAATGGATGAATGAACTTGTCTCAGAAACATTATTGTTAAAGACATTGCGTAATAGGAAAGAAAATGAAAACTGGAAAGCCTGCTTAACTTTGCTGCTTGTTCCTAATGGATTTTTTAATGCTAAAGCACAAATGCAGTGCCTAAGGAACAGGACGCTCTTAGTAGTCTCTGTCCCCATAACAGAGCAGCCTGTCAAAAAATGACGTGACAGCCAGAACAGTGGCATTTTAAGGGGTATATAGTGAGATTAGTTTCTAGCAAATCATGATACACACAGATATTGGGCAATAATGTTGTTCCTATGTGTTTCATCTAGGGCATCTAATACTGGAAGTTAAGTGAGGGAGTTAAAGACAAGCAACCGCCAATAATGGACCAGGCTCCACTTTGTAAAGACATTTGGGAGACCCTGAAATACTTGTCCACCACTTTTCTACCATTCCTCATTTACTGTTCCTAATTTTATGGTCCCCGTTCCTTATTTTCAACATTTCTTTCCCCCCTTCCCAACTGTTCCCCAGCCTTTATTTGTCTGCAGAAGATGTTAACTTGACCTTTATCTCTTAAAGACTTGCAGATCAAGAATGCCTCTCTTTGGTTCAAGGCAGCTTGCAGGTCAGAAAAGGGCTAGGAAGTTTGCCAGGTAAATGGCCACGTACCATTCCTGACAGCAGCCGGTGCCTTTGAAAAGAAGTGCTTTCCGTGGATTTGAATACCACACTTAGTAACCCAGTATTTGAAAATAACCTCGTGGCCACATCCACAGGAGCAGGGGCATGCATTTGCAGCAGGCAAGCCCACACTCAGGCACCCTGTGCCCCAGCCAGCCAGGGAGTGGCATGTGCAGATGGGGGAGCAGGCCACCCTGGGATTTCCTGTTAGCAAAAAAACCTCAAATAAAAAAGGGATGATGCTTGTGAAGGGCTGCCTGCTCCCCTGTCTTGAGACACATGGCACCTCAGCCAGCCAGGGAGTGCTGGCTGGAGCACAGGGTGCCTCAATGCAAGGGCTCTGCAGCATGTGGAGAGGGGGAGCAGGACCCCTGTCTCCACATTTGTCTTGGCATGGGCCACTTTGACGGGTCTTGGACCCCTTTTTTCTTTGGGGTTTTATTTGCTACCAGGAAATCCTGGTAGCAAATTTTGTCCTGACACTGCAAATTAGCAGCGCTGCCCACTGTTTAGCAAGGGGTACAGTTAGTGGCACCACAAAGAGGCTTGCAGCACCACAAACCACATGTGCCTGCACATCTGGATCTGGCTTGCAAGTGCCAGAGAAACAAGCTGGGGCCAAAAGCAGCCTCAGTGGTAGTGCTGTAATCTGGAAGGTTCATTGCAGTGACAGCATTAATGAAACTACCTATAAAATGGCCCATTATGCGGTGTGGTGGTTCTGTCTAACGTGCTGTCTGCCAAAGTGAGACAAATGGAGAGCTGACTGTATGTCTATGGGAAATGTTGAGCGTGGGATTCTGAAATGTCATTTCAAATTTTATTTTACAGGCCATTTCATCTTTACATTATTTTTACATTTATTTCGTGCCATGTCACTTTAAGTGCATAATGTGTAGTATTGCTGACATGTTCTGCTATGACATAACAGAAGAGGTAAAATATTCAGTTATACTCTCAAATGTTCTGTTATTTTTATGTATTATTTCTGAAATCTTTAAGGGCAGCTGAAACTAAGGATTAACTGAAACCTCAATTTTTAAGATGAAAAATCCCCCTGTTTAGGCACTCTGACATCACTGTGTCAACTGTAAAATGTGACATGAGCCAGTGCTGTCCAGCTTTGTGCTAGCAGTGTGTGCACGGCAATGGGACAAATTCCCAACCTCCTGTGTAAGGAGAATTGTCACCATATAGAAGCTGTACTCTGCAGGGTATAAAAGAAAGGATCTGATTCACTTCATGCCACCGGCTGCACCTTTCTTCCTAAAACTCCTTTCCTGAGTGTCGTTTGTATTCCTCTTTCATAGCCAAGCTAATGTGAGTTCCCCTGATTTGAGCTGCCCTCATTTTCTGAGTAGGTTATGCCATCATTGCCATCCATACGGAATCTGGCCCAGAGGTTTCTATCTGACTGCTGCCACATACAGCATGTGCCTGCAGTGTAGTCTGACTTTGAGGGCAAATGGGTCATATTATGACATGCATATTTATATTAACTCAAATAGAGAGGACCATTTTGAGTAGTGTATTTAGATGACCCGCAGCCAGAGTTTCAAAGCCAAGTAGAAGTTTGCAGCCTTGCAAGGGGTTTGTGCAGATGGATAGGGACAAATGAGGAGAAAGAAAGATAAAAGAAAAAAATTTCCAACCTTCTGGCTTTCTAAATGCTCAACAGAAAATACACTACCAGAGATTTTCCAAATTGGGTGCCTAAAGTCCTAGGTCTGAATTCAGTAGATTTGACCATACATATTTTCTCAAAATACTTTCCTGAAAACAGCATTTTTCAATGAGGAAAAACTCTAAATAATTCAATGCACATCACGTTCAACAAAATGCATTTTGGGAAAGAATTAAGTGAAGCAGCTCAGTTATGCCAAAACATTCTTCACATCATTTTTAAAGAATAAAAAAAATATGCAATCAAAATGGAAAGATTTGATTGTATCAGAACAGAGCATTTTGCTTGACTCAGAATTGCTGTTGTTCAGTCTTGCCCTGGATTTTTTCCCCTTCACATTATGGCGTTTCTTACGAAACAGAAAATCTGTTTCTCACCCAGCTTTACTATTTAGGCATCAAAACCAATGACTCTCAAACATGCTCTGGTGGCTGGAATCAGTACTGACATGAAGGGGAGAATAGCATCTGCTTATGTCTCCAATACTGTTTCCTGTAATGAAAACAAACACAGGTAGGACTGCATATACTTATATAACCCCTATTTTATTCCACTACAATTATAACAGGCAGTAATATCTATTCTTTGTCATTTATTGCTAATTTTTTTAACACCCATCAGCTTAAATGAAGGTCAGGGCAGAAATCAGGGTAATGATTTTAGCACTTAACTATAGAATTGGGAGTTATATTTCTTGCATTTGTTCTTGGGCATTATATCAGGTTTGGCTGTGCTTCTTGGTGGTCAATCTTGCTGAACTTGCAGTGATATTCAAGCAAAGAAAGAACTAGAGGGATGTAATCAACAGTAGGTAGAAAGCAGACTAGGTACCAATTAGGTTACTGATATCTGCTCCGTATAGATAGGAATCCTTCCTCCTCCCTTTTACCCACTACAGTGAAATTTAGTCAACGTTTTGGTTGAGCACAGTGGGACCATATACATGTGTAACTAATTTGCAGCAATAAACTCTGGTGCATATCACACCAGAGTTTATTGCTCCCAGGCATGCTGTTTGAACGTGCACTTGGGACTGCAGCATGTTGAACCAGATTGGAGCAGCCCTGGCTGGTAGGGAGCCCCGGGGGTCAGCCTGCCACCCTGGGGCTACTCTGACCTGGTTCAAAGTGCTGTGGAGGGGCTGGCCAGGGCATAAGGGAGTTTTAGTTTCCTGCAACCTTACATGGCCACATATGTAGAGATGCTAATTAGTAGCTTGGGATCAAACATAAAGAACTGCATTTATTGGGAAGTACATGAAGAATATAAATAATATAGTCAGAGTCTAGTCAGGCCCCTGAAGCTAAGACCCCTCTTTGTGAGAGGTGTTATTGGATACCCTTTTTTTTTTTTACAGGAAGCATCCAAGAACACTAGTTTTTATATAGCGTTTAAAACACAAAGCGGGGCCTCCAACAAGACAGCACTGCTGACACAAAGGAAAAAGGCAGTTTACTAACTTTGCCAATACTGTTTTCTATATTGACCTTTTTTTCTCTCATGGAAATAGTCAAAAGGTGAAACTCTAGCAAGAAAGAGAAGCTGGAATAGTTTAAATTCCAGCACTCATCTTTGTGTTACCTGGGGAACAATAGTATAAAAAAATACAAAATGTGTACCACCTGGCTGGATGGCAACAATACAGATAAGCATTTGAGGGGGTTGGTGCCTCAAAGATTCAATATGAATCCACAAGGTGATGTAGCTGCCCAGAAGGTGAATGCAATTTTCAATTGTAGCAACAGATGCAAAACGCAGATACTGCCTCTTTCCTCAGCACTGGTTAGGCCTCTCATAGAGTATTTAGTGCAGTTTTTGGGTCCACATTTTTAAAAGGACATGGAGAAATTAGAGAGGGTCCAGAGGCAGGCAACAAAAGTAAAGAAGGGCTTGGAAGCAAGGTGTATGAGGAGATGTCAAAGACTGTCCAGATTGTAGAAAAGATGCTTAAGAGGGGGCATGATGGCAATCTTCAAATATCTGAAGGATTGCCCTAAAGAAGCGGAGAAACACTGATGGCTTTAACCTGCAGCAAAGTAGCGTAACCTGGGTACACCCAAGGGTGTTCCCTATTCTCAGTCGGATGGGATGGGTAGGCAGGAGGGGGTGCTGTGAGAGGAATGCCAGAATTTCGAGCAGATCCTTTTTCCTCTATAGAGTTAGCCCAAGCCCAAAGTTCTTAACTATATACAGTCTACTGAATTATAATATACATACTCATAAAACTAAATATCATATACATATATTTACACAGTGACCGATAACCAAGGTCAAACCCTAAATAACACTATTTACTTATCACAATGAAACAATTTCAGCAGCATCAACACAGTACAAATTTTCCATTACAATATAAGGTGCAAGCAGGAACACCTTTTTTGTGTGTTCTATTCCTTAATATAGATCCAAATGGAATACTTCCTTAATATCTATTCCTTAATATAGTCCCTGACCCATGGCAAGAGATAGTCCTCCTCCCAATGGGGGACCTTGGGAGGGTGTCCAGGAAGCACCAGGGGCCCCTCCTCTTAGGGCCTTGACTAGGTAGGGGGCTGGTCACCCAGCCCCTTCTCTGGGTTTGCCCACCCCAAACGTCTTTCCCCTGTGGGACCCAAGGACCCAGTGACTCATGCTCCCTCAGGTGGCCGTGGTCAGGTTGCAGCTCAATGGGGTCTCCTCTGCTGGAGTGCTTCTCCAGGCCTCTCCTGCACCGCTGGGCTCCTCCCCACCCTGTGCCTTGCTCTGGGCACAGAGGGATCAGCTCCTCTCAGCTGCTGCACCACTGCTGCTGGCTCCTGGGTGCTGGACCTTACACTGCAGCACTACTATTTCCCTGTGCCCTGGCTTGGCACTGAGGGCTCTTTTAGCACAGGCCAGGCCCTTCAGGCTCTGTCCTTATGCTGGGTGGCTAACCCAAACAGCCTCCGCTGCTCCCTGGCTCCGTTCCCTCGTGCGCCGCTTGCTCACCTCCCTGCCTGGCCACCTGCTGGGTGTACTCACAATGATGCCTGAGCTGCCCTTCCACGGCTTCCAAGGCTCGGCCTATGCATCACACTGAATGCCATTTGGCCTGCTGGACCTCTGGGGTTGTAGGCTCGAGCTACTGCTTGCAGCTCCCAAAGCCTGGGCTCCATGCACCAAACCCTGCACCGTGATGGGCCCAATTAGTCTCACAACGTTCTCAGGACCAGGTCTCCATGCACCGTCCCTATGTGCTGTCAACAGCCCAAGCAATCTTGCGCTGCTCCCAAGGCTGCTCCTCCTATGGCAGGTTCAGGAGCCTTGGGCCTATTGCCCACTGGACAAGAGCTCCCCAGCTTTTCTTGGCTCCGCTTTTCTCGAGTCCCTCACTGCATCTGCCTGCCCTGCTGGGCATGCAGCTCCTTTTATATGCTCCAGGGCTCCTCCCCTGAAGTCTTCCTGACCTGACAGTTTACAGTCTTCAATCAAGTCCGCGGCAGCTCTTCTCCCCCCTTCCCTCAGGAAAGGGGCATGACTTTATTTCTCTTACTGCCTCCTGATTGGTGGATGGGCTCCACCAATCAAAACAGCAGGATCTTAAGCCTGGGGCTCAACCCAAGCTCTGAAAGGTGAGCTTGCTACAGTAGGTTGACCCTGGATGTCAGGAGAAACGTCTTCAGTGAAGGCAGTGGGACAGACTACCTAGGGAGGTTGTGGAGGCTCCATCACTGGAGGTGTTCAAGAAGAGGTTGGACAAGCACTGGTCAGGGATGACATGGGGTGGCTCCGCCCATGCTCTGCTGTGGGTATTTCCCAGGCTTATAGGTCACATTGGTCCAGGAAAGGATTTTTTTCCCCTTCCTGTTGCTTCTTTTCAGGGTTTTTCTTTGTGGTTGTTTGCTTGGTTTTTTTTCCTTCCTTATTAGCATTGGGTGTTGGCTGAAGCTATGAGTAGGGATTTTGATTGGGGATATATAAGTACTCCTACTGGGCCTTAAAACCAGAAGATCCTGACAGGAGGGTCTTGCACCTCTTCTCAGGGTCAGACTGATCACCCCATTTGGAGTCAGGAAGGAATTTTACTCCATGGTCAGATTGGTGGAGACTGTGGTGATTTTTGCCATCCTCTCTAGCGTGGGGCATAGCCCTCTTCCTTGGATCTCTTGAGCACCTTTTAACAACCTTGTCTCCTGCCTTACCTGTGTTATGCCTTGTGGTTATGTCAGGGTTGGGTATGTAGTTTTACTAATAGGTTAGACAAGGGACTTGTATAGGATGGTTTGATCCTGGACTGCATGATCTCAGAAGGTCCCTTCCCTTCCAGCCCTATTTTCCTATGATAATATAAGACAGCAAATTCTTTCCTCATTGATGGAAGTTGCTGGAAGGTTAGCTCATGAAATATTGATTACATTTGTTCTATTTAAGCAATTGCTGAACTGCAGCTCCTATCTCACTGCAGAGCAGATTGCCGTTGCCATATACGGCAAGCTTTCCCTTTTACTCACCTCGTCTTCAAAGATTATTTCTTTCACAGTCAGCTCTTGGACCGTATGAAACACATTCCAGGTGTTTTTTCTTATGGTGATCTCAGCAGTAACGGCAATACATTTCAAAATCACTTGAGAGAGAGAGAGAGAGAGATTATTGTTTTCCTCATTAAAACTGTTTTCATGAGGAAGGCTTGGGATTTGCAGAAGTGCTTTCCTCTCTGTGCTGTGGGGAATCGGAAGCAAAGCACAATACTTTAAAAGTAAGTCTCTCCCATCTGGTCAGCCACCCTTAAACCGACTTCAGCCGGCCGGGAAAATATTAAAACTGTTCATATTTTTCTTCTCTAGTTAAAACACTAAAAGGCATAATGAGAATAAGAGCTTTTATAAAATTACTGACTGGCAGGATGATGAATTTGCTCTCTCTCAGTAAAATGCTTCTGTGCTTTGGGTTTGATGTCAAGTTTATGCTGTTTGGCTATTACTCTGTTTTTAAAGTAGCTGTTTGAAACTTTTTTTTAATATTGTAGAAATGCTGTTCATGCTTCTGCACTTCAGGGTCTGTTAGGGTTTTCATTATAATGCTCTGTTTTTCGGGAGGGAGGCGAGGGAGGAGTTATGATTTAGCTGCCAAATTTTGCTCCAGGCTACAACGTGACTTACAAGTTCTCAATCTGGGAGCACACGTGTGGAGGTTGGGTTGGTTAAATCCCTGATGCAGGTTTGGGTTTGCCAAAGTTCACTTTAGATCTCTCTCTCTCTCACTTCTTTCTTAGCATTTATGCATATCAAAGAGCTCTGATTTAGCACTGTTTCTTGTGCTTCAGTTTACTCCCACTGTAGCCAGCACTCATGCACAAAATCCACAGGGCTGCTTATTAGGCCTGTGTGAATAGGGAAGTATTCCATTTGGATCCGGCTGATTTGGAGGACAGTGATTCGATTTGGAGATTTGGATCGCTGTCCTGAATCGATTCGGATGAATTGGCTTTGGAAGATTTGGTGCTGATTCAGAGAGATTCAGTGATTCAGATCGGCCAGAGAGAGGCAGGCACATTCGGGCAGCCCCTCCGGCTGTGCCTGCACTCCCGGGGTGGGGGGAGCCGTGGGAGAAGGCCCCATGGCTGCTCTGCCCATCCTCTCCCCTGCCCGGCCCAGAATAGCCCCAGCACTTAAAAAAAAAAAAAAAAAAAAAATCCCCATACTCACTGGCTGCAGCAGTGGCAACCGGGGCCCCTGTGCGCTCATGGCACAGCCCCCCCACTGCTATTGCATCGCATTGTCTGGGAACTGGGGTTACTAGGGCTGAGCAGTGCTGGGCTTTGGCTGACAGGTGGAGCCACCCCAGCTCCCAGGCAGTGCGCAGAGCCCTGCCGTGCCACACTACACCCATGCCATGGGGCAGCTGTCATGCAGGTACCAAGTGTGGGGGGAGGGCAATCTCTGCTGCCTCCCACTGCCCCTGCGCTACATGGGAGGGCTCTGTCATGGGTGCCCAGAGGTCCCAATTGCTGCTGCCAGAGCCAATAAGTAAGGGCCTTTTTATTTATTTGTTTTCATTTTAAAGTGCCAGGAGACTGGGCTGGGCAGGGGATGGGGATGGACAGGGCAGCTATGGGGCCTTCTCTTGTGGCTTCTCTGGCTGTGCCTGCTCTGCCTCTGCCCCAGCAGGGGGAGCCACAGGGGCTATGCTCTGCTGCCGCTTCCCCAGCCAACACAGCGAGGGCGGGGTGCAACGCATGTGCAGCTCACTCCAGGCGGCAGCAGGACATAGCCCCCACTCCCAGCTCTGCTGCACCCATATCAGCGCTGGGAGTGGGGGCACTGCTGCTATTTGTGAGCCAGCGCGGAGGTGCATGGGATGTAGGTGTGGTAGCACTGGGAGTGGGGGCTATGCCCTATGCCACCTGCCCCCTTCTGCCTGGAGTGAGCTGTGCCCCCATCCTGCCTCTCTCCCACCCCGGCTTAGCAAGTGGCAGCAGGGCAGAGCCCTTGGTCCCAGGGCTGCTGTGCCTGCATCCTGTGGCCCCCCACCTCCCTATCTGAGTAACGTGCCCACCTCCGCTTCAGTTGGGCAACTTGTCCCAGCCCCAGCCCCAATCCCTCCCTCCCCCATGCCATTTCCCTCCCCTCTCCTCCAACCCCAACAGACTTACCAGCTGAAGGCAGCTGTCACCTGCCTATTTAGTCTATGGCTAAATCTCTGAATTGGCTGAATCCTTTCTGAAGCTTTTCCAAATCAATGCAGATGCTTCAAAACCGTTTGGAGCTTTTACTTTGTCTCCCAAGTTTGATTGGGATTCAGAGATTTGGTCCCCGAATTGGGCCGCATCTCCTCCAAATTGAATCAACTACCGAAGCTTCACGCAGTCCTACTACTCATGTGTTGTTGGCCTGGCAGTTAGTCATCATTTCTGTTTTTCAAAATCAGTTTTTCCAGATGACGTGCCCTTTTTTCAGATTCTAAACATGCACACATTCATACTTAATGACACATTTATTGTCTTTTACTAAATCTGTACTTCACTTTTTTTGTGGTGCCCGAGCTCAGCACCTCCAGTTTAAAATGCCTTTGCCAAAGTAGCCATAACTGAATTAGACCCCAGCTGGAGATTTTTGGAATTGGCCACAAAAACTTAGAGTGACTGGCTACCTTCTTCCTCCACTCTCATTAGTGGTAGCTGCCATTTTCGGGGGGTCTGTGCATTCACCTTCCATTCCCCATCCAGTAGCAGTAGCAGTAGCCAATCCAGGACAGGAAACCAAAGTAGTGGGAGAGGGAAAAGATGTCTTTTCTTATCAGTGGCAGTGGTACTTTTGGGGGAGAAAGTACACCCTGCTGCAGAGAGCTGGGATGCTCCAGTTATATGGAGGTTAGGCTGGGGATTTGAGAGAGCTGGATTCATTCCCCTGCTTCATCGCAAACCTAGATATAAAGACCTTGGTTCCCTACTTCCAAATAGTACTCCCTCCCACACAAAGCCATTGTTATTAAGAACTGGGGCACTAAGCTATGGTATAGCTATGAAAGTAGATGGTAGCTATGATAGCAGGGAGCTGCTGTTGCACAGACCTGGGAATGCAGCAATCTACTAGTGGAAGATGGCAAATAGCTTGTTTTTAGGCAGTGAAATGCACCTCTCTGCCTTTTCTCCCTCATTTTGAGGATGGAACAATCATTGTGAATGCTTTTAATGGGAATAATGGTAGGTTTCTCTCAGACCTTAAGTTCATACTTCAGATTCATTTGTCTGCAGTACATTGACTCGGGTCCTTTCAAAGTCCATCGAAGCATTTCAGTATTGACTGCAATCTATTGCTCACCTAAATGGACCTATCTTATAAGCACATTGCTGTTAGGTTATTTTTCCACAGCACTGTATCAGTTCATATGTGCAATTGAATAAGACTTAAATATAAAACATGAGTATGATTATATACAGCAGAGTCACTTACTCCTTGGCTCTAAAAGTCTGTTGACCCATACACTAAGAAATAGTCATTAATAGCATATAACTTAATTAATTTGTATGGGAAGTCATTGCTGTTTTTCAGGCTCATCGCAAGTCTGTTTATCAGAGGTGAATCAGCTTGTTAACATTTAAAAAATGAATTTATTGTACGATACGGACAAGGAAAATATGAAACACAAACGCATGCATGCACACACGGGTTGACCAGTACTTCAGTTTTACTTGTCCTGAATCACTTGAGTTACAATGCGGCCCAAATTCTGCTTTTGAATGCAGACAAATCTACATCCCCATGATGATTCAAACCAAGTGATCTTTGCAAAGTAGAACTAAACCCCATGGGGAAGGGGGTCATGCTGCCCTGATGCATACAACTTGCTGAAGCTGTATTTTTGTTTGTTTGGTATTAAGCTAGTGCCTAGTTCAGCACATTATATGGTGCTTGGGAACCAGTAGGGATGAGCACACCAATTTATATTCAAGCAACTGAGCTGAGACTGGGGAGAGGGCATTGGCTTTTACTAGCAATTCCTACCCTTGAGGTTGTATGAAAACCCTGAGGCTGCATCGTTACTCCAACACTTTTCTCAATATTCCTTGCCATGATGCTACATGTGACCATTGCTTACAGCTCCTTACAGCTGGAGAGGAGCTAAACTACCAAATGGGGATGGTAAGCTGTTTAACCTCAGCCAACTCCGGGTCAAAACCAGGACACCCCACCCTCAGTCATTGAGCTCCAGGATGCTGATGATGCTGTAGTGTGTGCTCACTCAGAAACATGTTCAGGCAGCCATCAGTGGCTTTACCAAGGCATACAAGAAAATAGGACTGACACTTAATGTTCACAAGACTAAAGTCCTCCACCATCAAGCTCCTAATGAACAGTCCCCAGTTTCAGTAATCCACATCCATGGTGCAACTGGAGAACATTGTTTATTTCCTGCACCTTGGAAGCCATCTCTTGCAGAAGGCTGACATTGAAGAAATCCAGCATCGCCTCAAATGTGAAACTGCAGCCTTTGGACACCTGTAGAAATGGGTGTTAGAAGATTGTGACATCAGATCTAAAACCAAGCTCCTGGCATATCAAGCAGTCATGATCCCTACCTTGCTGTACAGAGCTGAGATGTGGACAACATACAGGTGACATCTAAAGGTGTTAGAGAAGTACCATCCAGACTGCCTGTGGAAAATCCTCTGAATCCAGTGGGAAGATAGACACCAATGTTAGCATCCTCCTGCAAGCAAGCATGAGTATTGAGATCATCTAACATCAACTTGATTGGGCCATGTCATCTGGATGATTGACTGTGGACTTCCGAAGCAAGTTTTATTCTCCCAGATCAGCCAATGCCTACGCTCAAGCAGAGGGCAGAAAAAGCACTTCAGGGATATCCTCAAAGCCAGCTTAAACAAAAATGCAACATTGATTTCAATTTGTGTGAGTCAATTGCCCATGACCGCCCCAAATGGAGGAAGAGTCTTCTGCAGGGATCGCAGTACTTCGAAAACTCATGACAACAACAGGCGATGGAAAAGTGGGAGTGGCAGAAGTGTGCCTTGGACCAAAAAAAAAGTCAGTGCCATCCACCACACACAGAAACACACATCCTAGTTGCAGTAGAGTCTGTCAATCTCAGATAGGCCTCATCAGCCATCTTCGGACACACAAATAAGACAATCATGGAAGACAATCTTCCTCGACTTTGAGGGATTGCTGAAGACTGGTATGACACTGTCAATCCTGGGTGCTCTTGGCCATTTCTAAAGGCATGTAAGTCTGAGAGCAGCTTTCTAGCCTCTCTTCTCCTCACCACTTTGCTCACTTGCATCAGGCAGAATGAGATGCTGAGGTTAAGTGTCTCATCTAAAGTTACCTGGCACATGAGGGTGTGGTACCTTGATGAAGGCATCCACAAAACCATTTGGAAAGATCTCCTGTTCATCTAGTCCCATATCAAGCCACTAGGTGACACTGCCTCTCTGCTTCACCAAGTTTGAAGTGTTATATTTTGATAAAAAGACTTCATCTGGAAAGAAAGTAACCAGAAGATTGTTGCATTACTCATGGCATGGACCTGCAGTGCACGCAGGGTCTTTCTGACTGCTGACAGTGGGCTACACAGGGTCTGGCAACAGGCTTTCCTTATTTTTATCTGGGATTTTTGTAAATAAAGCTGATCTTCTTAACATTCACAATGGGCTGCATAGCCAGACTGTAGATGAATAATGCAAGCCAGGAGAAGCTAATGCCATTGTCTCAGCTGAGTTCAAGGGTCCTGCTATTTTTCAATAGAAAACATTCAGGTCCTGCTATGAAGAAGACAACTGAAGAGTTAACCTGGATCATTTTCAAACCCAAAGTCATTGCAAAGTTCCTATTAGGAGAGAGTGATGCGCAAAGTGATATAATAAATAAAGATATCCTCTGTTGACCAAGAGTAATGTTGACTGCGCTGATGGAAAGCTTGGGGACTCTAAGCATGATCAGAGTAAATTAAATAAGAAGTAATGTGGATATTTTTGCTGCATTTGTAAGAGGAAATCCAATTAAAATTTAACTTTAAAATGTAAGTTTCAATGTTTGCAGTGCCAGGAAGGAATAGAAATGTGGCCTTTCTGAGTGATTTGTTTGTAAAGGAGTTTGCAAATCAAGCAATTATATTTGCTGTAAGTAAACATTTGTTGCTATTTACCATTACTGCTCTAGTATTTATGGGGTGCCCGATTTGCTATATTGGCTGTACTCATGGTATAGTTATCTTACGTTTAAAAACGGTGGAGAAGTGTAAACATTACCCCCTTTGGTAACAATTTATTTAAGAAAATGCAATTATAAAAAGTGCCAGTATTCCTAAAATAATGGAAAGAAAAGGAAAGGGGAAGAAGAAAAAGGATAGAGCTTTAAGCATGGATAGGAGCATGATTCAAGACTATAACCATTAATCTAAACGCCACTGAAGCCAAAGAAGATATTCCAACTGGAAAAATTAGGATTAGGCACAGACCCGTAATGGTGTCTCTTCCTTTGAAGTCAGCATGAGTTTTGCATATGATTATTGGGAGCAGGATGTATCCTGAGGTGGAATGCACCAGGTCACCAAAATACTAACTTGCACTTAAGTGCTTTAGGCAGACCTTGCAGGGGACTCATGTCAGGGATAGAAATCCTCTTCACCAAAAGTGGATGCTTGATGAAAGAGTCTCTCTGCTGAGCCTGGTTTATTCTCATATAACCTGTGTGGGCTTTTCAGTCTGTGATGCTTCCATACAAAAGCCTGATGCCATTTTCCAGCCTGACCCTCAGAAACACTGGCCAGCCACAAGTGTCATCGTCTTGACTCTCTGCACTTCTAAGAATAAATGATGTATCCAGGCCACTACATTGCTGTCTTTTGAGTTTACTTTACTTTAGATTCATTTTTTCCCCCACATTATCAAATATAGTTACATTTGGAGTGTGAAATTTGGTATCTATCTTCAATGGAAATGTTGGTTGCTGTTGTTTCATTTCTCCTGTTGTAGAGTTGCACTCAGTTCCCCTGGATCTTAGAGTCATTTACACTACAAGAATGAGTCCTACAGCAAATTTAACGTCCTGTGTAACTAACTGTTCATGTCCCTTGGGATAGCACAGAGTAGCTCCCTCCTGCTAAAGAGAAGGTTAAAGAGCATCTTGGGGCCAGGCTAGCAACCAATGGTGAGTATGAAGAGAGGAGGATAGAAGGGAGGTCAGCAGCAGGCTCTCAAAAGCTGTTTAGCCAGCTGTAGGAAATGGAAAGAGAGAAGAGAAGGTAATCCCTGAAGGGAACGTTGCCCAAGGGAGAGGCCAACATGGGAAACCACCCTGGAAAGAGAGCAAAAGTGGGCTCATAAGAGGATCATAGGGTGGCTAATTGGGGATCGTCCAAGCATAATGGTTCATTTTGCACTTTCATCACATTTGGTGTTATAGTTTATGTTGGCATTCATTACATTTGGTGTTTGGGCTGTGAGAGGCTGACAGCCGTGTGCTCCCGTTGACTCCAGCGAGACTGCTCTTACAGTAAGGCACCAGATAATATCACACCAAATATTGCTCCCTGTGAGTGGGTGGAACAGTTGAAACTGAAGTGCTTTGGGATAAGAGATGAGAAGGCACTATTGAAAAGTGCTGCTAATTTTTCTGCTAATTTGTTTTACCATAATAAAATCTATGGTTTGGGAGAGATGTTTGGATTCTGTTTCCTTGTATTTATTAGACTTGCTCAGACACTAGCATTTCTGCTCCATGGGGGATTTTGAAAATCAGAAAAGTGTTTTTGTTCCAATTCAGAACAAAGGCCGCTTGAAATTTCTTGAGAAAAAGCAATAATAATAATAAAAAAAATGTTTGAATGATTCCAGGTTCCGGCTTGATTTCTGGCAATGTTGAATTGTTTTCATTTTGAATAGCTTAATCTCAATAATGTTCAAGTAGCACAATACATTATATTAACTATATTTAGCATTATATATAATATTAGAATAAGATGTTATAATGAAGCAAAAACATGAAATTATATTTTAACCTTAAGCAAAATATTTTGACATTATTATTATATAATTTCATTTCAATAATGAATCATTTTGATCTGTTTCCCAGTAAAAACAAAAAGCTCATAAACATTGACTGGTTCCCAGGAAGTATTTAGATTTCAATGAAGCAGTCCCTTCCAATGGAAAGCGGATGCATCTAAAATGCTTGAACAAGGCTAGAATTTACCATTGCAGAACCCCTCTGAGATTGATAAATACTGTTTTTCCCATGTTATGGGATGGGGAACAGGGCACCTAGATGGCTTGCCCAAGGTCCCACAGAAAGTCTGTGGAACACCAGGGGTTTGAACCCACATCTTATTCTTAATCTATTCTCTAACCATTGTGTAACCATCCTATCAGAGCTGGTAATGGTCTTTACGGCTAGGGACAGAAATGACACACACACCGGTGCAAGTGATTGGCAGCTGGTTCAGATCTGAAACACAACAGAAATTCAGTGCACATAAACAACTTTCAAAATGGCCAAAACCAGTTTAAGACAAACCTGGATGGATGTAGTATCAGACTTCACTGATTTAGGTTGAATTGGTTTATTGAACTTCTGTCCCAGGTTCAAGTTAACTCATAGTCCACCAGCATCCCAGGATGCTTGGCGCCTCCCCTATGCTCCCCCTCACAGGGTGTGTAGGCTAGACTTGGCCCATGCTGTCTGCTCCAGCCGAGCAGGGAGAAGTGCTCTAGCACCCCCTGGCTTCTGGCTTGGGTCACTGCAGGCATGCGGCTGCATTTCAAGAATCAAAAATGAACGGCTGTTCACTTGCTTATCGGTTCAATCTTAGAAAAACCTGCGAAGATTGAATCAATTCAGCCTCGGTCCTTTTGACTGCCTGTACTTAGCCTATATATCCAAGTCGTTACATGTTTAAAACTTCTCTTACAAGCTGTCTCTTTTAAACCCTCCTGTTCTTAAATTTGTCACAGGAATTAGGAGGTGTATCCTGTCCCTACCAGGGCTTTAGGAAACAACAGAAGAACTTGTCTCTCTAGCGTAAACCCATGAATACTTAGATGATGAAACTGTTTGGAAGAGCGAACAATTCAACCAGTATTTCTAAGATGACTGCATTGTGAAAACATTTTTGGTGACAGTCCATAAGGCCTCACTTCAGTTTTGCTATAATGTGTCATGTATATCACAACTTGACACTAACATAGCATGATGGAGGAGGTTACATCCTTATAAAGAAGATACACTCTTGATTTAAAGTAACTAGCATCTGGGTTTCATAGACATGTAGCTGAGAGAAGATTAATTTGACAACTGTACTTGGAAAGGAGAATTGTTAAGTAATTGACATTTCTGGCCCAAATAAAACATTTGCTCTGAACTTTTATTTCTGAGACCTGCATCCTCAGTTCAGATGTCTTTGGAGAATATCTGACAGAAGGAAATGTGAGGCTGACTGCTTCTAATTAAGCACAGAGTTGCCACCTACTTAGATATTTAATAGGAACAGCATATCTGACATCAGTGCAGCTGGGTCCATGGTAAGAGTCTAAAATGAAGTGCTGTTGCACCCTGTTGCAAGATACAGACTTCAGGTTGCAGTACACTGGCTTCTTGGCTCAAGAAGCTATGTCTCTGCCAATAGGATAGGCTTGAAATACAGATGAGAAGCTGAAGAGAAGCAGCTTGAATGGGGCAGGAGCAAAGAGATTCCTGTGAAAAATCCTTCGACATAGTTACCCCTTTGATTTACAGAACTGGATATACACCCATACCACCACGGGTCCGTGGGTGACAAGGAGGTGTGGATACAGAGGCTATGTATCTCTGAGCACATCCGGTGATACAGTTCCATGTGAGTTATAGGACCATCTTTCCAAAGAGAGAGGGTCCCTGGAGTAGAAGATGCAGCCCAATTTTCCTTTTTCTTGCTCTTAGCATCCCTGCAGGGCCATAGAAGTGAACAGTACATATCTCTACCCCATCCCATTGTCTTATTCTGTTCCGGTTCCTGGACCATCAGAAGGTGTCCACAGGACCTGCAGAAAAAATAGATGATGTTTCAGGTAGCTTAATCACACATCTCTATGGGAAGATGAGAGATCCACATGTACATGCAAGGCACCCTTTGCACACACGCATGTGCGCACACCCGCCCACACGTGCACCTCTAATAAGCCGGTGGTTTTTAGTTTATTAACATAGAAAATGGACTTGTACAATAGAAACTAGCCATCTGTCTAATCTATTATTAACCTCAGCATCCATACCATTCATTACTTAAGAAAAATATACCTCATTTGCAGAAAAACACCTACATTGAAGCATTAGATATTACTAAAAAGGCAGAAACAGCTGTCTTAGGAATGAATTGTTTTGCTAATCTCCACCCACCCACCAAATTAGAGCACTTCACAGGCTGGAGGAGTATCAGTTAATGACATTGCTTCCATTGGCTCATGCCTTTACTGGGACATGGTTCGGATACACTTGTTTAGTCACTCTCACTTCTTTTTTAAAAAACTATCCTACTTACATTGTTTGTGGGTAGCTTTGTTGGAAGAAATCTAGAGAACAATTCAATGGCCCACCAGCCATGACCTTTTCCCCAGGGTTTCATGGCCAATACTGACATTCACTGGCCTTTGATTTTGAGAAAGAGATTTAAAAATTAGCTATTTTTATAGGATTGGCCAACAGTGATTTGATTTTTTTTTTCTAATGTGGTCTTGGCTGTGACACAGTATACTCCCCTGTGTGCACTTTGGAAAGATTTAGGTCATACTGTCTGAGGAAGAACTAGATGATTTCCAAGAAGAAAACCTGAGGAAACTCTTATTAAATCCAAAAACTCCTTGAAGAGACTTCCTTTTAATACAAAAATAACTCTGACAATATAATGCCTTTTTACATTGTTTGTTTGCATTGCATTGTTGTTTAATGGTTCAGTACATAGGGAAGCACAAGACAAAACTCTGCAACATTAAATTGAAAGAGAAAACATGTTTTCTAGGGGGATGATAATAATCTCCTAGTTTCCAAATGCTTCTAAAAGCTTGAAAAAGCTTTGCTAACAGTTCATCCATTTTTTATTAATCTTTTCGCTTTCCATTTAGATGTTGAGTTAGATTATCGATGTTTTCTGGCCTGTCTGACTTACCTCCCTGCCAGAGGCACTTTACTTATCTCTTATCCTGGGGTCAGGATACATAGAAAAGAAACAAAGCAAATGAACAAGCAAACAAACAAAATGTGTCTGTTATAAATGTCAGAGTATTTAACCCGCTTGGACTTGACAAGCTTAAGTTACATAATGACCTGTAACATTTTTGTCCTTTTTCTGGATAGTGATATATTACGGGCTCTATATGTGCCATCAAAAAGTTCTAGAGTGGCAGCAGATTACTTCTGTCCTTCAACTGATCAAGGCTGTCAAAATGGTGCAAAAGGGCACTTAGGGAGACTATTAGGGCTTTAAATTACCTGGATCTCCCTAAGCCTTCAGAGATCGCTGGGGATTTGAGTATGCTTCGGGAGGAACTGCCCTGTTCATGAGCCACGTGAAGATACAAGGCTTTCCATGTGTCTCTGGAATAAAATGTCTATGATGTGCATTTTCATTTAAAACAAGGCCCCTCCACACTACTCTGACAGTGATAAGGACTCTAAGGCAGGTATATATTGTACCTAAGTGCACATTAAAGTTTTTTTACCACTGCTGAAGTAGTATAAAAGGGACTCATTGGAGCTAAGAATTGGCCTGTATAACCTATGTATCCAGGACCCAGTGTTTAGATCTATTTTGAGGGTTTGGGCTTATAAGAGCTACAGGAAAGATAATGCAATATTGTCCTCTAAAATCTTAGCACTAAAAAGAGTCACATAGTTAAGTACATTTATCAGGCTTTGATTAAAAAAAAATCATGTCTAGCATAACCATTGCTTGCATGTGTGTATGTGACCCTTGGAGGCACTTCTTTACATAAAAGGTATAACTTTGATTGATCACTAGAAAACTCTGAAATGACAGTGTCATGAACAGCTGATCCATTTTAATCTCTGTTTTTTCATCTCTTCCTTCCTTGCAGTTGTGCACATCTCTTTCAAACGAACTGGATCTTCATTTACAACTGTGTAAACCCCAAGAGTAATGTAATGGATGTTGGACAGAGGACTGACAGTCACTATCTTTTGAGTAAGGCTGTTTTATGAAATCAGTTTTATGAAGATATGTGCTCCTTTAGATTCCATTTACATGCTGATAAGCCAGATATCATTCTTGATTAGCAATGATTCAATTTTGGTTCAGTCAGTGGGGTTGCATGGGGATAAATAAGCATCGAATGTGCCAGCTGTTTGCTTTTTACTCAGGGCAGAATATCTATTAAGGTGTGTGCATCTTGAGCTATGTAATCTATCTGCATTTTAAATCAAGTATATGCACTTCAGTATTACCAAAGAAAAAAACCCTCAACCACAGGGATCTCTGAAGGGTAGAATTTCATAGCTTAGCGCAAAGATTTGGAAAATGCTATAAAGCCGATTGAATTACTGAAGCATATAATAGGGCAAAAATCCTATGATAGGAGACAATTATTTACTATCCAGGAAGCAGAGAATACCATAAAAAGAGTTATTTTTCCTAATAATTTTTCAATCAAGCCTAATGTTATTGCTTCTGTATAAAGAATGGTTCCTGTTAAACAGGGACCCTAATGTTTCTTGGGTATTAATCACACAGCATCATTGCTGTAGATAGGATAGCATTCGGAAAATGATCTTTAGGCTCCTCAGAGAACTTGCCTTGGAGTTTCTGTACCACTGTTACCTCTAAGACTGACATGGTGCCCATGTGCTGTCTCACTATTTATGCCAAAAGCTTCTGATATCCATATTCCTATAAGTATTTTTCGGGGTGGGGGGGTTATAATTTTTTTATCTTCTCTCTCTCTCTCTCACTCTCTCATTCTATGTTCTCTGTACTTTACTTTGGTAGATTTTTCTGTAAATTAGGGATGGGCAAAATATAGCTCGTGGTCTGGATCTGACCCACCAAGTGATTCTGTCCAGCCTGCAGTGAGTGCTTCAGCCCCCACCTGGCCCTGGTATCCCAGGTTCATGTGCCTAGTCCTGCCACCCCCAGGTACAGAGGTGCCACCTGGCACAGCGCGCAGCCCTATGCCTGTGCATGGCTCTTGGGCACACTGGGAGCTGTAATCCATGGGGCCAGGTGCTGGTTGGAGCGGGGCAGCAATGTAGTTGGAGCCCCCATGATAGTGGTTCACTCTGCCCTCCCACTTCCGGCTGCTGCTGCCAGTGTCTCCACCACCAGGCCCTGCCTGCTGCCCAGGCATCCTGGCCTGTCCACTCTGTACCCACCACTGGAGGCACTGGGAGGAGTGGGCAGGTTGGGTCCCCATGGAGACTGGGCGAGGGACCCCACAGGCAGGGCACACCTGGCTAGGTGGATGGTCCTATTTACCAGTCCTGCTCCCGGACACTGCTCCCCAGCCCCACGTGGCCCCATCCCATCTGCCCAGCTGAGCGTGCCCTGCATGCAGGGGTCCCAGGTGGGCCTCCATGGAGACTATGCCCACTTGCCCACTCCATCCAGCACACCCAACAGGTGTGGTTAAGGTAGGATCAGTTGGTGTCTCCCTGACTTTCTCCCCCCCTCTCCTGCTACCACACCAGCTGGTGTGAACAGGCATGATGGGGGCCAAGGCTGGGTCATCACCCCCTCCATGCCCTGGCCCTCAACACCGCACTAAAAGCAAAACTCCTTAAGAGTCCCTCCAGCCCAAACAATTGCTCACCCCTGCGGTAGATGCTGTTATTACTGCCTGGCACTTTTAATTTTTCATCAGTGATTGGTTTTTCCTCCTCTGCAGAGTAAGTGAGTGTTAGTGTTTAACATTAAAAAGGTTATTTGTTGTGACAGCTTTTGAAACCCCAGTCAGAGATGGAGCCTGCATTTTGTGCTTAGTACTGGAGAGACAAGTTGAGAAACAGTTTTCTAGTTGGCTTGGTAATCGGAAGTCTGGGATGGAGCTAAGGGAAGACACTCCAGACAATGTTAGTCAACAGCACGTTCAATGACCTTCAAAAGGAGAAGAAGGGGAAAGGGGGTCATGATTGTTTTTCAGCTGAGGCCTGGCAGAAGTGAAAAAGGAGAGATCAAAATCAGTGATTGAGGACATCAGTTTGGTCAAAGAACCATAAAGAATGGACCACAGGAAAGGAGGGGAGGTGATTCAACTGACTGTGTCACATCATCCGCGTCTGCCCTGAGTAGGATTATCTGAAAAGGTGGATCAGCTCTAGCAATCCTGTTACATGGGGCATCCTTTCTTATCACTCTTGACCTTGTTTTAGTACTAAGTGGGAAAAGTTTAAGATGTGGGGCGGGGGGAAGGCTTATGTATACACAACCTTCTGGTCTTGATTGGAGCGTAATATAAGCACTGCTTGAATTTTGCCAGTGAAACTTGTGACATAAAAGAAATTTTGAAGTATGAGGAGCTTTAAGCTACATTCCTAAATCTTTATTTCAGCACCTACGTAAATGACCGGATCTTCAAAACCGCTGAGCAGTCTCACTCCCACTGATATCTTGGCCTCTGCTCAATGTCCAGCAGCCACACAGATGTCACACAGATTGTAAGCTCTTTGAAGCGGGGCCTCTTTTTGCCCTATGCTTGTAGAACACTTAGCAGAGTGTGTTGTTAGCCCACAATTGGGACCTTGGGGTTGACAACAGTACGAATAATAAAGGTTATGATTTTTTTTTTTGTGCGTTGGTCACAGATACTCTGAATATGAAGAATCTGATTCTTGAGATCCAGCATGCCACTCAGAGGAGAAAATACAAAACGCAGTAAGAATGACTGTGGCAGAATAATAGCCTTAATAATAACCTATGATGATGATGGTGATAAAGGAAACCAATATGATATATTTTCAGTCCCTCATTTAAAGGAGATCATCTAGCTGTGCTGTCATTATAACTCCTGGAGAAGGTCTAAAATGTAATCAGTATGTAATGTGCAAGGACAGAAATGTCATAGAACAAGCCACGTCCCCATACATAATATATCATCTTCTAGTCTTTATTTTTTGATAAATCATATGGCACAATGTTATTAATTCCATCTATAAAAGTGTAGTATGATGCAGTAGAAATACGTTGTGAGAATTGGATGAGAGGGTTTGCAGGTAGATACAATTTAAAAATATTTAGCTAATGGATCTCTTTTCTTTTCTTTCTGGTACAATGTTAATGATAATTTGCATTCAAAGGACTTCTTGCCTAAGGTCCGTTATTTGTGTACTGCACCAGACATTCATTAAAACCCTATGAAATACAGACAACTCTATAGAAACTTGCCCACCGAATTTGACTCGTCCAACGGATGGTACATACAGGTTTTAATGAAATGATTGTAAGTTCTTGCCGTGCCTCATATATGCAGATGAGTCTCTCACTACCAATATTAGCAGGCCTGAGGTCTTCCCTTTTCAGTTCCATGGGGATACATATGTAAGCTGTGCTGAATCAAGCCCCTTCCTGTTTCAGGTGTACTAAGAAATCAATAGAAATTTGGGGTATGAAAGTAATGCATAGGTGAGCCCCCCTCCTGAACCAGTGAAAGTGTAAGCCTAAAAGGAGTTGACAAGTTATTTAGGCAGTTGGGGTGTGGAAGTCGGTGACAAAAAGCTGGAAGTCTGTCCTCGGGTGCGCGCGGTCAGTTGTTAATTTCTGCAGTCTCTTGTGGAGTGTCGGGGAAATTTAAATATCCACGTCAAGTGTCATTTCTGTCAGAAATAATAAGTAATGCAATTAACTCCAAGAGCTGGAAGGCATGTCCTGTACATCAATGTAAAAATTTAATTGCAAGACACAACAATTTGGAATTTGAAAGAACTGTATAAATTCTGTTGATTTGTATTCTCCTTTCCATGGCCAGTACAAATGTGTCTACACAAACATTACATTTTAAAATTAGTTGTCCTGTAAAACAGGCACCATTTCATTTTCTTAATTTACTTTTTGAGTAAAAATCTTCGCCGCCGCTCTCTGAAACCGAAAGCTTCATTTTCATTCCTGAATGGAATTAAATCTATTAAAAATTCAAATCCATGCAATTCACGTGTGTATTTTGAGACGGTTGCATTTTTGGAAATTAAAATATTAATGATTCAAGTTAATTTGATTGCTCTTATCCACGTCTGTCTTAACAAAGACAAAGAGTTCTTCCAAGGGCTCAGCTCACAAGAATAATGCAAAACCAATTTCAGAACACTGCTTCTCCACATTATAAACAAGTCATTGAACAGAAACTTTTATTCAATTTTTGATGAGTCACATCTTGTGATTTAATGTCACAAAGCATCAAACATAAAAAGTCTTGTTGATGAAAGGGGAAAAATGGGGGGAAAGGAAACTCAGCAAATGTAAATTCTTGTAGCTTAACTTTTGTACATCTGCACCCATTCACCTCAGCTGAAGATCTGGTCCTATTTTGTTTAACTTTCTTGACAATGCTCCCCCATGTCTTCACTCCTTTTTGCTCCTGGTTTGTTTGCATCCAACCTAGATTTGGGCTTTCTACGTCTCGGGAAAATCTATAATGTATATAAATTATGCAGAGTTTTTCTGTGGTTCAGTGACTGCATCTTGCATGACAGCATTAGCTTTTGAACGGAGTTGAATGCTCCTCTTCATTATTTGTGGTGAATTAGCATCTGTGTGTGTGGCACTTGAACTGTTTCTGGTTTTCTTTTGTCTGGCTTCATTCTGACTTCTGCTAGGCATGGCGGGTGATGGCAAAAATATGCTGGGGTTTTTTTTTTTAAGTCCTGGAAGTTTTATCAACAATGGAGTGGTTGCACTTGCTGTGCATGAAGCACTGCTGTTCATAGGGAGGACAAGTATTCAGAATCGGGACAATCAAGCTCACCTCTAACCAAACAGCAGGCATAAAGGCTTCAATTCAGTCGCTGATCCAAGGTTCAAAATATGGGCACCCATCACAGCCAGCATCCCTGGAGGATGTTGCTGCCAGTAGGGGAGAAATTGAGCCATGGTAATGATGCTAACAGCATCTCTCCTTTCTTTTTTATCAGTTGGTGGGAGGGAAAACAAGAAGAGGTAGTGAGGGACAGGATCACAGGGGATACCAGGACAGAGAAGAGTGGCAGGAGTTAAATACTTCCCCTTTACTCACAGTTAGAAGCATTTCTGCTGCTGCCTTGAAGCAAGGGAGTGAATGACTTGGCAAATACTTTCTTGTGTAGGCAGTCAAGCTTCACTGGCTCCCTCGCTCACCAGCTCCTCCGAGAGAGAAGATCTGGAAGGTCCTGAGCCACATTTAGCCAACAATTGATGTGGGCTAAGCAAAGGCAAGGGGGCTCAGGGAAACTATTGAAGGGAAAGGAGAGGCAGAGGTAGCTTCTGTCTCTAGGGCTGCGTCCAGATGAGGATGGATGTGTGGTATGTGGCACCACAGACCCCTACACTGCTACCTTGCAACATGGGGTGGGGGTTGACACTGGGAGAACCTGGGGTCAAAAAACCCACACCAAAAAAAAAGAGGAACAGTGAACATGGCAGCAGTGTGTGCTGCCCCAAACCAGAGCTTGGCCAGCCAGAGCCACAATCCAGCTGCCGGCCAAGCTCCCAGCTGCAGGAGCGCTGCTGCTGCAGATCCCTGAGGCCCCCAGGAGCCCAGATAAGGGAGATGTCCCCAGCCTCCCCTACCCCATCTGAAGTAACCTGCCACATGCCAGAGGGCATGTGGCACAGGCATTCCCTGGGGGCAAGTAGCAGATGCACAAAGTGTGCCGCTGCTCCTCGTCCCTGGGGAAACAAACGTCCGTGCTCACCCAGATGTGGCTTGGGAGGTGGGTGTTGTTACAAACCCAGAGAGAGGAACTGCAGACCCCTCAGAAACTGTAGAGAGGAAAAAAAGGTCAGATAAGAGAAGGGAGAAGCAAAGCAGAGGGTAGGGAACAAGGTAAGCTCCAGATGGATGATAGATTAGGATAGACATTTGGTATCAATCAGAGGTAATGGAAAGTACAGAGAGTGTGGGACATTTACTGATTGCATTGAGTAGCAAAGGTTTAATTTTAATTTCTGCTTCAGGAGCTAACCCATATTTTTCTACCCTGCTCATGGTGGGTTTGGAATCCAGAGTTTAGATGGGGAAACCTGGATACCAGTCAATGCTACTAAGCTTATTTCTGCTTTTTTAGCTGAATCTAACGTAAAATGAATAAACAGCCTGGGCAGCAGAGACGAGAACTGGGGCTTCCCTCCTTCCAGGGGAGTCCCATTATCACGTGGCTGCAGGGGCATGCTGCCCCTTCACTTTTCTTCTCTTCCTGTAACTCTTCTATTCTTGGCTGAGCGGTGGAAGGGTGCCCCCTTTCAGCCTGATTTCTGTTTGAGTATTAGGGTACTGATTATTAGGGCACTCTCCAACGGGTGGGAGATATGGATTTGTTTATCCTCAGTCTGCACGGGGCCTAGAATGGGGCTCCCACTTTCTAAGCACATGCCAGAAAGGCGGTAGGCCATTACACAGAAGGTAATAACCACTGGCTCCAGCACCACTACCTCTACTGCCATCACCCCTGACTGTATTTCAGAGTAGCTGTGGGTGCTGAACTCAATGCTGCCCATGGACATTAGGCATTGTGTATGTGTGTGCCTTCTGGGCTGGACCTCTCCATTGACTTAGGGGCAGGGCTGTCACAGCTGAAAATCCCAAATGGGTTCAGGCACTTAAATGTTTGGCCTCATCAAGATGGCAGTAGTTGTGGGCCTTCATAGCAAGTGAATATCAAGCACCATCTCTAGTTTTCTCTTGCTCCCCTATGGCTTATTAGTTTTCTAAATGGTTAAGTGGGGCTTTCTGAAGCACGCACTTAGATTTAGTTACTTTTCAGGAAGAAATTAGGCACCTAAGGCCTATTTTGGATCTGGCCTTTAATCCTTCTACTTTCTACTTGTAAAATGGAAATAAGGGAACTTTGTTACTTAAGAGCTGTTGTGACTAGATCCCGACAGAAATCCAAAATTCTGTTTTGTGAAGTATTTTGAAGTTTGGACCCTCAGTTCATGTTACATTGCAATACAGCCTAGATTTTTTTTTTAATGTTCCTTTAAAAATGAGTTATGAAAATGGAGAGAAAGGCACTCCCTAGAACAGCCAAGAACCTAAGGTATGACGCTTACCTGATATGCGAGAGATGCAGGGTCAAAGTCTCTATTCTGATTGTTGTAGAGCAAGGGCTTGAATTTTGGTCCCTCTGCCTCTCAGGTGAGTGGGACATTTATATGTGGTGGAGGAATTGTAAACTGAGTCTTTTAAAAATCAGGGCAATAACCAGAACTGACTACTGAAAACAGAACAAAATGGGTCTCTGTATTTCAGGTCTCAGAGAACTCTCCCTTGGGAAGTGCAGTGCAACCCTCAGCTTTGGACCAGACATCCTGTCCTGAACCTAAATATTTTTTACCAAAGAAAACTTCCTCCAAGTCATTAGGTTTCAGTGAAAAGCTTTGGTTTCTATGGCTTGGAATTTTCTAATGCAATGTGTGATTGAAAAATTCTCAAAGAGCTCTAGTTGAGAGGAGTAATATATAAAAGGGACTGCTCCTTTCAGCTTATTGAAAGGATGGCAGTAGAAGGATCTTGGAATTTAGAAGAAAGTATATATACCAGGGGCTTAGCACTTCCATAGAAGACAGACAACAAGAATGCCTTCCACATTTGAATGACTATTCGCTTCTGCTCAGAATCTAGGAAAAAGATTTTATTGCCTTTATTGAGTTATATGATAAAATAAAATTCATACAACCCAGATGTCACGGGGGAGCTTTTTGTGCAGTCGTTGGGAAATACTGTAATCAGAGTCCTTCAAAAACAATGGTAATATCCAGAATCATATTATTGAAAGTGGAATCAAATGAGATCATCATGCCGTTCAAGTATCTGAGAACTCATTCCTTGGCGAGTCAAAGTTATGGGAGAAAAACAGTTTTGAAGACCTTGGAGGGAAGGTTATGGTGTAATACTTTTTAAGTCAGTCCCATAAAGACCAGTTTTTCCCAAAAGGAATTTCAAAATGTAAAGTGAAGGTGATAAAATGTTTGCAGTGTATATATAAATAATGCAGAAAGTAATATGCTAAACTTTTTCTGAACTAGAATGCAAGGAAAGGAAATGGGAACTCATTTGGAAATTTCCATGTAAGTGAATGATAGTGCTAAACTTTTGCAGTCATACTCTGCCTTCCCCTGACTTTCTGAGCTGTTTAGTGTATTAGGAATAAGACAGGCCCCACATTAAATCAAAAGCTATGCTAGGATGAGCATCAGCCCCATCAATAGAATGATGATGGTATATTTATCAGCCTCATTGTTCCCTTTCGTATAGTCCTTTTTTTTTCACTCTAACCATTTTATCCTTCATTTTTTCCCTGCCTATTTACCACAGCAGAATATAAGCCCAGTGATGATAAAGTCAGTGGGAAGGAGTCAAGCTGTCACACCTGTGATTTTCAGTTACGATTCATGATTGTGGTTTCCATTAAATATTAAGCAAAATGAGTTTGCTAAGCCCCGAATGAGGCACATCAGATCATATTATATTTGAGCAACAATATAGTGGTAGTGCAAGTAGCAGTAAAAAGCAAATGAAGAGGTCTCTTTAGGAACTGCACATATCAACATTAAGTAGCAGCTCTTTACCTTACGTGCTACCTAACCAGAAAAGACTTTGCTGCAGAAGAAACCGATTTTTGTAGCCCTGTACAAACACATACTAACCACATACAGGAAAAAGGTAGATAGACATAACTGCATTTTCATTCAAAATTCACCATTTTAATGTTCTGTCCCTCCATTGATGAGGCATCTCCTTGTCTAATTGCCCACCTTTTATGAGATTTCTATCTGTAGTGTCAGTTAAGTACCTTTGATGTAAAGACTTTGGCATATTATTTAACCAGATGCTACCCCACCCGCCTGAGAATGCACTGACAGGTAATAAACATTAAATGAACTTTTTGATGAGAATTTAGGACAGCAAAGGATATGGCTGGTACTATGGTAAAGCACTAAAATGGAAACCAGATTTTGATTTACCTGAGTCTATCTCTGGTGAAAAGTGGAAGCTCATAGATTATTCCAAAGGAGTTGAGAAGCTGAAGAATTATTTCACCCGCTTAGGGCATTGCAGATTTATTTTTTGAAACAGCTAATATTTCCCCCTCCCAGACTCAGTGCTCCTGTGCTGAGACTTCAGGTACCAAGTGGGAAGTCAGGGCCAATTCATGGTTCCTTTCTTTTATTACCTATTAACCACAAAATGGTGCTAGGCCAGCCCCTTAATGCTGTAACTTCACTGCAGGGGGCCTGCCCCTTTGGATGCAGACCCACTTCACCCACCCAGGTCCCAGAATACTGGGCAACCCAGGCTGTGTCAGAATGGAGACGAGTGGACATTTCTGTGATGGAAGAAGTTGTGGCTGCCCACATCCTAGTTGTTTTCCAGTTATCCCAAGTCCTGTGGTCCTACTGTTTTGAGTTAGAGGAACCCTCAGTACGAATCAGTGTTTAGGGCTGCAGAAACACCAGTCAGCTGCAAGATATTGGTGAAGGGGTGATTAGGTGCCTTCCATCCATCTCAGCCCCAGGCCCTTTGCCAACACAGGAATAAAATCTAACCTAGACTGAGGCTTGCAGAGTAGCTTTGTGGTGAGATTTACTGGAAGACTGTGGCTACTTAGTTTCTTTCAAGATCCCTTTGTGTTTGCCCCACAGCTAAACAAGATGACGTGTGTGGAGTCCAATGGGCTGATTATTGGTCTATGCAAAATTATGTATGAAATAGGGGGTCATCTGGTCTTCTCTTTATAGATGAGGCCATGTTACACCTTATCTAGAGCTAGAAATTTGTATGTTCAAGGTCAATGATTCAAGAAGCAGTGAGAGGTTTGCAGGCAACTTCTCTGAAAAGTGTATGTGCCACGAAAGACCTCTGACAAGCAGCAGCACTAGTGGCTCTTCATACTTACATATCCAAGCTGGTGTGAAAATGTGTATAATTTGTGGCATGTGTATAATGAGCCTGCTGCCAATTTAAACCCTATTTGCTCTGGTTTGTTTTGTCATGACTTGACAAGTAGACTGAAAGTCACATTTTCATATAAGACTTTGCTACACACTATATGCACAGGGATTAGCATGAACCATGGTAACTTTAACATGGGTAGATCTAGACATTTGAAAATATGGGTGCAGATAACGAGTTGCATCATCACATATAAAACAGCACATATTTTTCTCCAGGTAAAAATAAACTTGAAGTTATATTAATACATTAGGGGCCTAGAGCTATATGATTCAGTTGAAGAGTGAAGCAAAAACAAATAGAACTTCACTGGAACGAGTTGAAAACAATCAGCAGGGCTGTGAAATAGGAGTTTCATTACCAGGAGCAGTGAACAGACAGTAGAATCACAGAACAAAGGGTAGTTTGATTGGTGGAAGATCAAGATCAATTACAAAGAAGAGGGTGGTTAACATTTGTGGGATGAAAAAATTAGAAGGGATCAGGTAGATTACAATGAGCCAGGAAGTCCGGTGAGTCCCACAGCACTGCCTGATTAGAAATGCTGCTGCCACTGCTAGGCTGTTGGTTTAAACTTTAGGTGAAGCAGGAAGCAAAAGGGGGTGCAAGTCCAGCAATGCACCCTCCCCCGAGATCCAGCCCTGCTTAACATCTGCTATGTTGCTTGCAAGTTTTTGTTCAGTCAATAAATTAAATAATGATATTTGAACCAGATATTAGTTCCAGTTGCAAATTGTAATTCATCTAAGTTTTCCACCAATGTTTTACAAGAAAGGCCTAACAAATATCATCACACATACAGAGTCCAGCTTATGCAGTCTTATCTCCGTCTATCCTGACTTGGTAGAGGTCGGCCGGGGTATCCTTGTTCTTTAGGATAGAGTAAAAAACTACCTCTGCTCCAACTTCTGTCCCACTTTAAGCCAACAATGCCTTGGGTGGTACCAGCACTCAGGCTGATTTTCATAGAGCAAAACTAGTTTCAAGTGTGAAGACTTGGTTCCACTGAAGCCGGTAACAAAATTCTATTAAATTAAATGGGACCAGGACTGCATGGATTGAATCCATCCATGAAAGTTGAACTCTGGCTCATACAGCCCCAAATGCACGCCGCACCACTGGAAGTGTCCCCCTCTTACCAAAACTGAATGATGGATAAAAATGTTTTCATTCTGCTACGAAATTGAAATTCTAGCAATTGAGATAGGTATCAATTAGAAGTCTATCAATTCTGTCACACCATCATTGAGAACCAAGAATAGTACTCAACACAATCATAACATTTCAACTATTTTGTTGATATAGAATCATTGCCTTTATTGCTGTGCAGAATGTTATCATAAAACATTTAAACATTTTATTCTTATTTAAAGCATAAAATCTACTTATGCTCAACTAAAAAAATGTCAGAAAATATTCAACCAGCTCTAGTTTAAAGAAAGTGGATAATACTTTTCAAAAGCACCCAGATGATCACTCCATGGAAGCACCTAAGTCACTCAGGATCATTGACTCTGGTCTGTTGAACTATTAGAAATTAAGGGCACATTGATTCATTCTAATTAGAACGCATCACAGACGACTCAGTTAATTACTCTGTACTGCCGTGTCTCATGCATTCATGTTCATCCCCATGTTTCAAAATGATGGTGGAGGCCCTTTAACTAAAGCTTGTTGAACAAGCATTAAGTTAAAGTGCCCCCACTGCCATTTTGAAACATAGGAAGCTGAATACAGAAGACACAGCAGACACTTAGAGCCACTCTAATTAAAATGCCACCCCCCCCGCCCCCCATACCACCCAACCCTGAAACACGTACAGGTGCCCTGAGAGCCTAAGTCACTTAAGTACTTTTGAGAATGGTATCCAGTACAATTGTCACGGTAAGAAAATTACTGCTATGGCCTAAGCCAATGGTGCAATGATAGATTTCTGTCCATTCATGCTGATGAATAAGCTAACGGCCAGTTTTCAACAATGCTAATAAAAATGTTTCTGTTGCCCATTTACTTCCATTTTCATCTTCCTGAATTGTCTGCTCTAAAAGCCAAAGAGATGTTCCTAAACTTTGAAACGTTTCTCTGTAGTCTGGGAATGGTGTACAGAAAGGGCCTGTCAAATCTTCAACATAAGGCACCTGCAATACAAAGCAGGCAACCTTTTTTTCTGTGCCCTATGACTTGCTTTTCTTCCCCAGGTTGTATAACTCAATACAATTCTCCAGGCCCTAATTGGCTGGCTGCCATCCGTGAGCTGAGATATCCTTGTGGCAAGTATTAATATTGTTTTTTATAGTCTTCTTCTGTCTTCATACTTGAAAAAAACAAGACCAGAACTTCTGAACACGCCTCAGTTGGCTGCTTCAGTTCCTCATTTGAGCCATAATCATTGGATTCTGACATTCTGGATCTGTCATCATTCAAGCATCTTTCTCTTGCATCACTAAGGAAAGGATCATAAAGGAGTTCAGTAGTGTCAGTGTTCATCTTTTCTGTCTTCTCTTAAAGGCTTTTTCTGCAAAAAAAAATTCCCCCTCATTTTAGCTTGTAAAGTTTAAATAAAGAAAATAGACACATGCAAGGTTGTTATGTTATAGTTAACTGCAGAGGTCTGCCTTAGCAATGCTTTAACTACCAGAACTGAACTGAGATTAAACTACCTGACTCATTTTGGGGCCAGTGGGCACCATAAAAATAGCTTTTGGCAATTGGGGAAAGTTGCTGTCTTTAAAAATATAGGTCGGGTGTTTGGTCCAAAAATACACTAAGTAAAAGTGCTGTCTTAGCTTGGACTAGAGTATTTTCTCATTAACATGCATTGCAGGGGCCTGGAAGAACTATAACTTCAGCCAGTGACATGCATGCTCCTACCCTCACCCACTATGCACTCAAATGAAAGCAGGAAGGATAGAAAGGAAGCAGCAAAATGAAACAAAGTGCTGCTTAGCTGTGCTGTGGATTATCCCTCTTGGATCCCAGCCCAACTAGGTTTCTCCATAGAAGTAACTTCTGTATTTGCATAGATTACAAGCTTGGCAAGACAGCAATGAAACGCAGGAAGCATGACATTATTTATTTTCTCAATTTTTTTAAATGATCCAATTTCTATTGTCCCAGGCCAGTCAAGACTGAAATCTGCAGACAATAACCTGTGCAATATGGGAGGGGCACTAAATGAAGGCCATAGGGCCAAAAAAAGAAAAATGAGCAGGGCAGAAAATAACGTGAGTGAGACAGATAGGCTTAATTCAGAAGATCTTAAAATAGCAACAGTAAAACCAGAAAAGTGATGTATACTTTATTTGCATTCTTTATGCAAGAAATGCATGGATTTTGTACCAGGTCCTGTAGGTTAAGGAACCCAAGCGGTGTTAGACTAACTGGGGAAATAAAACTCAAGTTTAAGGGTATGCCAATTTAACCATTCCATCACCCTTTGTCAGGACAGGACTCATTCTAATAGCATGCAGGCGACCTTCTCTGCCTTCAGAGAGACTCACTGACTTCTGAGGGTCTCTACACACTCTCAGTTGCAGTATATGGAATGGATTGCATGGATCAAATGCAATGATGATATAAGTAACTGTGATCTCATGGCCTTCCTCCTGGTGTATTGCATTAGGGCTGTTGCATCACTTTTTCTCTCTATGTATATCTATCTATAGATAGATAGTAGGGCTGTGTGAAACACCATCAGTTCATTTCAACATCTGTTTAGCCATTTTGAAGGGAAAGTGTTTCATTTCATCATTTCATTTTGAAGCACTGCCCCATTTTGTTTCGTTGAAACTGTTTCACTGTTTCAACATTTTACCCATAGGGGGAATCATGAAAATGCCTATAATTTGGTCATTTGTTGCCTTATTTGCAGGGATGGTAGCCTTTTCTGAGGGCATGATGCCTGCCAAGCTTCATGAAGATAGGTGAAAAGGTTTCTGGGAAACTGCACCTCAACATAATCAAACCAAAAGTCCTGACACCTACTGGCAGTGGCAGCGTCCAGCACCTGGCATGCTGGTCTGGGGGCTCTCACTCGCAGGAGGTCTGTGGAGCTGTGCTGGATTCCTCCCAGGGTGTGAGCCCCCAGATCTGCATGCCTATGACCAGGAGATGGTCTTCTTCTGATATGTGAACAATGTTGATGAGTTAACGGCTTACCATTACAGCTGTAATTGTTTGGGATCTTTAAAACGAACAAACTGTCTCCTGTGAAAAGTTCCTCTAAAACTTCATCATCTCCAGGTTTTTTGCTTGCTTGTTAATATCTAATGCCAGTTGTCTGTGCTCCCTTACAAAGTTGGATCCTTTTGTGAGGAAGGTGTATATAGCTTCCCATGAAATGGTGGTTCATAGGGAGAGGTAAGAGGTGGGGCTCAGCCTGTGCACGCAAGGTCAGCAACAGGGGTGATGAGGTAATGGAGAGATCAAAGCAAATGCAATTGGGCTGTCTAATACACTAAGTTTGTAAATTCCAGCTATGGTAGTCCTAGAGTTATGTTGTACCTGTGAAGGTCCAAGGATTTCCTGGGGTGATATCCTTTATTACATCAACTGCAGAGTTGGGATAAAGTTAGACAAGCTTTCAAGCACAGGACCTGATGAAGAATGTCTAGCATTTAAAAACTTGTCTAACTTTACTTCAACCATGCAGTTTGTCCAATAAAACATATCACACCAAAAAGCTTCTCTCATAAATCCCACCTGCCATTGTTAAGATGAGTTGCCTGCATAGTTTTTACCTTTTTTTCATCCATAGCTTAATGGGGTTCTTGTTGATGTCTTTTATGTGGTAAGACTTTTAAAACAAGGACATCTAATGCTTTACTCTCGATGTCTGCTGAGAGTACGAGAACATTCTTAGGAGGATAGGATGATGTATTTTACCACTTCAGGCAAAACCTCAAAACATTTTTTTCTAATTATATACAGTCAAGGATAAGGCCAAATAACAAATTTACATATCATTTCAATGCACAGTGAATCTTACAAAGAATGTCTGGACATATAAGCAAAGAAAATATAATAGGTTGCCATTTACAACCTAGTTACAGTACATATTTATACAGAAATCCACTTCTTTTAAGAGAACAGAGGCATGTAAAGTCCATAAAATTTTAACTATTTGTTTCATAATATTTCCATGTAACATTGGACTCTCTTTGGTCTATTATTACCAAATTGTGCCTTATTTATGTTCTCCCCATGCAGCAATCTCATTAATGCTGCAGAGGATAGTATATGAAAAATATGGCAAGAAAATATTCTTGTAAGATTAAAATAGCTTTGAGGCTGTTTGTACTTTAATTTCAAATGAAACCTAATTAAAGCTAATCTCCTTCTGAGATGGAAATGAATGGCTATTTATTTATGAACATACACAACAAATGTACCACTGTGAAATTTTGGGCAATGCACCAGCAAGCTTTTGCCATGTATTTCATATATTACCCTAGGCCACTTTTTCAGTTATTAAAGCAACAGTCTTTTTAAAATGGGATTTGGGTTGGTCTTACCCTTGAGAAATAGACAAGGTGTTGAACAGGTCTTTGAAAGATCAGACCAAAGATCTAATCCTTCAGTGGAAGGTAGGAGCTCGCCTTCAGTGGGTGCAGGATCAAGGCCAAAATGCTTGCAAATGTGACTCGACTTGATACAAGTAGTAGGCACTGTGTGCCATGCAAGACATGTTTAGCTTCTATCAGGAGTAGGCCTTTTATTTTGACTTCTGATCCTTAAACAGACACAATGTCCATTGCAACAAGTTGACCTAATTGTGTTGGCTCCATGGCCATCAGTTGGGCTGCTGATGTTAATAGGTTCACTAGGCTTTGGCCTTGTGGGAGTTTTAAATAGGCAGGACATTGTGTCACATTGTTGTGAATGCTGCTTTCCCTCTTCCATTAATTAAGATAATTGAAAAACTGCTCATGTGGGATTTCTATGATTTTTCCCCAAGGACAGTTTTGAAAAGAGACTGGTACGTGCTGAGTGTTTTGGTTCCGGAAGGAAACATGAACCTTAATAGAATGTGGGTAATAGAAATGTATATGCAATAGTGACTAATGAAGGCAATTCTGATCTCAGGCATGCCTGCTGCAAGCTCTTCTTAGATGAAGCAACACCCTTTTGACATAGTTTCAGTTACTGGAAACTGACTTAAAAGTATTGATCTAAAAACAGATGTCAAAGGATGACTAAGTCTAGGCACTACATTATAATTTCTTCACTAAATTACATTTATGTGTGCTGGGGAAAAAGAACATGTTATTTTCCAAAGGAGAAGAATGGAATACCTCTATGCAGGCTGGAGAACCTCATTTCACAAGCAATCCCAGTAGTCTGAGTGGTTGCATCTACGTGACACAATAAACACCAGAGCCATTTGAGCCAGAATATACTATTCCTGGGTGCAGCACCTAAATGTGCACTCAGGACAGCTACAATTTGCATGAGGCACAACAGACCCAGGCTGCCAGGGAGTACAGAGGGTCAGCCCAGCCTTCAGGCGGCAGTGTTGGGCAGTGGAAGGGCTGGCAGAAGCTAAGGGTCTGGTTCTGGCTGGCTGGGCTAACTGGGTGCAATTTTTGCCCAGCAGTCACCGTCTACACGTGCATTTGCTTGCATTTCATTACTGTGCCATAAGATAGTATTGTCTCTGTCAGTACTATCGTGTGGCAGAGTTAATTAGTTTACTGAGCCCTAATACAAGCATACATGTAGACTGTGACACTTTACTGCAGAGCTAATTAGCCTAGTCCACAGGAAAGTGCACATGTGATGCACCCAGTGGGGTTACTCAGAGGAAAATAGGTGTTATCCGAGTTCCCCATGGAACTGTCAGGGACTTCATGAAGGGTTATTTCTTCCTCTGATGCACACCTTCCTATGATGAAAATTTAAGCTAGAGGTAAGCCACCTTGAACCAGTTTTGGATAAACCCCAAGAGATGACAGATTTCTGTGTGGCTACTTGGAGTTGTCAGGGTCATCAAAAAGAAGCCTGGGACAAATGGAAACAGAGGTTACTCCCAACTCTGCCATACCTATTTCTGGATAAGCTGACGGGAAGAGAGTAGACCCCAGTAGAGGCCCTGTTCCCAGCTAATGACAAGAGCCTAGTTGACCAATCAAAATACAATATGTAAAATGCTTGTCCCTGTAAACCCTTTGCCCTACCCTTCATCCTCCCCCCATTATCAGAACAGACTCACTTTGATCAGGTACAAACATAACACTTCTACCGGTATAAGTGATCAGAAACCAGTCTATACCCATAACAAAACAGAAGTCTGACATACATAGACTGATTTAAAAATGGCAGAACCCAGCCTAAGATTTTCCCTGCCGCCACAGGGCGAAAGTGTGTTCAGTTTGCGAAAGTGTGTTCAGTTCATTGCTAAACTAAACTATACTGCTTACAGAAAACCACGTACCTTAGATCAATTCCACTCTGGGCTTTTTTGAATGTCTGTACATAGCCTTTAAGACTAATTTAGGAAGAAGTGTAGTGAAGAATAATTGTCCCAGAAAATGAATATGGCTGCCACCTACTTATTATTCGTAGCAGGAGAAGTTATGCGTGCCCTTTTTCTCAAACAGAACCCAGAAAATAGCCAATGTTTATGTGCCTATACTATGCTATATTTTTGACAGAGCAGCTTGATGTGGGTTCATAAAATGTGGAAGCAGGTAGACAGTAAAGAACATGCAAGTTTCTGTAAATTCTACCTGCTAGATTAAGGGCCAAATACTGTTAACAATGGGCATTTATAGATGTGCTCCAGGAGTGTGGGGGGAAGGGGTGCACTTTAATTAGCGTGGCTCTGAGAGCCACGCTAATTAAAGTGCATGAAGTGTGATGTGTATCAGCATACCCATGCTGAAAAATACTGGCAGAGTCACTTTAACTAAGCTTGTTTGACAAGCTTTAGTTAAAGTGCCCCTGCTGCCAATTTTCAATGCAGGGATGCTGATACACATGCTGCTGGAGTCTGTTGGAGTGCAGTAATTACCACACTCCAGCAAACTTGATTAAGCAAGTGTGCTCTGATGCACTGTAATTACGGTGTGTTGGAGCAGCTTCTCTGCATATATATAGGCACCCAGTATGTTTTCACTCTTCCTGCTATTTCTCCTCCTCCTTGATTTCATTGGTGTGTGTCCTGCTTTTTCTTATTCATGTTGGAAAAAAGACACTGACAGCAATGCTCTGAGTTTGACAGAAGTTTCAGTGTTCATCCTGCTAGTTTTCTTACCAATCATCCAAGCACAATGTGTATGTCAACCTGTGTACAACCCTGATCATTTATCACTCAAGCTTAGCAAATCTGAATCAGAGGTGCCCTGCATTTCTTAATCACTCACTCAGTTCCTCTAATCTCCTGCCAGCAGATATTTCCAAAGGAAGGATATTACACATAATAACTCAGGGTTGAATGGAGCAAAAGTTCTAGTCTTTTCCGTGAAGTACTCTGCACACTCTACTCCCTTTGATCATTCAGCACCATGCAAATTTTGAGCCTGTGATCAAAAACAGAGGGAATACATTGATTTATGCCATGATCTTACAAACCCTGCACATGATTTCAGTGGGACTACTCACAATGTATGAAACTTAGTAACTACACAATTCTTTGCAGCATAAAAGAATTAGTAGATATCCTCACTTTTCCTCAGAAGAACAACGCGTTAGGAGAATACAAAGGTTTAAATGAATTACAACATAACAGGGTGGTCTGCTCCTTTAAGAAGGAACAATCAGCTGTGTTTAGAAAGCCCAGCTGCAGGGTGTTTGGATAAGCAGGGAGTGTCACTTTGGGAGCTTTAAAAGGGGAGGAAGAAGCAAGCTATGAGTGGAAAAACATGCTGCAAGAAGGGGCTGGAGGGAAGGGGGCTCCCCTCTTTGTGTAGGGGACAAGGTAACAGGATTTGGTTTGTTCAAAAGACTGCTTTGTTTGGGAAGACTGAGTGTACACACACACACACACACACACACACACACACACACACACACACGCACTCTTCATGTTGGGATGTTTAAAATTTTATAAAATCCAGTAGAGACTTTCCATCAATCACTGCTCATTGCAGATGAAATTCTGTTCTGTTACCTCCAGGTGGGTGTCCCATTGACTGTTACATGCATGTGCAGAAATGTAACCAAGAGAAGATTGATCCACCACATCCATGGATATTATAAGCTGTGGATTTTTATTCTCGATTGATTATATATCCAGAGCCCACTGATAGGCTGGCACATGATACCATTGAGGCGATGCTTGGGTCTGTATGCCCCAGAAGCTTTCAAGCATTTTCAGCCTCTGCCCTGGTCTCTTCCATGAGTTTTCTGAGATTTCCCTACCATCACTATATCACATATACTCCCTTACTGACAGGAACGCCGGGACTGAAAAACTGGCCAGTGGTGTCTTATTACTTTGTCATTTCTAAAAGCTTTGACTTTGCTTTCAGCTGTTTGGACAAACAGCATTTATGTGTACATAATGCGCAAAATAAGGGCTTGTGTTGAGGACCCCTTGGAAATGTGACCCCAAAATTACGATGTTCTATCAGTTTTCATATTTCTTAGACGTCAGCCATTAAAAAACAATGTTAAGAGAGCAAATAATAATATATCAGTGGGGAGGTGTATCTCTAGTCACAATTGACATAACTGTTTTCTACACCTGAAGTTAACTGCTATGACAAAACTCCCCCATTGTTTTTCCCCCCTGTTTCTCTTGATTTAATAAAATGTGTTGCATCATATTACAGATCTGCATCTATTAAGGTAGAGAATCATTACATAAATTCAGATGCATGGAAGTCAGGACTGCTCTACACGTGCATGCTGCCCTCGCTGCAAGCCCCCACAGCCAACAAGGCTCACAGCAGGAGCAGTGCAGGGAAAACTTCCCCCACTATGAGCCCTGTCAGATGTGGCTAACAGCAGGTTGTGTATGGGAGTCCCTCAGTTGATGGGGCTCCCAGGCACAGGGCCACACATTCAATTAATGGTACAATTACAACAAGCTACAAAGTTATTCTACATTCTTTGCTGAATAACTTTGTAGCTTATTGCTTGTTTTATCATGCTCTTAATTGGTTCAGTGTATAGCCAGGTCACAATTTAAGACGTGATTAAGTGGCTAAACACTTCTTAAGTGTAACACAGAGAGGAGGCATCAGAAACTGAAAAGGAGTGAAACTAGATGTTTTAAATACACGCATATGTATTTTAAATTGTTTTTCAATAATTCAGAGATTCGAAGTCCTAAGAAAGTACACTTATAGGTTAAGTACAGACAGTCAAAAAGCCCAAAGCTGAATTCATTCAATTTCTCCAAGTTAGCCTAAGTTGCATAGATTGAACCAATAATCAAGTGAACAGACATTCACTTTTGATTCTAGAAATGCAGCCGCATGCCTGCAGTGGCTCAGGCCAGAAGCTGGGGTGTGCTAGAGCACACCTCCCTGCTCCACTGCAGCAAACAGCTTGAGCTAAGGCTAGCTCGGCCACCCTGTGAGGAGGAGAGGGTATTGGGGGAGGTGAAAAGCATCCTGGGAAGCTGGGGGACTGAAACTGAATTTGAATCTGGAGGGGAACTGGAACAGAAGTTCAATAAACAGATTGAACCTAAATAAGTTAGGTCTGATAGTACATCCCTCCAGGTTTATCTTAAACTGATTTTGGCCATTGTAAAAGTGATTTATGTGCATGGAACTTCTGTTGTGTTGCAGATTTGAACCAGTTTTCAATCACTTATACCAGTTTATGGTATAAGTGCCATAACTTCTGTCCCTAGCCTAGCAGCTGGTTTTGTGGATAGAGTCTCAAGACAAGATACTCAGATTCCAATTATCTCGAGGGTAAACACTATGTTTCACCCCCTAACTCATATGTAATTCATGCTCACACCTTTTTATTATTAAACTAATCTAGTTTACTTCTTAATGATTTATTTTCTTGCATTAATGTAACAACCATGTCACCTTGGGCCTCTAATTTATTACTTAATTTCAAAACTGAGTTCCAAACAGATGACACTTGAGTCCCCATTGTTTCCATTTTCATTTTCCAAACTAATGATAGCCATTTGGAAATAATCCAATTTTTTTTATTTGTAGCAATTTTATTCCAACTAATATGTTATAAAGTTTCCTGGTAAGAGTTCATATAGTTCAACTCAGAACTCTCACTTTGAAGATAAAATTAAGTAATTCTAGGAATTAATAATCCCGACTGAAACATTTGGATGTTATTAGACTGGAAAAACAAGCTTTGTATGATTTATTTCATTCAGAATACAAAAGACAAAAAAAGCTGTGGCTTCTTCTCCATTTTCTACATAGTAAGAATGCCTAAAGATTAACCAGGATTTGGATCCCACTGTGCTAGGCACCTGTTAATCACAGGGCTCATCTACACATGCGCCCGACTGTGCACATGCTGACCGTGCAATCATTTAGTAAATACCTTTCAGTCCTGGTGGTGCATGGGTTGTTTCCAACCCTACTGCACACTACCACTGGCTTCATGGTTTGTGACTGCTGATGCTACATCACCATAGGGATGAGCTACATCACTGAGCATCTTGTATAGATAAGCCCACATCACAGTAAACAGTACTTGCCCCGAGGAGTTTATAGACTAGGGGAATGGGATGTGTACCACTAGCAGAGTGAGCAGTATGATGTCACCAGTATTATGTTAATTCTACAATTTTGTTTTTCTTTTTGGCATGGATGAGTGGAGGGAAGATCAGTAGAGAATAAAGGGGAAGGCAAGGACTATGAAAAGGAAACTAGTCAGGGGATGGGGGAAGAGAAGAGGAAGGGGGAAAAGAGTAGCAGCCATTGAGCGAATCTGAAGAGAAAAAAAGCATGAAAGATAACACAGAAGGGAGTTGATACAAACTGATCGTCTGCAATAATTTGTTTGTATGTCCAGCCAGAGAAGAATGAGGAGATTTATCATTTTTTCATATAAAAGCAGACCAACCCAATTTGGAGACTTAGTAATAAAGTAATTTAATGTAATACCTTACCAAGACCTTAAATATCCAGGTAGTGCTGCTGATTTTTTTTTACAATTCGGTTCAGTAATGGAACTGATAATGAAAATATTAGGACAGTATTGTCTATTCTATTTCTCATTCACCCTGGGAGAAACCTAGAGCCATTGCACTGAAGTCTGTCCCCCACCCTCCCATATTTACCCTTGTGTATATGTGTATAAGCAATACATATGCTGCTGCTGTTATGAAGTAGCTATAGTGACCAACACTGAACCTAGAACCAGGGGCTAATACTAGCGCTCACCACTTCCTTTGGGTAAATGTCCTTTACCGTTTGCTCTTACTACAACATGGGAAGGGTATTTTATTATTAAGTAGCCAGGTTTAGGTGCTCAGCCTCAGGAAGCAGTGCTGAGGCAATTGCCCCAGGAACAAGTCTTCTAGCACCCCTTAACCACAGAAGATCATATCTTCAGCTGTGCCAGCTCACCTCTACTGATTAGTAGGATGTAGGAGGCAGATTCATGATTTTGCCGTTCCTTATGCAGTCCACTTCTACCCCAGCAAAGCACACAGGCTGCTGATGCAGTAGCCAGTACTTGGGGGATTAAAAGGTAGTAGTTTTATAACCCCTCATTTCTTGTCCATAATATATATAATAAATCACACACAACTTCCTGCCTTTACTTCAGCAAAGCACCATTATTATTGTCAAACCATCTTGTATCTTTCTGGCAACAGTTCCATTATTATTACTGTCTTTAGGAAAATGTATTCACCAGCTTCATTTTTTTTTTTTTGGGAAATAGCTCAAAAATAGCTAAGTACATGGTGTCATCACAAGTGCACTTTGTGGTGAATGTATTATGTCCTCAGAACGGTTCTAACTCCTCCCAGAATCCCTGTTTTCTTCACCGGTTCCAAGATGTATGATGATAGCTTGTTAGCATTGCACTTAAGGTGCAAGAAACCCACAGTTACCAAGTTAATGCAGTATGACTCATGTAGCTGTATAGCACTGGACTAGATAAAATAAATGCAGGCAGTTCCTCCTCTTAATGGCTTCATTGCTTTTCAGCCAAATGTCAACCCAGTAAAAGGACTTCAACTGCAGCCCATCATTGCTGATGCTCCTGGCACCTAGCTGACTTTAGGTAAATTGGAAGCCAGAAAAAGACCTGTACCATGAGATGCGAAATGTTGTAGCCAGAATGGAACTTAAAATATACACAAAGTCAATACTGTACCAATTCTCTGCGCTAAATTAATGTCTCATTACCTAATTTTGTTTGAGCTCGGGCTCAGCAGATTTTGCTTCTAAGCTAAGAAATGTATTTGTTTCCTGAACCCCTTACAGCACTGCTGGTCCTTTTATGATTTTACTAACTAAGCCTTTTTAAAAGCAGATCATTGGAGACATTTAAGTCAGTTTTATGGGTTCAAAAAGCCAGAAAATTTCCATAATGAAACTATAAAATGAATAAACTGCCTAGAAAGCATGTAATTTGAAAGGGCTATGTAAATAAATTGAATGTGCAAAGTGGATAAAACTTACATTTTTTTGCAAGAGGTACTAAATTTAAGTGCTAGTCTCTGTCTTCTATTTTTGATTGGGCCAAAAGTAGACCCCTTGAGTAATCACTGACTTATATTGAGGCCATACAATTTCAGAATTAGTCAACTAAATTCACTCCATTAATTGATTTCATAGGGGTCATAAAATGAAACTAATAGGTAGTACGTTAAACCAAAATAAGCAATTTTTCACACAGCATGTCAAACTGTGGAACTTGTTGCCACAAGACATTGAGGAAGCTGACAGTTTAACCAGATTCAAAAAGGGATTGGACAAATTCTTGGAGGAAAGGGGCATCAGTAGCTATTGAACATGAGGTACAGCCTGTGAAGCAAAATTTCCTAGACCATAAATGCTGCAAATGGGAGCGGAACAGGGGGAGCCCTGGACATACCCTGTTCACTCTTCCTTTTATCATTTACTCTCTCTCACTGTGTAACAAGGGGTATTGGGCAAGATGGACTTATGGCCTGACCATTAAGTGGCAGTTTTTATGTTTTTATGAGTCATACTAAGAATCAATGCCGATTAAAGGGTGCAATTTGAAAAATCAGTGTTTAATTTTAAGTGCCTTATGATGACTCTTTATTTTTAAGGATAAGGGGAGAGACATGGAAGAACACAACACGTGATAGTCCCAGAGTTATCTCTACAACCTCCTGCAAGTCCAACAACTCCCTTGAAACAAGAACCAGCAAAGCAATCTGAGGTAAGACCAAGAATGGATATAAAATTGCCACTTCTACCAATAATGGCTAAAGCTCATTCCTGATCTGATGGAAACAAGAAAAGTAAGATATATAGGATAAAAGTTAGAGTAATAGTGTATGTAACTTCTCTCAGATGTGGATATTAAGACAAATCATTGTATCAAAATCTTGTACAAAATGTCTCCAAGACGGTTTCTCTTCTCCAACCATTGGTGATGATGCTGTGCCCATTCAGATATTTAGCAAAAGTCCTCTAATTGGAGGTGAAGCTTTGTGCCAATGAAGTGCTATACTTTTGGTCAAAAAGCAAGACAAGCATCTCCTTAGGCAGTGAACAACACGATAGTCATTTTTCAGAAAACATGAATGTCCTTTGGCCATTAAATCTCTGTGCATCCATATCCTCTGTCCTGTGGCTGAAGAACACTATGGGCTCCTGGGAAAGACTGTCTTGAACCAGAACTCTTTGGAGCAAAGCATTAAGGGTTTTGAAAATTGTAATCTTTTGGGTTGTTGTTTAGAAAGTTTTCTGCCTTGTCCTTAATTTGTGCTTGCAGCTACATTTATGTAGCAAAGAAAAGATGGTTTCAGGTTGTCATTTGTATCCTGGAAGTTGTTAGGGAAAATGGAGGAGGCTCACTGTGGAAAATGCTGAAACTCAGAAACAAAAGTGGAGAGTTTCAAAGGCACAAAGGGCAGCTTTAGGGCCACAAGCTCTCATTTGTAGTTTTAAAAGGGAAGACTATCAAAGACCATCTGGTGCCCCACAAAGCAGCATCAGATAAGCTGAGAGAAGCTCTGAACTAGTGGGACTAATGAGTTCACCTTGAACAGGAGGCTTGGAAGTAATGAAGTCCGTGAGCTAGAGCTCCACTGCTCTGTGAACTGTACAAACAAAACACAAAAATGCAAGAAAAAAAAACCCAACAAAAAAAAGGAGCCCTCTGTGCCAAAGTATTTACATTGTTCTCTGACTTTTTAGTTTTTGTACAGCACTGCTCAGAGGTAAATAACAGGAGAGGAGAGATGTTTCTCATATGTGGTTGGTAATTTCTTTGACTTGTGCAACCATTAATATACACTGTATAAACAGTGCACCATCTGCTTCATTTGTGCATTAGAATATATTAGATGACTATTCAAACTTCTTTTGCAAAGCTCAGCTAATCTCTAGCACTGCAGGCATTTATCTGTTGTTATTTTATTCCCAGCATAAATGCTAATTGTTGCTCTTGTCTATATAAAACAAAAAAGAAGAACTTCTGGTTATTTTTGTCTATTCTTTTCTTTCTTAACAAACGTATTATACTCATCAGCTAAAATTGCTTTTACGTTCAGTCCCAACTGCATTTGGTAATTAGCAGCAGTCCTTCAGGGCTACTGAATGTAGCCTCAATATACTTGTTTTGGAAAAAATATACTGGGGAAATAACGCCCCTTCTATATCTTAGCTAAATGCCTGGGGAAAACACCCGGAGATTTCTAGGTGCTACATGGCCCAGCAGATATATACAGATTCTTCCATGCTTCAGTATACATACAGAGAGCCCACGTTCAGCCAGACACTATTGTTTCTCAGTTTCCAGGACTTCACACAAGGACTCCTAAGGCAGAAGATATAAGTAAGTCTGTGCAAAGGTCTTGAACACATTATGGGGGACTACATACACAAGGGGGGGTACTTTCTTATTTAAGTGCTGCTCACTTTACACCCTTAGTTGTGTAAAAGGGTCTTGACATCAGTATAACAGGTCAAAGTGGCTTTAGTATGAAGCAGATTTAGGTCCATGGTGTTTTGTCTTCCTCTCCCCATGTTGATTAGCTGTTCCATGCAGAGCACTGCAATGTTGGGAGGAAGACTGTATATTTTTCTTGACTTTGATAATGCTGTTGGACCTATGCCGTTAGGCCCTTTTGCTCACCTGATGCTCAATGAGCATCTGTAACAGCCCTTTGGCATATGTGGAAATGACTGTAGGATCAGAGTCTAGCTTTCTCCTGAGCTAGTATTTACAGTATTTTTATCCAGGTTTCACCTACAGATCTAAAGATGTTTCTTATTAGACTGGGACCCACTGGACTGTCTGTGTTCATGTGTTTCTTTAGCTGCTCCGTCCCTGCTGAAGGAGAAATGGTCATGATGGTGGCTTAGCGGTACTGTTGCTGAATACCTCCTCTTGATCATTTAAATACAAGGGACTTTCTTTTCCCACCCAGATCATGATGTAGTGGAGCAGTGCCAGAAAGGCTTGTAGTTCTATATACTCAGAATTCCCAGCAGGGTTTCCTTTTTTGAAGGCAAGTCTGGAAACCTGGTAATTTTTTTCTCTTTTTTTGTAGCATTTCAGTACATTATTTACTGAAATTGTCCTTCCTCCTCTAGGCTCTAAGGAGCCAGACTGTGTTAATAGCCAGCTTAGCTGTCCTGAAAATGTCACAAATCAAGCACAGGAATATAGACAACTTATTTTTCATGGGCATCAAGGGGACCAGAAGCAGCAGGCAGTGTCAGTGACAAAAAAGTCACCGATTCTGCCCACCTCAAATGCTATCTGTACTACTCCCAGGAGGACCAGTGAGGGCAAAAACATTTGCTAGCTTGATTCTTCCATGCTTGAATGGCATTCCCGAGCTCCAAATGTAGGCAGACAGGGAGTGTGTGCGGTGAGGAGAGCAGGGGAAATCAAGCAATACAACAAAGGAACCAAAACCAAGGAAGTCACTGATAGT
>NW_017728924.1:7181789-7186233 GCF_001723895.1 Crocodylus porosus | reverse complement strand
TCCTTTGTAGGCTTTCCTTTTTAGCTGCAGGAGGTCCGCTAGGTCCCTGGAGAGCCTTCTTGCTGCCTTTCCTCCGTGTTGGAACAGATTTAGCTTGTGCATTGAGGATTGCTTCCTTGAGAAGCAACCACTCTTCTTGAACTCCCTTCTCCCTGGGGTCATGGTCCCTGAGGGCCTGACCGACAAGCCTCTTGAGCTTGTCATAGTCGGCTTTTCTGAAGTCAAGTCACCCAGCTTCCCATTTCATTTCTCCAAAGTGAAAGCACAGACTGATGCTGTATGAAGGTAGAAATAGGAGCACTCCCAAGTCCCTCACCCAACCCAAAGGATGTCCATCACACTGAGAAAACCCCAGACTAAAAAAGTCTTCCTGGAGATACGATTTCCTCTGCTGCTTTTGTAGTAAAACTCAACAGTAGGGAAGAAGCCAACTTCCAGTGTGTTTACTGTACATGGCTTGTTCTCGTAACTTGAGATTTGTTCGTAATGAAATTAAAAGATCTTAGAATGACCATTAAATATGTATCACCCTTGGGCTCTTCCATTCAGTGTGCCTGGTTACTTTGTTACCTGTGGGTAGGTATTCACCAAATCTGAATCACAGACTTACCTTCAGTTAAGCAGTTGAAGCTTCATTTAGTATGCAGTCATGATTAACTTCTAGGGCAGGGAATGAGGCAGGGCTCTGGAATTGAGCTCCTCTCTGGATACACATTGCAATACAATCTTTAGTGCCACCATTGCAGGCTGTTTTTCCACCAGAGTCACAGGCAGCCTTTCCTCTGGCAATCCCTAACTGTTGAGCACCTCACCTCAATCCCGAAGTAACTTCCTGCTAATAGAAAAAATTGTGTTTAAGTCCTAAAGCTTCAGTACTACAATGCTGCCTGAGCTACAAAATGAACCATGCCAATGGTAGTAGAAGAAGGCTGCTATGAATAAGGTAGAGGATGGGCGGGTATACTTGGGCTGCTGTGGTGATTCACTGGGTCCAGTGCTAAAGGAGTTGCTGGGCAAAGCCCAAGCTGTTGTTTTCTCTCCTTGTCTTCCAGAGAGTCTGCATGTTCCTTGGATTGTCATTGCCATCTCTTCTGTTGACGCTGCTTGAGTGGCAATATTGGCCTGATCTTCATTGTGCATTCTGTCAAGCTTTAGCCAACAATGCCAAGCAATGAAAGAGAACTGGCCATAGGGAAAAAAAAGGTTGTTTCTCAGCCAAATCTGACCAGAGCTCCCTGAATCAAAGAAAAGGCATTTATCTGACCTTCCCTTGGAAATTCCACAGGCCTGCTGCCACCAGTGTAGTGTTAGGGGATCTTTTCTTATAAGGGAAACTAAATAAAGAGGATGCTGACAGCTCTGTAATAAAGAACAATAAGCTTCCACACTACCTAGGAATACAGCAAACACTCTGGATAATATCTCATAGCATTTTTGTCTCCCTTTCCTTTACAATTTTTAATGCTGCCTAATGCTTCTACTCAGACTGGAGCCCAAGAGAGCAAAGTCAACTCTGTTCCTCTGCTTGATTTGTTACATCTTAAGATTGCCTTAAGAACACAGTTATCAAGGCTGGCTTCTTATGGCCCAGAGGAGGAAGGACAATTTCAATGAAAAATGCACTAAAATGCTGCTGAGAAAAGGTATCAAACATGATCCACTTTCATTTTAATACTTGTTGTATGAAAGGAAATCCTTCTGGAATCTCTGAGCATAGAGACCGACAAGCCTTTCTGACCTCAGCAAATCACCTTATCTAGCAAAACAAGGCTTAGGATACATTGGTAGAATATGTTACACATAACATTTATCAAATACATTAAAGATTTGATAGGAAGCAATGGAGAGCAAGGCAATCTGTATTCTAAGAAAATTGTAATCTGACATATATCTTCTCCTCATGTAATTTCTAGGCCACAAACAATATGGCTAGGGACAGAAATTACACACAAACTGGTATAAGAGTTTGGAAACTGGTTCAGGCCTGTAACACAACTGAAGTTCAGTGCACATAAACCACTTTCAAAATGGCCAAAACCAGTTTAAGATAAACCTGCACGGATTTACTATCAGACTTCACTGATTTAGGTTAAATCAGTTTATTTAACTTCTGTCCCAGATCCCCTACAGATTCAAGTTAACTCTCAGTCCCCCAGCATCCCAGCAGGTCCCCAACAACCCCCACCCCCCTTGCAGGATGGGTGGGCTAGTTTGGCCCAAACTGTCTGCTCCAGCTGAGCAGAAACACGTGCACTACCGTCCCTCAGCTTCTGGCCTAGGCCACTGAGGCACGTGACTGCATTTCCAGAGTCAAAAGTGAATGTCTGTTCCCTGATTATCGGTTCAGTCTATGCAGCTTAGACTACCTTGCAAAAATTGAATCAATTCAGCCTTGGGCTTTTTCACTGTTTGTACTTAGCCTATAAGTATACGTTTTTAGGACTTTGAATCTGTGAAGTATTGAAAAACAATTTTAAAAACATACACATTTCTTTAAAGTGTCTAGTTTCATTCTTTCTCAGTTTCTGAGCCCCCCTTCTATGTGTTATACTTAAGATGTGATTAACCAGTTAATGATTTCTTAAGTTGTGACCTAGCTACACATTGAACTGATTAACGGCATGATAAAACAAGCAATAAACTACAAAGTTAGTCAGCAAAGAATGTGGAATAACTTTGTAGCTTGTTGTAATTGTACCATTAATTGAACATGTGGCCAGGTGTCCCCTTGCCTCTGGGAGCCCCATCAACTCAGGGACTCCCAAACCCAGGGATGTACCGCCCGCTGTCAGCCACAGCTAACATGGCTCGCAGTGGGGGAAGTATTCCCTGCACTGCCCCTGCTCTGAGCCTCATCAGCTGCGGGGCTTGCAGTGAGGGCAGCGCGCATGTGTAGGGGGGCCCCAAGTTCCATACAGGTGAATTTGAGTTATTCCATTTCCTGTGGGATGAGGATTTTAAATATGTTACTTCCCCAGTGCAATGCTTTGGAAATTGCCTAATCTAGATCTGTAGTACCGAGTGGAAGAGCAGAACTGAATCTTGGTGATCCTGTAGCTTAAAGAAATGTTTTAATCACCTGATTAACCCTTCATTTTTTTTTTTTTTTTGCTTTGAGGGAGAGCTCTGCTTGTTGAAATAAGGGTTGCAGTATGCGTACCAGTTCAATGACTACTGTCTTATGTGTTCCTCTGAAACAGAAAATGTCAGGCAAACGTAACCTAGTTGATGCTTATAATACTCTGTGGGTTATTGTAGGAAGGTAAATATTGCCCCATACTACGTATACGTATTTTTTTTCACTCAGGAGAAAAAAGCAGAGACGCTTTGTTGTCACATTGTACGGGGCCATCCAGAAACAGGTTTCCGTTATGATTTTTCACTTCAGCCACTGAACTAAAGAAATCAGTTACTCATCAAACTCGGTTCAGATGCTCGACAATTCAGAGGCATCTAGTAGGATTTTTCAGAGCATGCAATCTCCTAATTTCCTTGGGGGTAAGCATCTAGGGGCTCCTATAGACCCTGTAGGCATGTCAGTACCTTTAAAGGTATGCCATAAGTTACTTAGGAGCCTAAACTTGGCCTTGTGGTTGTCAGAACTGACTGTAATTTTACCAGTAGGCTAAACAATTGATTTGTACTGAATGGACTGGATGTCTTGAGGGTCTCTCCCAGCCCTGCTTCCCTACGATTGTATGAAAGATCCTCAAAACTATTTAAGCACCTGGCATTCAGCCTCAGTGCTGACATCTTTATTAAAAATGGGCCTTAGTCTTCTAAACAACCTACATACTCTTGAAAATGTTACCCTAAGGCCTAGACCCTCTGAGGTATTTATGGGCCCATTGATTTTCTTCCCTGAAAAACCTGGGAGAATCTAGGCCTCAGTGGCTCATTCATGACCCCTGAATGAGTCAATGAAAGTGAGGATCCACAGCCAATATCAGCATGTGCAAGTCTGTAGTTTCAATTTTAGTCGATTCTTATCTTTATCCTTCCCTCAAAACCATATCAAATCCAGCTCTTTCTTCAAACTTTATCCTTGAAACAAATTAGCCTTTCAAAATACTTTCCCCTTAACACTGTTTTGAAAATCCTGAGACCAATACTTCATCGATGCCATGCCTCACCACTGCTTTCCATTTGTATTTATCAAGACATGCCATAAAAACGCCAGATATTATATCTCTTGAGGAACTTCAAACAGGCATGTTTTCCAGGAAAAAAAAAATTCTTTGAGGTGATTATGCTTTAAAAACATTGTTTTTTTCTAAACTGAACAAATGTACTTTAAATGTATGTTGGTAAGAATGTATTTAGCCATGGGTCCTAGTTTAGGAACAATACAAAGAAAATACCCAGATAGTGGCTGAGAGAAGAAGAAAAAATAGGCAGGGAGGGGGGTGTGTTTGTGTTTGTGTTTGTGTGTGTGTGTGTGTGT